>NC_137818.1:52333913-52733913 GCF_963921795.1 Nannobrachium achirus
CATTGCAGATGCTTTTTTGAGAGTAAATAACTAACAAGAAGAGAAGACATGCATGGCATGCATGATCTGGGCAGATTGCCCCAGGAAATGTGTCAATGTGAACCAGAGACATCGATATACTGTAAATACATTTTTAACCTTTGCATAAGCCTGCAAGGTCGTCGAGGCTAGGCCATTAAGTGCTACAGCAAGTGCTTTGGGCTGAGGTGGAATCTGAAGAGGTGAGTCAGACGGCGGAAGATTGGGAGTGATCTGCAGTTCCAAATTGCAATGGGGAGTCCATTCGCGCTGTCCCGGATGTTTTAGCGAAGGTTCTGCCGGCCTCCCTGTGTTAGCTGATCTGAGTGAGCGGGAGGGGTTTTAGGATTGGATCAGGCTTTGAAGATATTGTTGCTTTTGGGTGGATGTCCGAAACTGTTCATTTTGTATTTATCATTTAAAAAACGAGTGAAAATAGCCGATCTACAAGCACACAACGCCTCGCACTGCGATGCATTGTGTGCTTGTAGATCTGCTATTTTCACTAGTTTTGTGCGACAGTCTTGTGTGATGAAGCAGGGCTTTACTTTATGAATAAAAAAAACATAACAATTTGAAACTTTGAGATACAAGGTTTCTGCCCGACAGTGACGATATGGTGGTGCCATACCTTTGGTTGCTTACTTGCTTTGTGGGCTGACATCAGTGGTTTGTGCGGGCAGTATAACTGGGAGCCAATGGAGGCAGGCCATGGTGGACGGAAGAGGTTACCAGGGACATGCAGAGAACGTTAGAGAGGCAGGGGCTGACATTTCTAAAAGGGCCTTTTGGTGAAAATATCGAAAATAGCAGACCTCCAAGCTCACAACGCATTGCGCTGCGAAGCGTTGCGCTGCGAAGCGTTGCGCTGCGAAGCGTTGCGCTGCAAAGCGCTGTGAGCTTTTTGATGCTTGATTTCTACACAGAGAGGGAAATTCTTTTAACATAAGATGCTGGATTCAAGTTCAGGAGAGTTTGGACAAGGCAAGTACCATAATTATGTTCAATGCAGCCTTCAGGTACACTGTAGCATGGAAAGAGGGCATTTCATTTCTTTCACCATAGTAAAAACTGCATTCATGGTCTGGATAGGGCACATTTTACAGACGGATAAAAGGGCAGGGGCTCAAGTCCCCTTTGATGTCTATGTGTGCCCGTGCCCGGAGGTTACCACCGGTTATTGACACACAGTCTGTGACGCTGACCTATGAGCCGGGCAACAGACCGAGGAATCACTCGTTTCAAAACAGCTGGTGATAACCTGTTCCCTCACGGCTTGCCAACTCGGGCACCGAGCTTAATGTTGGCGCGCGAGACGATCAGCTGAGAGGCTGTCAGCTGGCTCTGGGCTGCCTCGCTGGCTCCGTCACTCTCGGGCAGAAACCTCCAATAACCTCCATATTTTCACTTTTTCGTAAACAAATTCCCCACTTGTTCATACTACGTACGGCACACAAAAGCATAAAATGTAGAAGATCTGAACGCAATGCGTTTTGAGCTTGTAGATCTTGCTATTTTTTTATTTTCTTTTTTATTTGAACCCTACCTGTCTGATTGACTTTATATTGTCCAAGATATCTGGCCTTTACAGCCCAGATAACTTCGGTTAAAAGGTTAACAAAAAACAGGTTCACTTTAGCTGCCAAAGAATTCTCGGACCTACAACAATAGTGCGTTGCCTATAGCAGTGGTTCTCAAACCTTTTCAGGCCGTGACCCCCAAAATAATCATATTTTAACAGGGGACCCCCACCCTGACGAGCACTAAAAGTTGAGGAATTACATTTTGTATAACACGGTTCTATTGTGAAAATAGTCGATCTACATGCACACGACGCCTCGCGGTGCGAGGCGTTGTGTGCTTGTAGATCTGCTATTTTCACTAGTTTTGTGCGACAGTCTTGTGTGATGAAGCAGGGCTTTACTTTACGGATACAAAAAACATAACAATTTGAAACTTGGAGATACAAGGTTTCTGCCCAATAGTGATGATATGGTGGTGCCATACCTTTGGTTGCTTTGTGGGCTGACATCAGTGGTTTGTGCGGGCAGTATAACTGGGAGCCAATGGTGGCAGGCCATGGTGGACGGAAGAGGTTACCAGGGACGTGCAGAGAACGTTAGAGAGGCAGGGGCTGACATTTCTAAAAATGCCTTTTGGTGAAAATATCGAAAATAGCAGACCTCCAAGCTCACAACGCGTTGCGCTGCGAAGCGTTGTGAGCTTGGAGGTCAGCTATTTTCGATGCTTGATTTATTTTCCACACAGAGAGGGAAATTCTTTCAACATAAGATGCTGGATTCAAGTTCAGGAGAGTTTGGACAAGGCAAGTAATTATCTCCAATGCTGCCTTCAGGTATGGCACGGAAAGAGGGCATTTGCATTTCTTTCACCATAGTAAAAACTGCATTCATGGTCTGGAGAGGGCACTTTTTACAGACGGATAAAAGGGCAGGGGCTCAAGTCCCCTTTGATGTCTATGTGTGCCCGTGCCTGGAGGTTACCACCGGTTATTGACACAAAGCCTGTGACGCTGACCTATGAGCCGGGCAGCAGACCGAGGGAGCACTCGTTTCAAAACAGCTGGTGATAACCTGTTCCCTCACGGCTTGCCAACTCGGGCACCGAGCTTAATGTTGGCGCGCGAGACGATCAGCTGACAGGCTGTCAGCTGGCTCTGGGCTGTGTCGTAGATTAGAGATTAGATTGATTATGTGTGACGTTATAGAGTAGATCAAGTGTTCATTGATTATATTAATATCTAGCCTAATGACACATCATTGATACTGTACAGCTTGTAAGAGTCTAGATGTCTACCTAGGACTGAGTAGCTATTGTTTTGGTAACATCTTGTTATGGTACAGCTCGTCCCAGAGGCGTTGAAGCCACATGTATAACTCTAGTGTCTGACAATTCTTCTTGGCAGAACTACCGTACCTTACCACTGCCCAGAGAGTGTTAATTGTACTTCTGTCCATGATATTATCACCACACCACCACCTAATATAATTGTCTTGTCTTCTCATTTTCTCATGATTATTGATTGATCTGAATTCCACCACAGTTGCCTCACTGTTTTCAAATCTAGGTTTTAATTCACTCTCGGCCAGAAACCTCCATAATCTCCATATTTTCACTTTTTCGTAAACAAATTCCCCACTTGATCATACTACGTACGGCGCACAAAAGCATGAAAAGTAGAAGATCTGCACGCACCGCGTTTTGAGCTTGTAGATCTTGCTATTTTTTGTATTTTCTTTTTCATTTGAACCTGTCTGATTGACATTATATTGTCCAAGATATCAGGACTTTACAACCCAGATAACTCCAGTTAAAAGGTTAACAAAAAAACAGGTTCACTTGCGCTGCCAAAGAATTCTCAGACCTACAACACTAGTGCGTTGCCTATAGCAGTGGTTCTCAAACCTTTTCAGGCCGCGACCCCAAAATAATCATATTTTAACTGGAGACCCCCCCACCCTGACAAGCACTAAAAGTTGAGGAATTACATTTTGTATAACACGGTTCTATTGTTAAAATAGCTGATCTACATGCTCACCGTTGTGAGCATGTAGATCAGCTATTTTCACAATTTCTGCCTCTAATGTTTGACAATTTGGCCAATGTTCAACATGTCATTTTAGAGGTATTAAAAATTCCTTAAATGTGTCCCAGCACCCCTGAGAGCCAGTCATCTCGGGGACTGTCATTATTCCCTGCAGCCAAAATGATTTTTTTTTTTTTTTTTGCTCTTTTTTTTTAATGCCGTAACAGCATCTCATAATATCTAGGCTACATTTCACTTAAACGCCAGAGCTTAACTCTGCATGTAAATAAGACTTTTTTAAATTAATGTGAGAGATCGGTACATAATTCTGTTAGTCCTCCCAGTTTATATTAGCTAAAATGCTAACTAGCCAGCCTTTGTTAGCCGTTTGTAGCCAAATGCGGTAATATCGGGACTCCATTACTTAGCGAAGCAACCCACAGTATTTATCCCATTAATTTAATGCCACGTGTGTTCCAAATGAACAATTATTAACCACGTAATGTATGATTTTGTGTATTATTATTTATTATTCTTCCGCCGTTCTTCCGCTGTTTCTTCTTCTACGCTGGTGAAATGATCCGTTCCTGCCTGGAGGCGTCTGTGACGTATGCGTTTGTCTTCTGTGAAGCTCCGGTGCGGAAGCTTCCTTTGTCACTGAGTTAGCTTAGCATTGAATAGATCAGTGTCGTCCTAAACTATCTAATTCTAACGTTCAGGGTGTTTGTTTTTTTGGACAATAAATTGACAGCCAAGAAAACATGGATGGAATGCAATCGTTCACTCGCCGTCGGAAAGTTGACTTTAGAGTAGACTATTCTGGTTGACTGGCTATGAGTGGCTAACGGCTAACGCTAGCTAGCGTTAGCTAGCGCTAGCTGCAGCGCTAGCTGCAGGCTATAAACAAATAAGACGTGACCCAACTCTATTGTTGCTCTCTTCTACAAGCTCACAACGCGAGGCGGTTAAGCCTGTAGATTGTGTTTTATTATCAGGTCAAATAATCCTTCTGACTGAAGTTACACAAACACTGATTATGCTACATTTAGCACAGTTAGCCCTGTTGCACACGTAATAAGTTCACTTCAACCTCGTGTTGAGCAGTTAATCCTATTTGCTACGTACGTCTACAAAAACCTTCATATTTCAAAGATAACGTGCTTACTGAAGTCTCACAGATGTCACAGTATGGTACGCTCAAGCAGAATTACCCGTATCTTTCGTATTGTTTAATAAACTGCATTTTAATCCGATCAGATGCCATTTTCTGTTGTTTTTCAGCCATGCGACCCCATCGGTTGCGAGGTGTACTGCACTTAGATACATTAATACCTTTTTAAGGAAACGACGACCGATCGGATTAAAATGCTCCTCATTAAATAATACGATCATTACGGGACATTCTGCTGGAGCGTACCCTATGGTGACATCTGTGAGCCTTCACTAAGCAATTTATCTTTGTAATCTGACCGTTTGTGTAGACGTATGTAGCAAATTGGTTAAACTGCTTCACGGTTGGCGCACTGTAGCGTCTTTACATTTAGCCCAATAATGCTTGAGATGCTGTTGTGGCATTATCTTTTTAGAGAGCAATAACTAAAGTTTAAAACATACATAAACCACTTTAGCCCTATGTTATACCAAGGCTATTTGAAAATAGACGATCTACAAGCTCACAACGCATTGCGGTGCGACGCGTTGTGAGCTTGTAGATCTGCTATTTTCAAACATTTTGTACTTTTACTTTTGGTACTTTAAGTACATTTGGATACCAATACTTTTGTACTTTTACTCAAGTACATTTTTTATTCTGGACTTTTACTTGTAACAGAGTGATTCTACATTGCAGAATTGATACTTTACTTTATTATAAAATGTTGGTACTTTTTCCACCACTGTGTAAACGTTTGTGTTCTCATGCCAATAAAGCTTCTTTGAATTGAAGATTGAATTGAAGATTGCTCCCCATGTGGCGGAGTCAGGTCATTGCAGGTTAGAAATTTATTTAAAACTTGAATATCTCAAAAGTACTATTTCAGCATGGCATCATTCTATAAGCCATATCTTCAAAACTGTTGGGTCAATCTCCACAACCAATATATCATTTTGTAGCTATGATCCCCAGCTTTCAAATGAAATGAAAACATGAAAATGAAAAAAATTGCAATGACTGGCTCTCAGGGAGATTGGGACACAAATTGTTATTTTAGAAATGTGAAGATATCCTCTATACGCTTAAACGTTATGTTGGTTTGTTTACTGTTGGGTGAGAAAACAATGTTGCACATTAACACAATGGGAGCCAAGGTTTCTAACATTTCTAGCTGTTGCTGGTGCCGCCGTTCACTTACGCTTTATTTTTAAGAGCCTCAGAAGCTTTGTGCGTGTGCACGTGAGTGTCCGCTGACGATTGTGGAAGATAATCCATTTGTTTACAAACGCTTGCGAAACTAAAATCCAAACCGGAGCCGACCATCGCGGTAAAGTGTCGCCGTGAAAACATGCAGATCTCTGCTTCCCTGGCGTTCTTTGCACCTTATTCAGAGATAAAGCCCTTTTTATGTTTCAGCATAGAATAGAAGTCTATGCAGCATAGAGGCTCCATTTTGCTTCTGTGCGAGTCACGTTATGACGTATGGACCAGGGTCTTTCACAGGGCACAAAACATGCACACAGCTGCACGCTGCAAAGTTAACCCCTTGTCTCGTCTCTCAACGAGACAACTCAGTTTTGGCACAGCGACCTCCAGTGGCCTTGTCTCGTTACTGAACGAGTTTGGCCCCATGGGTGTTAAGTTAAACATCTGGGGACCCCCCAAAATAATTTGGGGACCCCCCTGGGAGTCCCGACCCACAGGTTGAGAACCACTGGCCTATAGCAAGTTAGCAACCACACTAATTAAACTATTTAAATATACAACTATTTAAAATATCTGGGCCATGGGACTGCCTCTTCCTAGTGCAAATGTCTTGTGCCAGCTCTGCGACGTGCAACAGCGCTGTGCACGCACGTGTGCAATAGGATCATGCACGGCACGCTGCATGCAAAAGGACAGTGCACGCATGCGCGACAGGACCATGCATGCATGCCGCGTGCAACAGGATCGTGCACGTCGCATGTGAGAAGATCGCGCATGCTTGCGTGTGTGTGTGTGTGTGCACGCTCTATTGCAGAAGTGTCCATTGGTGACATCCTCTAGGGCTGGTCTTTGTTTGTTCTGCAGGAACGCATTGTGGTGTTTCACAAGGCATTGGTTTCATCAATCATTCATTGGCTCTGTGTTTTGCAACAGACACACACACGCACGGACACGCACACACACACACACACACACACACACACACACACACACACACACACACACACACACACACACACACACACACACACACACACAGATGATCATGTGCATGCTGCATATGCAGCACATTACACACAGACATGCATACCTTTTCCCAGAAAAAATTACTTGGGCCATCAAGGTGACGGCATACAGTATGAAGCACATGTGTGACCGTGTTGTTGTTAGGAGTCGTTCTTCCGTGAACTGGACGGAAGACACAAAATTAAGTGGACGTAGAAGTACACAGAAAGACAAGTTGTGTATTAGACAAGAGGACATGATAAATGAGATATAAGCGTGACATTGCTTGCCACCATTGGACATGCAGCGAGCGGTGGCCTTGAATTCCACCTCGTAACGGCTCGAGAGTGAAATGGTAAAATATGTGGATGTGTTGTTGAAGAGTAATATAAAAATCACACCTAGTGTACTTCACACTAGGTGTGATTTTTATATTACGTAATTTATGTAATCCTTGACTCTGCTCTCCCTCTTCCACACCTGGGGAGACAACGGACTGACCTCATGCTTCCTTCTATGTACGGTATGAGGAGTCCAAGTTGCTTCTTTTCACCTGACAGTGGAGATTTCCCTGGTTTAGAAGTAGCGCATGGAAGGAACACGTCATTCCAACCAGTTTCTTTCCCTTCCATCAGGCGCCCCGGCTGGCAAGGGGGAGGCGTTATTGAGACCAGGATTACGTGCATGTTTTGTGAGGGTATCAACCCTAAGAGACACGGGGAGAACATGCAAACTCCACACAGAAAGGCCCTATCGCCAACCCCACCTAGGGTGTGGGCGCTGATGACACGGAGGGAGGAACACGCCGCCAGCGCCCACAGCGTCCCCCGGCGGGAATCGAACCCAGGACCTTCTAGCTGTGAGGCGAGGCACTAACCACTGCGCCACCGTGCCCCCCATAGCAGTGCTATTTCTGAGTTAATTTCATTAAGCATCCCGCGAAGATTGGCCAATGTGACCTTTGAGCGCTTTGTGCCAAGATGTAGGCCAGATGTAGGCCACGCTTCAGAGCCTGGACAAAGCCAGATGTTGGAGCTTAGCTCCTTCCAGGAGCACCGCTTAAAGATATTAGGCCCTTTTCCACTTATGTAGTAGGAACCAGAACTTTCCAGAACCTGAACCTATTTTTTTGGTTCTGGTTTTGTTTCCATTGCGAACGGCCCGGTTCCAGACAAGGTTCCTGGAACCTCCTGGAACCTTTTTTAGGTCCTGCTCCTGAGGTAGAATTAAACTTGAGTTCTGGGAACCTATGGACAGGGCCAGCAGCGCTCCTGCTCTCGATTGGTCGAGCGGAGGTGACGACACCGAGGAGAATGGGGAGAAATCTCTCACAACACATATATCCGTCATTTTTTAAATCCTATTCCGACAGAAACACAGAAACACTATGGACCTTTTAGTGGAAAGACGCCTTTTGTTCAGGTCCTGCTCCTGAGGTAGACCTATAACTTGAGTTCTGAGAACCTGTGGGCGGGGCCAGCAGCGTTGCTGCTCTCAATTCTGGACCTTCCCGGTTAGTTCTGGTTATATGGAAACAAAAACAGAACTTGGTCCTGGTTCTTGAAAGTTCTTGGTTCTGGAAAGTTCTGGTTCTAGTTCTGGTTTGGGTTTGGTCCTACAGTGGAAATGGGGCTATAAATAGTTTGTTTGGATAGCAACCAACGTGCTTCACAAAGTGAATTACATTCACCCATTCTCACAGATGTACACACACCAACGGCAGAGGAAACCACACTCCCAAAAAAACAGACTCCAGACTCCAAGCTGCTCATTGGGAGCAGTGCTTAGAAAGTCAGTGTCTAACCCAGGGGGAGCCAGGGATCAAACCGGGGACATTCCGATTCCCAAGCGGACGCTCTACCTCCTGAGCCACTGTGGCCCAGTATGAAGTGGAGTGACAGCTCAAAATCACTTTATAATCAACAGCGAGGGAGGTGCTGGTCCCCTGATTCAGTCCGGGAAAAGGAGATGGAGAGGCCCTCATTGCGCTCTGACATCACTGTGATGTCAGGAAAACCACTTTAACAGAATCACTTTTATACAGTAAATCCCTGATGTCATCAATATTAAGCCCATATCTAACAGGACTTCATTATGGGAATGCCCATATATGGAGGAAGACAGCCCTTATCTGTGTGGCTGGTTCTACAGACAGGGATCTCTATATATGGGCATAAAAGGGATTGTATGTATGATGTCAGATGTGATAGACGTCACAGGATTTTCACATAACGAATAACTGAGTAAGCATGTTTGGGGTCTCTCATATCTACAACAATCTCCATATATGGGTACCAGGGGTCTCCATATATGGTTAATTGGTCCGATATACATCACTGGCCAGACGGCCAAGACATGGTGAGACCTCGCTCTGTCGCCCTTCGTCTTACTAGTTTTAGTATCGTTTGTTGGTTACTGTTGATCTGGTAATGGTCTTATTATTATTATTTTTAGACTTTCTTAAATTGTCACTTTATAAATACAGATACCCTGTCGAGTGAAAAAACAATGTTGCCACTTGCACATTAAGATAATCATTTGCGGAGCACCCTGGAGGTCCCTTATGGCAGTGTTTCTCAAATGGGGGTACGTGTACAGGCATGGGAACTGGATTTTTGATGTCCATTTTTCTAAGCAAAATGCTGTAGTCAAGGTAGGGGGTACTCGCCTTCAGAATCAGTAGAAGGGAGTACTGCAGCCAAAAAGGTTTGAGAACCACTGCCTTAAGGGACTCTTATGGGGTAAATTTGTACACTTTGAGAGTTAAATGAACACAGCAGACTTGTACAGTGCATGGGAGGCTGGGAGAAGGAGATACCCCGGGCCGGACTATCAGTTACACCGAATGCACTGAAGGCCCCTCCAATTCAAACAAACATTTGGCCAGTAACACAGCAGCAAGGCAAATTACGTAAAAAAAAGAGATCGGATTGGATTCGGTGAAAAACCAGAGAGAATGCGAGTTGTCTAAAGACATTGGTTCTCAAAACATTTTCAAGTCGAGGACCCCCAAATTGAAATGTAATCGGACGTGGACCTCAATTTTGGATTTGTACCAAGATCTTTCCCTATGTTTAAAAAATGGCCTATCTAAAAGCTCACAATGCGTCATGAGCTTGTGATTCAGCTACTTTTTTCGATTTTCACCACTTTCAACCATTATTATTATATGCTTTAACTGTACCACTTAAAGGACGACTTTGCCACTTTTCAACCTATCTTCATATATTAGAACCTCACTAATACCTCATAATACCAGTAAGACTCCCTAATCGGGAGATAAGCAACCGTCAGGTCACATGTATGATCGTCTACTTTTGACTATTTTCCCATATTTTTTTCCCGGCGGCAGGGATCTACAAGCTCACAGCGGCGCAGATCCCGGTGGCGCAGATCTACAAGCTCATTGTAGATCTGCTATTTTTGAAAAATCGTGAACATTTGGGTCAAAGAGAGCTGCATGGCCTACATCTAGCTGGCTAAACGGTGACGATAATAATGACTCACGACACGAATCAGGACGAGGGGAGAAAGAGTCAGATAAAGCGAGACAGAGACAGACAGAGACTCATGGAGTCTGTTTGGGATACTGGCGATAAGTGAAGAGATACAGTGTTTTATACAGCAGGAGTTCCCAACAGATATGCACAGAGGAATGCTGAATCAAGCAACTGTGAACACAAAGTATCACTGTGCGTTTGCCAGATGTCCAAGGGTGTGTGTGTGTGTGTGTGTGTGTGTGTGTGTGTGTGTGTGTGTGTGTGTGTGTGTGTGTGTGTGTGTGTGTGTGTCTGTGTGTGTGTGTGTGTGTGTGTGTGTGTGTGTGTGTGTGTGTGTGTGTGTGTGTGTGTGTGTGTGTGTGTGTGTGTGAGAAAGTATAGCGTCAAACTCTCAGTATCTGATTTGGACATTTTGTGGGAAATCGAGGCCAATTACGTCTCTATTTGAGATCTATGTGAAATCCATGGTCATTCCAACAAACGGCCTGTTTACATATAGTGCATAATATAATATGCTAACTGTGTGTGCGGCGTGCGCACGTGGTTCTGTGCATGTGTTCCTGCCTCTCTTCGTGTGCATGTGTCGCTGTCTGCTGCGCCGTACGACCGTCAGCTGGATGGGCGATGGGCGCACGTGTCGTGCACGTGTCGTGCACGTGTGTGTGCATGTGCGTGCATGCACGTGCTTGTCTGTAGAACAGCAGTGGAAGAAGTACTCAGATTTTTTACTTCAGTCAAAGTAGCTAGGCCACAGTGTAGAAACACATGAGGACGGATTGTGCCAATGCATTTCAATTGGAATGGGAATGGAGCGTTATTTTGCAGAAATCCGCGAATACCGCTTCATTCCCATTGAAATACATTGGCAGAATCCGCCCTTATAGGTAGAGTAAAAGCGCTATGTGACCGTTCCCTTCAGTCAATGTCAAAAGTCAAAAGTCCTTCTTTTGAAATTTTACTTGAGTAAAAGTGCAAACGTATTGGCATCAAGGTATACTTAAAGCCCACCTACAAGCCGATCTTTGAGCTTGGCTCAAAAGTATGAAATAGGGCTTAATTGGTTAATGTTTGTTTTGTAATAATCTACACCCTACACCTACAGTACAAAGTAACTAGTAACTATAATTATTTATTTTTGAGCGGTGGAACCGCTCCATAGAGTGGCTGTGCATGTGTCTGTAGCCTTTTTCCTCAGCGTTTTGCCATAGCAAAACGTGTGTGTGTAACATAGCCATCCTAGACTCAAATCCTAGTCTGAAGACGTTATGCAAGCACGACCACCACTCACTTCACATTGGGTGTGATTTTTTAAATAATGAGTGGGAGTCGTGGCGAAAAGTGCACTATTTGCTTCTGAGATGTAGCGTAGTAGTATTGAAAGCAGGGACGTGCAGAGAATGAGAATGGCAGGGACTGGAATTTCCAAAAGGTCCTTTTGGTGGAAGCACCGAAAATAGCTGACCTCCAAGCTCACAACGTGTCGTGCTGCGACGCATTGTGAGCTTGGAGGTCGGCTATTTTCGGTGTGTGAAACCACACTGAACTAAGCATAACCAGGTCAATACTGGATGTAATGACATGGATTTCTACACAGAGAGGGCAATTCTCTCAACATAAGATGCCGCATTCAAGTTCAGGAGAGTTTGGACAAGGCAATTAATTCTATTGAATGCTGCCTTCAGGTATGGCATGGAAAAAGGGCATTTGCATTTCTTTCACCATAGTAAAAATTGCATTTATGGTCTGGAAAGGGCAGTTTTTACAGACAGATAAAAGGGCAGGGGCTAAAGCCCCCTTTGATGTATATGTGTACATGTGCCTGATTGAAAGTATTGTTTGAAGTAAAGTAAAAAAAGTACAACATTTAATTGTACAGTACTTGAGTAAATCAGTTACTTTCCACCACAACTCTGTAGGCATCTGAGTGAGTGTCAACACACCACAACACAGCAACCTAACTAAGACCCTATGCTATTGGAAAATCTAACGCCTAGTACAGTACATTCAATTCATAAGAGAGCTGGAAAAAAAAGATGATAAAAACTCCACCGGCGGCTTATAAATGCTGCCATACACGTAAAATAGCCCCAGATTGTGAAGCCTGTGCCTTCCAAGTCGTGCGTGGCAGAGAGCCCGTGCCAGCGGCAGTACCCAAGAAAGGGTCTTGAGTTTGTTAGTCGACACGGGCTCCGCTGGCACAAGGGCATGGAAACGTGAGCGGAGAGAGTGCACAGGTTCAAGCCCCAGGTTATGCTGAACAAGCCATGTGACACGGGAACCAGTGATGTACACTGTACTTAAAGGTGCACTATGTAACTTTCCCCTGCTACGCCAGATTTAAACCCGGGTCTCTTGTGCAAGAACTGTACATTCTTTAATCTTTAGACTAGAGCCTGCCTTCTTGCTCAAGGGAGAATCCGAATTTTGACTTTCAGGTAAAAAAAGGTAAAGGTCAAACCGGCCCGATGGTATAAGTTATAATGCATAGTAAAATTACACCAGTAAGGCACCTAAGGGCGAAAAGCAACCTCGCCTTTTATCGGGACGGAATTAATTTGCAAGTGTGATTCAAGTTGCGGTTGGTTGTTTAAGTTGGACAAAATGTGGACAAAATATTTTCCCAAATATGGATGTGACTGACGTCTGACATCATAGATTTATTATGTTATAGACCACACAAGACTCACACAATGTCCATATATCGGAATTCCAAGCCAAGTTATTATTATTTTGTTTACTTTACATATTATTCCACCTGGAACAACAGTAAGTGTGACATTATCCTGACATTGTCCATCTTTGCCTTGCAAATATTTAACCTCATAAATGTCTCTACATAATTTAGCAAACTAATACTCAGTTGATTGGGGTTTGCTCTGTAGACTATTTGGCCCACTCTTTGGGTGGCCACAACCTCTGCACCAAATCTCTTAAGTGGCCAATCTACAAGCTCACACGGGGAGGGGGTGGCAGGGGCCAGCCAGGGTACGAGTGTAAATTCTTATGGACTGCAGAAAAGGCCCATGCACGGTTTTGCTTGCCACTCGGTGGAGCCTTGTGCCCCCTCCGGGATTCCCGCCTAGAACCCAACTAAACCCAATACCCGGCTTTCCATCCGATCCCAGGCAGTTTAAATGCTCACAGAGAAAGCTTATAGCATGAACAGCAGATTATTCGGACATTCTTATTCTATTTCCCCACCTAACGTTGACCGGTATGGTTGGCAGTCATGCCTACCAATTCCCACCTGATGTTGTGTGGGAGTCCAGACTGCTCCAGACCACACTGAATAACTGCCAGCTTGCATATCGTCTTCAGGCTAGGACTTAGATCTAGGATGTACAGTTCATTGGGTGGTTCGAAAGATCCAAAGAGGATGTGATCTCCCACCATGCAAGAACACCTACTAGACAGCCTTGAACATGGGTGTTTCCCCTTAGATTCCACCTTCTTCCAGGAGAAGGTAACTGGACTGAATTTCCACAAATCATTGAAGTGCTTCCTAAACCCCTTGTCACCACCGTATATGTACAGCTCTCCATTGTAGGCAAAGGCTGACTGATGACTGCGTCCTTCAGGAAGAAGCTGTGCAGAAGGCGTGTTGGTCAGCCAGCAGTTGGTCTCTGTGTCAAACACTCTGATGGTGTTGTTGCTGTGCCCCAGGCCCCCAAATACAAACATCCTTGGCCCGATGATGGTGGCGGAGTGAGTTGCTGAAATAGGTGGAGGAGTGCCTCTGGTGTTAATTAAAGACCAGACCATTGTGCTGGTGTCCAACTTGTACATGTCATTAGCAATAGTGCGTAACCTCTCAGTGTATCCTCCATGTATATACATGACCTTCTCCAGGACACAGGCTGAGTGGTAGCACCTCGTCTCTGGAACGGTCCCAGAAACACAGGGCTTGAACCATCTGTGGGTGTCGACATCAAATGCATAAAGCACGTTGCAGTAAGGATGCTCTCCTCCCCAGATGTAGATTAAATCTTCTATCAGTACAGCTGAGTGGCCATAGTGAATGGAGGCAACCTCAAGGTGACGTTCTTCTCCTCCAGTTGTCCCTGGTTGCAACTTCTTCCAGCATAAAGACACTGTGTTGAAGACATGCACATCAACTTGATCTTTGTTGTATGCTCCAAAGGAATACACATTGTGCTTCACTGCAACAAAGGAATGGCTCTTTGTCTCTGGTCCTCCATTTAGATTCACCGTCCAGTGCAGCATCTCTCAAACTTCAGATCAGGTTGGATGTGTCAGGTACACTGCACTTATTGGTTCAGAAATCCACAAACTGATGAATTGCTGCAGTTGGGTTAGTCAAGGAAGCCTGTTGATGCAAACAACAGCTTGCTCAGGTTCTGTAAATCCCTCGTGCTCCACAGCGGTGTGTTCTGCAAGGTTGAGAACAGATCTTGGGAAGCTGCTACAGACAGAAGAACAAACGTTTCGGCAAAAGTTGCTAAATGACATTCCGTTTATCTGACATTTAATTTAATAGGGCACGGTTGTGATGATGACATTGTGATGTGTTGTGATGGCATTACTGTTGTGAGGCTGTAGACTGCGTCGTGCGACAGTTTGAAAATGAACATAATGTATAAAGATGCTGCCATTTGTATGGTCGGTGGCGGCTATTCAGCCTCGGGAAATTGTGTGGAGGAGAAAATATTCAAAGTATTTGGCTTGGCCTGGTCATTCCTAGAGGGTGGGGGCAGAACGTCTGACCTTGGCCTCGTCTGAACAGAATCCACAGTTTTCTAGGTCACTACGGTTGTACAGAGTCAGACATAAGTGTCTCTAAATTGTCCAAAGCATCTTAGTGCGGGACTCACATGTGCACGCTGCTGGGACCAGTGCCTGAAATCAGTAGTCTCAAAGCTCATCCACTTTTAGTTTTTGTCGTTGTCGGGTGGAAACCTTGTATCTCCAAGTTTCAAATCTGCTTCCTCATACAAGGCCGTCACACTTGTAGATCTGCTGTTTTCACTACTTTTGTGTGACGTAGATCGGCTGTTCTCACAAGTTTAAATCATTTTTAAAATGATGAATGCCAAACGAACGGTTTTGGACATACAAGGTTTTCACCCGACCACGACGGTTTGTTAGTTTTTACGACATGGAGAAGAAAAGATTATCTGAGCTTCTAAGATGCTTATGGGAGAAACCGTGGGGCCCCGAGGAGTCAGTAACTTTCCACCCCTGGCTGGCTGCTCCTACTACAGTACAAGGAATGCAGTGGTTGTTTTAGCATCACAATGGCTTGGCAGAGCACTGCTGTGGTTGACCGCCGGGTCTCAGACACCCGTAGACATGCCTTGCAGGGTGCCTCCCACAGACGGCCTCAAACCGGTACGCAGGCAAATCACAAGTGTACAGTATAAGGAACTCTCTGGAGCGCGTCCGACCAGGGGCGTCACAGGGAGGGGGGAGTGGGACTGTATTTCTAGGGCCCAAGGAGGGCCCTAGAAAAGAGGAACTATTGAAAATTAGCAGATATACAAGCTCGAGCTTGTAGATCTGCTATTTTTGAAAATCTTTTGCAAATCTTTGAATATATGTGTTTTTTAAAGCGAACATTTGTAACTCATATTTTGCTTCATGGGGGGTCCCTGGAACGAAATATTTTGAGATGGGGGTCCGTGGCCAAATACATATCATTTTGGGGGTCCTTCACATGAAAATATTTGAGCACCACTGACATAGAAACATAGGGTTTTCACAAAACCTTAGAAGGATTTGAAATACCTCCGCACAAATGTTCAAGTTTTTTCAAAAATAGTTAAAGCACAAAATGTGAGTGAGCCCTTGTACCCAGGGCCCAGAATTTGGTGCGACACCCCTGAGCGCGTCCGACAACATGCACAGATACAGATCACATCAGCAGTCGCCGTGGCATCTGGTGGGAACCTAGTATGTCCGTCGGACCAACTGTGCTTAACCCAGTTGTTTTTTGATACACTCGGACTTAAAGACCAACAAAACATATTCTCCCATAAACACAGAGCCACTAGCTGATTAACTTGAAAGGAAGACTGTTGAAATGAGAGATTATGTGAATTAAGTGACATTTGTTTTGACTATAATTACTTTTTTTACATTACATTAAAATGTTGAATGTATGTGTGCTTAATTGTTTATGGTTTTACTTTTTGTTATATATTTGTTATGTTTTTGCAAAAATAGCAGATGTATGAGCTCGTTGCGAGATTGCAGATACGCAATTCCGTTACTTTTGCAGACACTCTTGTACAACGAAGTAGGGCACTAACTGATTTAACCTACAAAAAAAGAAAATACATTGAAACGTTGAAATATGGAGATAGGGTGCCCTCACACCAAAATACCTATGAGAGTGGAATCCACGTTCCGCCAATGCATTTCAATGAGAGTGAAGCGGTTTCATGTCAGCAGAGGATTTCTGCAAAAAACGCTCCCTTCTCATTGAAATGCATTGGCGGAACGCGGATTCCACTCTCATAGGTATTTTGGTGTGAGGGCACCCATACAAGGTTTTTCTGCTCAACAGCAAGGATTTCCGACAACACGCTTTATTTAAAACAGCTCACAAGAGCACATCATCAGCGGGCTGGCCTGGAACTCTGCTGCAGAGGGATTCAGTCCTCCTCCCTTGGTGCATCAAACCGCTGTGTACTGTATATGGAAGCCAGGGACATGCAGAGAATGTTAGAGAGGCAGGGGCTGACATTTCTAAAATGAGTTTTTGGAGACAATATCGAAAATAGTAGACCTCTAAGCTCACAACGCGTCGCAGCGCATAATAAAGCCAATACTGGAGATGTGGTGTACAGCATGGATTTCTACACAGAGAGTGCAATTCTTTCAACATAAGATGCTGCATTCAAGTTCAGGAGAGGTTGGACAAGGCTCTTGAATGCTGTATGGCACGGAAAGAGGGCATTTGCATTTCTTTCACCATAATAAAAACTGCATTCATGGTCTGGAGAGGGCACTTTTTACAGATGGATAAAAAGGCAGGGGCTCAAGCCACCTTTGATGTCTATGTGTGCACGTGCCTGATGGAAGCCATCTGAAATAAATAAATAAAATCATGATCTGAAATCAGGTTTGTTATTTTACTCAGCGGAAGCAATTGGCAGACCCTCTGGAACGTGTCTAGAAACACGCTATTTTTCAATAATAGTTGAAGCACAAAATAATGGTGAAAGACACGTTCCCGGGCTTGCATTGAGTGTGATTATCAGACATGGAGTGCAGATGTGATCGTCAGCTCTGATTGGCTGGATGGAACGAGATGATGACGAGTTGAACACTGACCCACGCACGCACACTGTCTGTCTGTAAGTCTGTGTGTGTGTGAGAGAGAGAGAGACAGACAGTCTGTCTCTCTCCTCTCTCTCTCCCTCTCTTTCTCTCTCCCTCTCTCTCTCTCTCTCTCTCTCTCTCACACACACACACACGCACGCACGCACGCACACACACACACACACACACACACACACACACACACACACACACACACACACACACACACACACACACACACACACACACACACACACACACACACACACACACAGAGAGAGAGAGACCGCAGTATGACACATGAACCTCACAGTGTAGGATTAACTATCTCAAGCAAGTTTCAAGTCACTGCAAGTTGATTTACATTCCATGCCGAAGTGAATGGAATCCAGTCTTTTCCTCGAAAATCAAACCCGCTATGATTAGGGAAATGGCTGTAATGTCAAGTACATGTCCAGACCATGAAGTGCTCAGTGCATGTGGAGTTCGCATTCTACGAAATAATGTATTTCCCAAACAATATGGTCAGGGTAAATCTTTGGGTCGCAAAAGTATTTCATTATATTTCAATGTTTTTTTATTCTTTTTTTATTTCTGCCAGGCCAAAAGGCTGGTCGGCGGAGATTATGTTTTCACCCCTGTCTGTGTGCGTCTGTGTCTGTCTCAAAAGAACAAAACTATTGGCATCAAAATATACTTACGGCATGAAATGTAAAAGTACTCATTGTGCACAATGCCTTTATCATGTTATTGGATTGTAAAGATCTCCGACAAACTTGCACCCACACACTCCCAGTTGTAAGGAAAAACCTCCACCCCATTGCGCTGTAACAGTACGTTTTGACTAGAATCCCCTCCCACCCACCCATTTATTCAATCTTGATTAATGTAATTACCACTGACCACACCCTTAACAGTTAACACACCAATTTACAATTACAATTTAAGCATTTAGCAGACGCTCTTAATCCAGAGCGATTTACAATAAGCAAGGTGATACATCAGTACATCAACATCAATACATCAAATGGAAAGACATAGTAGGCAAATCTAAGAAAACAGGTATTCCAAGCACCTAACAAATTATAACATTAATAAAAATGCTATCTATATGTATGGTCATTTGAGGTATAGGCATGTGCTATGGTGACACCTGCCTGTATTCAAGTGATGTGTATGTTTCTATGCAGTATATTTGACATGATTTCACACGCTTACCATTGCTGGCTGAGGAAGAGTTCTTGTACTCGAAACGCATCGCTGAGTAGTCCGTAAGATTGTAAGCCAATTGATCATACTATTTATGGATTATAAATTCCAAATCAACAGCGCACTGGAGCAAGATATCTCGCAGGTCGGAGTAGTTACATCATGTACACAACTAGTAACTAGTACTAGTACTAGTAACTAGTACACAACCCAAACCTCAAAGTGTCCATGTAGCTACATGAGTAAAAGTACTTAGTTACTTTCCAATAACTAAGTAGAGAGATAAACAGACAGACAGACAGCTTTATGAAAGTGCATCTTTATGAGTTGTGTGTTTTCCTTTCTTGACCGTTCACAGCGAGGATGTTATTTTCACCTCTCTCCTCTTTGTCTTTTGTTTCTTTAGCCTCCTTCATTCTTCCTCTCCTCCTCCCTCTTCCCTCCCCATTCCTCTCCTTCCGTCCCCACTCCTCCTCCTCCTCTTCTTCCTCCTACTCCTCCCAGGGGTGTCGCACCAAATTCTGGGCCTTGGGTACAAGCATTCGCTCACATTTTGTGCTTTAACTATTGAAAAATAGCAGATATACAAGCTCGCAGCGCGGCACTCGGTGCCACGCTGCGAGCTTGTAGATCTGCTATTTTTTTTAAATCGTGAGAGTCTGAATATTTCAAATCCTTCTAAAGGTTTTTTGAAAAATGTTTCTATGTCAGTGATGCTCAAATATTTTCATGTGAAGGAACCCCAAAATGATGTATTTGGCCACGGACCCCCAGTTCCCCATCTCAAAATATTTCCAGGGACCCCCCCAGAAGCAACATTTTTGTCACAAATGTTCGCTTAAAAAATACATTGTTTTGAAAGATTTGCACACATTTTCACGACTTTTCAAAAATAGCAGATATACTGTAGATCTGCTATTTTTCAATAGTTAAAATATAAAATAATTAGGGCCCTTCCACCTTGGGCCCTAGTAACTCAGTCCCACTTTCCCCCCACCCCTTGTGACACCCCTGACTCCTCCCTCCTCATTCCTCCTCAGCCACATAAGAAGTGTGTTTCCCCTCTGGAGGAGTCAAAGTTGTTCGGGAGGAGACCAATTTCGAGACTCCACCGCAAATCGTATTTTGTGTGTGTGTGTGTGTGTGTGTGTGTGTGTGTGTGTGTGTGTGTGTGTGTGTGTGTGTGTGTGTGTGTGTGTGTGTGTGTGTGTGTGTGTGCGCGCGCGCGTGCACGTGTGCATGTGCGTGCGTGTGCATGTGTGTGCGTGTGTGTGTGTTTGTGTAAAAACACACAGGGTGCTCGTGTGGCACAGGGTTGAAGTACCTGCCCACCACAGTGGAGTCTTGGGAATCAATTCCCCCACTTCTTCAGGCGACGTAGGCAGTAGAAGTGGTGCTGAGCTTGTTTCTCACCACGTGTGGTGTGTGGCCAATTTGAGGTCCTCAGAGATGTGGCTTTTCGAGGAACTTGACTATTTCGCCGTCGATGTGCATGGGGCATGCTCTCTCCACGGCCTTCTGAAAAGTTCACAGCTCTATTGACATCGAGAGTGAGGTTGTCCTCCTGGCACCATAATGTCAATTCAATTTTCAATTCAAAGGAGCTTTATTGGCATGAGAAAACATACTTTTACATTGCCAAAGCAAGTGGTCACAAATAAAATAAAAACAGTTGAAAATGGGGAGCATATACAGTTGGAGGGGGTACAGCATTGTGTAAACAGAGATATTTTATATACTGTATATAGATTGTATAAAGCTTTTGGGACAAATAGCATTATTTTTTTTCTCAAAATGCATTTAAAGGTAGTAGCTCTGTTTCATACTGTATGTGCAGTAGGTCTACAGTAGATGTCAATCCATGGTTTGTAGTCCTTAGGGTGGTTGTGTTTCTAGCCCTCTTTTGTCGCAACAGTTCACAGATCTTGCTGCTGTGTTTGTGCATTGTTGTATTTCTACCAGTAGGTATGGGAGTTTTTCATCATTGGTCATGTTTTCAAACTAACTTCGGGTGTGTGCAATCTGTGGGATGTATGTGTCTCTGATGTCTTGGTATAGTGGGCAGGTGGTTAGAAAGTGTAGCTCTGTTTCTACCACATTTTGTGTGCAGTGGGTCAGGGGGTGCATACTAGTCTATCTTCCTGTGGGAGTGGGGTCAGTGATCTGACCTTGTGTGGGGCCTTCTCGTCGTTGTCGTCAGTATACTGATGAAGCTGATGTTGGAGCTATGCGTGTGTACACGGAGTAGAGGGGAGGACTCAGCATGCAGCCCTGAGGGACTCCAGTGTTGAGTGTTGAGGATCTGACATGATGTTGTGCATCGTCACCATCAGGCGGCAGCCTGACAGTGCAGGCCAATAGTCTATAGTTGTGTCGAGTCTGGCATCTGGGAACTATAGTGTTGAATGCTGTAGTCCACATTCACACGCAGTTGTTCTTCCCTCATCCAGGTAAGAGAGGGTGTTATGAAGAGTTGCATCAGTTGCATCAGTCGGTGTATCTGTTCTGACAATATACACATTGCCATGGGTCCAGCGAGCGTGGCAGTCAACAACACAGAACAAATGTAGTCCCACACCAACCTCTCAAAGCATTTACTGACAACCGAGGTGAGAGTCGAACGTTTACATGCCTTGGAGTGCATGGGGATGGGGACACAATGGTAGACACCTTGAGGCCTATAGGAGAGAGAGGTGAATGAATGAATATTTTATTAGACAGAAATGTACTGTAGAACAGTACAAGTAGGCCTACAGTCAAACAAGAATTGTAGAACAGCACAAGTACAGTCAAAATGGAACACCCCAAAAAAGCCCTTGTTTCCATTGGAGGTCCTTGGTATTCAATCCATCAACATAGAAAGTAGGACCTTGTGGACAGGGTCTGGGATGCCATCAGGTTTTCAGAGGCTTTACGTCTATATTCACCAGTTTGAAGGCTTTACGCATGCACGTCAGTCTCCAAGGTGGTTAATGGGCTGGCATCGACTGGTGCGTCCTGGGTCTTCCTCTGAAGTCCATTAATGTCTGCAGTGCCAGTTGCCAGTTGCTGCCACCTCTCTCCAAATGGTCCTGCAGTTTGTTGGTGTACTGTACTCCATTGGCCCTTCTGATATTAATCTGGAGCACAGTGTGGGTGGTCCCATGCAGATTTCTGGATCTGGAGGCATCGTTATGTGCATGAAGAGCAGCCCCGAACCTCAACATCAATCCTTGGTTTCTGGTTAGGGAAAATCCGAACTGAACAACATCATCAAATCTTTGAAATTAATTGTTCTCAGAGGCAAACCGAACCAACTTATCTATCATGATGTTCTTTCGCCAGAGAGACTGTACAAAAAGTTCAGGAGAGTTTGGACATGGCATTTCTCTTGAATGCTGTCTTAATGTATGGCATGGAAAGGAGGAAAGGAGGATGGCAAATGGATTAAAGGGCAGGGGCTTAAGCCCCCTTTCATGTCTAAGTGTGCACGTGCCTGCTACACAGTCTACAAAGTCATATGTTCGGAAATGCACACTCAACGCACTGATGTGCCATGTTGTCGTTCGTTTATTCGGTGCACTTGGTGCGCTGTCGTTCGGAAATCCAGTGCGCGGCGCACCGGTGTGTTGAGTGCATGCACTCACCGACCCTACTCAGAAGTTAGGGTTTGACTGAGTGGTGCGTCGTTGTGGTGTTTTGATTGGTTGGTTTTCATGGCCATGTCTCGAGTGCTTCTCAGCTGTGAACAATGGAGGAAATGACCGCAAAATGCAGCATTTGCAGCTTAATTGGTCGTTTGGGCTTGATAGTTTCACACATATCAACGTGTAAACTAAAAGCAGGTATGCCAATGCTATGAATTACATCTCCTTTCAATATCAACGTTACGTTAGCATACTTAGCAACTGCTGCTTTTCTGAAAGTTTACCTTCAGAGTGAAAAAGCGCACAGCTGCCTCTTAAAACTGGTCGTTCGTAAATAAGCCACACTGAGCGCACTCTACAACATCACGCCCACTGCACTCAACGCACCCAATGTCGCACCCAATGTCTCAAGACAGATTCAGAGCTCCACAAAGGAAAACAACAGCAGATGGCATTGTTTTTCCTTTTTTTTTCTGATGGGTTCCAACTTCCCAGATTGACCAAGTCACAACTCACAACGCATCGGTGTTGTGTATTTCGGCTATTTTGGGCCAAGTGTCAGAATATGGATGCTAGGGTTCACTTGGCTAACTCAACAATATTCACAGAAGGACGAAAACATTTATATGTAAACAGCAAAAGCTTTCAAATGAAATGAAGAAAACTTTAATATATAGGCTATAAATTAAAACGTTTCAAAGTGCCCCTGGTGATTCATGGTTAGAATTAGGGTTAGGTTAAAGTTAGGGCCAAGGGGCACACATAATGGAGTCACAGTAAATCTATAGTGACATCTATAGTAAATCTATGGAACGACTTCACAGGAATACGTTTAATAAACCCTTTTGCAAATCCCGCCCCATTCTGCCCTGTTACTATGATGGGACATTAACCCTGGGCAGATTGTTTTTATAGTGGAAGTGGATGGGATTTTTTTTTCCCTTCATAGCCTCATTACAGCTATATAAAGTACCAAAGGAAAAACACCTAGGTGATATTAATAAAAAGGGAAGACAAAGGTACAGTAGTTACATTGCAAAACAGGGGATTTACCCGAAAATATATGTTTTAATTTGTTTAATCCCAGTGGGACAGAATCCTCTTTGCAGATTCTTTTATAGTGGTAGTGGATGGGATTTTTTTTCCCTTCATAGCCTCATTACAGCTATATAAAGTACCACAAAAAACACATCTACGTGATATTAATAAAAAGGGAAGAAAAAGGTACAGTAATTACATAGCAAAACAGTAGTTTTCCCCCGAAAAATAAATGTTTTAATTAGTTTAATCCTCTGGATCAGAGATAGAAAGAGAAGCGCATTGCATCTTGGGTACTAGGAAGAGGACAGAGAGAATGTTTCTCCTCACATAATAGGCTGGCTTTTCGTAATTCTGCCCATTTAAATTATATGTACCCAATCGTGACTCTTAGACCATTGATAAGGTACATGTGAACTAGTTTGTTGAAGCTTATTCGTTATGATGAGCGAGATCGCTTGACGCTTGCCGTCGCTATCACCGTACCGGCCGATCTCCGTGTCGCGCACTGCGGACAGTTGTTGAAAGCCACATTCAATATTCTCCACTGCACAAACTCCACCCCCGATAGCAAAAAGTGAATGTTTTTTTCTGGTTGGCCAGTCAGGGAGTCTCAGGGACCAATCAGAAGGCTGACAAACGGTCTATTGTACAACAGACATAGGAAACCCTGAAGTGTCTTCAGGCTATAACAGAGAGAGAGAGAGAGAGAGAGAGAGAGAGAGAGAGAGAGAGAGACCGACAGGCAGGCAGGCAGACAGAAATGGAGAGGGATATGGAAGAGGAAAGAGAGATCGAAGAAGAGAAAGCAGGGGCGTCAATTGGGTATGGCAGGGGTATGCAGCTGCCATACCCTGGGGGGGGGAAATAAAAGTTACTTTTAAATATAAATCCATGAATGTCTCTTTGTCTATCTGCGCTGGTTATTATGTTGTTAAATTACAGTAAAATAACTACAAAAGCAACATTTTACAAAATGGTCACTTTAACAAGGTATTATAATTATATTCTCCACACTTGTATTCTCCCCATCTTGACAAGATGGTATATTCCCAGGTTCCGCAGGTCAGCTGCACAGGTGCAATGCATTATTGTTAATTGTGGCACGTTTACTAACATGCCAAGTTTAGCTCATAGACTGTAGAAAAATATGGACGATGCGAAGCCATTGGTTTCTATGCAGCGCAAATGGCCCTTTTCTACCCCTTGGAATGGGTGTCGCCATCATAGAATTGTAAAGGCATCAGAGATGCTATTGGATGCCAACGGTCACGTGCAACCGCACGTGACACATGGGAGAATGTGGTCGGAGCCTCCCGAAATACAGCACACGAAGAAGAACACAGCCGGCTGGTATCAGTTTAGTTGGCCACGCCCCCCGGCAACTTTATCGTTTATTTTAAAATAAATTGGACCACATTTAGACAAAACGAATATGATGGTGATTGAAAGGCAATTTTTAACTAGCGATAGGAACCATACAGTATTCATGAAAATGTTAATTAAGGTTAGAAAACGAAAGGAGAAAATGAATGGGATCCAATGGAGAACAATTCTTTTTGCGATCGGCCGGGGGGGAAAACAGCGCAACTAGTGGCCAATCATAAGTAGTTTTACTTCCGAATTGGAGTCAATTTAAATCGGCAGAACTATGCCCCTGGTTTAGCTGCACTTGAACAACCGTTCCAGGCTGCCATATCCAGCCCAAGAAACCGTAGAAACCCGGGGAAAAAACTGACAAAACTTTTTTTTTTTTTCTTTTTTTCAGACATTGTGAAAATAGCAGATCTACACGCCTCGCAGCTATTTTCACAATAGAACCGTGTTATGTAATGCCTCTTTTTTCCATGAGGACTCCTGTCTTTGCCATACCCGAGCTTTTGCTGAACTGACACCTCTGAGAGAAAGCGAAACACAAAGACAGAGTGTGGTGGAGTTGTCTTCCGAGATTTAAATACTACCACATGCTAGGACAGATGTGTGTGCGTGTGTGCATGCGTGCATGTGTGTGAGCTCACATGTGTATTGGACATTTGTTAGTGTTGCTGTGAATGCTTGAAAAGTATAGACAGAGATATACTGCAGAGAGAGAGAAAGCAGACTGTACTTTTATTGTTCCGTGTTGCTGCTCGTAGAGCAATTACAAGACTGCGTATTAGGCTAAACTTGGCACCAAACCATGAGGCTCGCCTACTTAAAGTCAATAAGACACACTGCCAAGGACTCTCTCTCTCTCTCTCTCTCTCTCTCTCTCTCTCTCTCTCTCTCTCTCTCTCTCTCTCTCTCAACCGCTCCTCCAACTGCTCACTCGGAAGCTAAATAATGTCTTATGTTGCACTTGTGTTGTTTGACTGAATACTTTATTAGCAGGTTTGTTAACAGTGCAGGTAGTACAGTCCATTGTGGTCCATTTGACTCAATATTCATCAGTAATGCATACAATACATACAATATGATACAATGCAATGCCTTTGGCATCGAATCGTATATTTAGAGAGAAAGGGGTGGGCAGGGAAACTAAGCTAAATTGTGTTTTAAGGTTAGCTTTTAGATTACCGTCGTTTTGAGTTTGGTATAGGGAATCGAGATCATTCAAATGGCCGAAATGTATATGTCACAGTTTGTTTGAGATTCAGTTAGATTGAGAACAGGAGCGCTCGTTTTTGGGCACAAGGAGGAGCTCCTTCGCGGAGCAACCGCTCCTTCGGGGAACTAGGAATCTAAGGTTAGGGTTAGGATTAGGGTTAGTTTAGGCATAGTTTTACTGAGGTTAGGGTTAGGTTTAGCCATAGTTTTACTGAGGTTAGGGTTAGGGTTAGAGTTAGAGTTAGGGTTAGGTTTAGGCATAGTAGCATTCACCAGGTTAGCATTCACCAGCGTGGGACTAATGGGAACAATGGAGGAACAATGAGACGGGGGACTAATGCAGTCAAATGCTCTACCACTGAGACATGGGCTTCTTCCACTTCCAGGTGAACTAAAACAAGCGCTCATTTCTCAATCTAACTGTTTTTTCAAACCAACTGTAACATATCGTCGTTGTCGGGTGGAAAATTGTATGTCCAAAACTGTACATTTTTAGCATTTAAAGAAATGAACTAAACTAGTGAAAACAGACGATCTACAAGTAGATCTGCTGTTTTCACTACTTTTGTGTGACAGCCTTGTCTGAGGAAGCAGTACAAGTACAAATCTGAAACTTGGATATACGAGGTTCCTGCCCGACAGCGATGATATATACGTAGGGCTGAAGTAGTCTCGTGTGGCCAGACTGTTGTCTCCCACAATTTGCAAATGCTCCTGTCATACAGTCTGGGAGACGGAAGTTCTAATCATGTGTAATACCGGCATGAGAAGCGATAAAGCGGATGTGAAGCTTCCTCCCCGCTTCCGTTTCGTTTTTACAGTCGTGCACATTTATCCTAATAAAAATCAATCAAGCATATATATGTATATATTGCTGCTTTAAATCGGAAATTATATTTTAAAATATATTTTCGAGAACGGAAAAGACGGTTTCTGTTACTCCGATTTCGGGACGTGTGGTTCTATATAGCATTCAGAGATTGTGGACTAGTTGTTTGGCTATACACGAGAATAGGGCTGAAGTGGTTAATGTATTTTTGTTTTAATAATAATCAACAAAGTAACTAAAGTTTTCAAATAATTGTAGTGTAAGTAGGCCTAATACAATATTTGGATCCGAGATGTAGTGGAGAAGTAGAAGTACGTAAGTATGTATTGTTTGGCACTCGGCTTCGCCTTGTGCCACAACCCTGAAACAGTGGTAAATCAGCCAACAACCCACTCCCTCTCATGGTAAATGGCTTACTGCTACAGTACATAACCCTGGGAAGCAACAAATGCCTGGGTATTAATCTACATGTATTAGGCTTTGATTGATTGAAGACTTTATTAGAGGTTTGCATAGGAAAAGGTTTCATGACAGTCCACTGGTCAACTAAATGGATACACCCAAAAAAGCCTACATGGCTTGTTTCAATTGAGATCCTTTTTTAACTGCACACTGGATTGGCGCTAAGATTCTGTGAGAATTTCCCCCCAAAAATTATGTTCAGATATGTCAATGTAAAAAAAATCTAGTTCATAACTTGTTGTTACTTGTGTTGAGAAAGTTCCTCGGGAAGTGTAATACTGTAAGTCACTCATTACTTGTTAATCCGTTAAACCATATAATAGAATTAATTTGGTTTCTTGGTATTGAAAGTATTTAGGTACATTACTCATTATATCATAATATTACTGCTCTGTGTTCTAGCTGCTGTGCTGCTTCTGGCAACTGAACTTACCCCGGGGGATCAATAAAGGTCTATCTACTCTAGCCAGCACATCTAATGGATTTTCCTGTTCTGAGCTTTTTGATGCTCGTGGGAAGAGCTTAAGTTTAATTTACACCCCATTGCACAACAGTGTAACTTTGAAAGAAGTGATCTTCAAGTTTTTTTCATCCCAGAAATATTGCTTGTCAATGTATCTACTTGTGGACCATGTCGACTCAACCTTATAGATTTTTAAATCCAGAGTAGCCTACATCAGTGTTTCTCAAACTTTCACATTTCAAGGTCTCCCC
Source organism: Nannobrachium achirus (assembly GCF_963921795.1). Lineage (NCBI taxonomy): Eukaryota > Metazoa > Chordata > Actinopteri > Myctophiformes > Myctophidae > Nannobrachium > Nannobrachium achirus. The sequence continues at coordinate 52,362,091 of NC_137818.1, forward strand.
TTAACTCTGGCAGTTGTACACTGTCAAAGTTACAGACTTGTATGGGTCAATTTAGACCCTCCTAAAGGAACCCACAGAGTCCCTGGAATCCACTTTGAGAACCACTGGCCTAGATTATAACTGAGAACATAAACTCAGCACAAAAAGAAAGGAAACTTGAATCTGGTCCATTATATCTCCCCTTTAATAAAACCAACTTGTATAGTGTTTTATATCATTTTTATCGTTGATTCGTCACCTTTACAATGAGGTACAGCTTGTAAGCATCGGGCATTCAAGGCATGAGATACCCGGCCAAATGTGTGGGTAGCGCCGACCAACATTTTGCCAAAGAAATGACTGTTCTGCTGGCATTTACTCTCGTTTTGGCCTTCCCTGACAGGCTGACACTGAGTAAAAATGACAAGTGTAAAAATGTCCAATAGTGTTGTTTTTTTCTTTTCCTTATTAGTGTGGGAGAGTGCAATCATTCAATGAACCAAGCAACAAAGGTGAACACCAAAAGAACAGTGGCCTGCCAGGCCATTTTGACCATTTTTGGAGGGGCGCTACCCACACGTTTGGCCGTGTTGCTCATTCCACGAATGCCAGATCCTTACAGTCTGTACCTTGTTGTAAAAGCGACAATTCAATGATAACAATGATATCAAACACTATACCATTTGGCATAATTAAAGGGGAGATATAATGGACCTTATGTTGGCAAATTCGGGGTCGGCGCTACCCACACGGCTGTGGTGTTCATTCCACGAATGCCCGATGCTTACAAATCGTACGTCCTTGTAAAGGTGACGAATCAACGATAAAATTGATATAAAACACAATACAAATTGGTATTATTAAGGGGAGATATAATGGACCGAAGTCAAGTTTCCTTTCTTTTTGTGCTGAGTTTATTAGCACCTGCAGGCTCATCCTCAGTGTTGCCAATCTCTTGGTGCAGCCGCATACACGTTTGGAGGCACCTCACAGGGCTCAAGCCTGCTGCCTACCACAGCACGCCTGCCTCGCAACGTTGAAACGGAACGTTACGAACCAGTGGTTTGCAGAAACGTACAACAGCAAAGTTTCTTCTCTGGCAACTGGGTTGGGTTGTGTACACCCTCCCCAAGACAAACAGCAGGGGCTGGCATTCACTACACAGAAAGGTCTCAAGAAGGGAGGGGGGGAAAAAAATTGTGGGAGAAAGTGGAACATGAAAAAGGAAAAAGTGTTTAATATGACACTTGAAAGTGCCCCCCACAAACACCCCATACATCACTCACCCACATTATGTGTCCTAGCTATATCCCCCAGCGTGGTGTCTTTCAATCAGCCTCGCGTCCACATAAAGGACTCTCTATTGACTGTGCCAATCGCTCGCAGGACAAAATTATAGCCTTCAGATTTAGTCTGGATGTGATTTCTTTTCCCCCCGTCTCATTGTGGCTGGCAGGGCCTGATGTGTTACTGAATGAATGGAAAGGTCGCCGCACTGCTGTGACATCCATGAGAATAGGAAAAGTATCACTGGAGAATACACATAGTTATACGCAAACACAATGCACTCACTATAGAATAGTGTCACAGGAGAATATATATTACGTATCAGGGGCGTAAATTGGGTATGGCAGGGGTATGCAGCTGCCATACCCTAGGGGGGAAAATAAAGGTTACTTTTAAATATAAATCCATGAATGTCTCTTTGTCTATCTGCGCTGCTTTTTATATGTTGTTAAATTACAGTAAAATAACTACAAATGCAACATTTTTAAAAAAAATGGTCACTTTAACAAGGTATTATAATTATAGTCTCCACACTTGTATTCTCCCTATCTTGACAAAATGGTATATTCCCAGGTTTCACAGGTCAGCTGCACAGGAGCAAAATAGCCGATCTACATGCTCACAACGCCTCGCAGCGCGAGGCGTTGTGAGCATGTAGATCTGCTATTTTCACAATAGAACTAACTGTGTTATACAAAATGTAATGCCTCTTTTCCATGAGGACTCCCATCTTTGCCATACCCTAGCTTTTGCTGAACTGACGCCACTGCTATAGAATAGTGTCACCAGAGAATATATATTACGTATATGGAGCTTGCGCATGCTTGCAGAAACACACACACACACGCGCGCGTGCACACACACACACACACACACGCACGCACTGCCAGAGCGGTCAGACCGCATGCAGAAACACTGACACTAAGCAGGGAAAACGTTGGATAATGACGGCCGTCTGGAAAACACATTGTCTATTTCTCGCTGCTTCTTACATAATAAAGGATACGTGATGACTCTCCCACACGTCTATTGTGCATTGTAATGGTGGTGTGCGAGTGCATGTGTGTGTGTGTGTGTGTGTGTGTGTGTGTGTGTGTGTGTGTGTGTGTGTGTGTGTGTGTGTGTGCGCGTGCGTGCGCGCGTGTGTGTGGTGTGTGTGAGAGAGAGAGAGAGAGATTGCGTGGCTGTGTGCCTTCTTGTAGATAGTACAGTCAGCAATAGAAGGAGGGAAATCCAATAATGTGAGGACATTTTGCTATTCTGAAGGTCTCTTTGCTTCGGTCACTATCATGATAATAAGGTGAAGGCGTGTTTGGTTTAGAATTATACACGGTAAAATCCTCAGTGTTCATTTACCACTGGACAGGGCCCTATTGAGGAGATCTATGGTGCAATAGTGCCTGCATGGTCTAAAGCAGGGACCTGCAGGGGTCTTCAACAGGGGGTCCGGGACCCAGAGTTACTACAGGGGTGTCCTCCAAATCTTTGAGTGATAGAAACTTTTTTTGTCCTTTTTTATATTAACCACTTGAACCCCAATAGCGTCCATATTCTGAGAACTTTAGCCAAAATAGCAGATCTACAAGCTCACAAAACCTCGCAGCGTGAGGCGCTGTGAGCTTGTAGATCGTCTATTTTTGGCAAAGAGCTTTGGTGTAGAGGGGAAAAAGAGCAGACTAAGTACAGGGTGAAAGGTCAAGTTTATTAAGTATTGACAGTTCAAGTGGTTAAATATCTGAAAACAGAAATTGACATGAATCCAAAATACACTGATGATTGTGCTGTCAAACAATGAAATTATATGGAATCTATGAACAGGTTGTGGGTAGTCGATTAAATCTACAGTTGATTTTGTCGACAAAATGTATTTTGGTGGGCCTTGATGGTGTCATAATGCCTGATTTTACACTTGTATGCCGAAAATAGACGACCTACAAGATTCACTCAAGACGCATCGTGAGCTTGTAGATCTGCTATTTTCAGAGTGCAACACCGGAGTGCAAACCAAACATAAAATGACTTGTCTTTTAATTCTACTCTCTTCTCCACTAGTCCCTCCCTAACATTTCAGTCTGAAGCAAGCGTTCTGTGCACAATTACAATCGTGACATGTAATTACTGTAATGTAAAAAGACCCTGCGTGATATGTAAAAACCTGCATGATTTTTTTCTTCTTCTTTTTTTAGATTTGTTTTAGGGGCTTTTTTATGGCTTTATTGATAGGACAGTAGACGGGGAGAGAGATGGGGGAGTGACACAGGATCAGGATTCGAACCTGCGACACAATTTCAAGGTATCAGAATGGGCCTGGACCGGTAGGCCAGGGGGCACCCCTGAAACGTGGGTTTTCATACCAAAACACCTTTATCAGAGATAGTTGGGAATGAGATTGCGTGTGCATGTGCGTGCGTGCGTGCGTGCGTGCGTGCGTGCGTGCGTGCGTGCGTGCGTGCGTGCGTGCGTGTGTGTGTGTGAATAATCTGCCTTGCCATTGATGCACTGTATTGCCCTAGGACCTGCAAGCTCTCTGAATGCCATTTACCCTGGTAATGAGAAGCAGAAACCCAATCACACACGCACGCGTGTGTGCAGACACACACACACACACACACACACACACACACACACACACACACACACACACACACACACACACACACACACACACACACACACACACACATACACACAGCTACTCTTCTCTCTCTCACTTCGTTTACTACGCTCACTTTGAAGACATTCCAAGGTGTGAGTCAGTCAGTGGTGTGGACAGAAACATTCTTCTGCGTCATTTCGTAGGTCGTGTTCAGGAGCTCGGACTTCAACGAGCGTCCGTTTGCAAACACACGGACATGCACGTGCACACACACACGGACGTGCGCACGCACACACACACACGTACACGCACACGTACACGCACATGCACACGCACACACACACACACAACACACACACACACACACACACACGCACGCACACACACACACACACACACACACACATACATACATACATACACACAGTAGGACACCTCTACATACAACTGAAGGTCATGTTTATACTCAACACATGTGCCTGGACACACACACACACACACACACACACACACACACACACACACACACACACACACACACACACACACACACACACACACACACACACACACACACACACACACACACACACACACACACACACGCACACACACACGTACACTCTCTAGCTCTCTCAACTCCTTAGTTTTCTGTGTCTCCAAGCCAAGACACGCATGGCTGCAGCCACTGCACATTAAGTTTCTTGGTGGCCTGCGTGCGTGCTTGCGTGCGTGCGTGCGTGCGTGCGTGCGTGCGTGCGTACGTACGTGCGTGCACAGACTGGTTGGTGGTAGGGTTTGCCAGGCGGTAAGGGAAGACAGACGGACTCTGTGAGTTCTGATCCACCACAGGCCTTAGGGAGGCTGGGACCACTCAGCGAAATACAGACAGACACACTCTACTCTACTATAGACCAGTATAGCGAGACAGAGAGATATAGAGACAAAGTGAGAGTAAAGGAGAGAAGATACAGTACAGTATAGGAGCAAAGAAAGGAAGGGAGGAAGATACTTGGTTTGGCAATGTAAACGTAGGCTATGTTTTCCCATGCCAATAAAGCTCCTTTGATTATGAATTGAATTGAAATGAAAGGAAACGACAGAAGGAGGAAAGGAAAGACATAAGGGAAGGGAGTACATTTGTCACTTGTCACAGACGGTGAAAGCTTTTCGAGTGTTACCGTTAAGGTTGTCACACACCAGGGACGTGCAGAGAATGTTAGCTACATCAATCTGATCGAGTAGCCACAAGCTGATGGGAAATGTAGTTCAGCTAAATGTCCACCAGTAAAGCAACTCTTCTCAGCACAGCTGCAGCAGTGACATGTCTTTGCTCCTGCATGGATGTTTCTCATTCCCCCTCCCTCCCAGGGACGTGCTGGCCATTGGGAAAAGCGGGACAACTCCCGAACGGCCAGTTCATTCCCGGCCGGTCCAGGCCGGCCATTTGGAAAAAAATAAAATGTCGGCCTTCGTTCCATTCTCGTGTCTCCAAGTTTCAAATTTGCCCTGCTTCATCATACAAGGCCGTCGCACAAAAGTAGTGAAAACAGCAGATCTACAAGCACACAACGCCGTTGTCGGCGTTGTGTGCTTGTAGATCGGCTGTTTTCACTAGTTTAAATCATTTTTAAAATGATAAATACAAAACAAACGTTTTTTGGACATACAAGGTTTCCACCCGACAACGACGAAATATAACTGAGCCCACTGGCCCACTGGCTTGTCACTTTGTCACAAATCTTTGAGTAGCAGCAGCAGCGCTATCTCTCTCTAATAGCGCGCAATGAGGGCCTCTCCAACTCTTTTTCCTGGGCTGAATCAGGGGCCCAGCATGTCCCTGTTGCTCCTGCATGGATGTTTCTCGTTCCCCCCTCCCTCCAGATTGTTTTACAATCTCTGGTCCCGTTTGGCTTTGCTCGCGGCAGGACGCCCCGTCTCGAGGAGCACATGCAGCCAAACAGGGGCGTCACACCAAATTCTGGGCCCTGGGTACAAGGATTCACTGCGGGCCCCCCATGAATGTTAACTATTGAAAAATAGCAGATATAAAAGCTCACAGCGCGGCACAGAGTGCCGCGCTGCGAACTTGTAGATCTGCTATTTTTGAAAAATCGTGAAAATGTGTGCAAGAAACCTATGTTTCCATGTCAGTGGTGCTCAAACTTTTTCATGTGAAGGACCCCCGAAATGATATGTATTTGGCCACGGACCCCCATCTAAAAATATTTAGTTCCAGGGACCCCCCAGAAGCAAAAATAGCAGATCTACAAGCTCGCAGCGCGGCACTCGGTGCCGCGCTGCGAGCTTGTATATCTGCTATTTTTCAATAGCTAAAGTAACTAGGGCCCCTCCATCTTGGGCCCTAGTAACTCAGTCCCACTCCCCCCACCCCCCCCCCCCCCCCCCTTGTGACGCCCCTGCAGCCAAAGCTCCAGCGAGGTTACATAATGGGACGGATCTCTCAGATATCTTTATAATGTCAAGTATACCCGCTTGGAGATTTGTGAATGTAATGCTGTTGGCAGGCGGAGACCCCGAAACACATGTTGGTTCTGTTTGTTCTCATTTAAAAAAAAAAGACATGCTTTTTCCCCTTGTTTCTGTGATGACATACTGTATAGAGGCCATTGTGGTAAGACCATTGCAGTGTAAGAATCTGAAATTAATTGAGCAGCTTTTTAAATGAAATCTCAAACTGTTTTTCATTTCAAGGTCCCCCGTAACTCTGAGAGCACTTTTCAACCGGCAAAGAACCGGTTTGGGTTCTTTCTCCCGCCTATGGGATGAACCAGAGGTGAGCTTTTCCACCGAGAACCGAGTTGGTTCCGAACCGTAAAAGTTGGTTCCGAACGGGAAACACAAAATCCTTGGTTCCTCTGGTTCAATCTGGTTCAATCTGGTTCAATCTGGTGGAAACGCAAGCCGGTTCGCGGGCCGGTTCACAAGAACGAACCAAGGTTCCAAGAAAGTTGAACGGCACTGGTTCTTGAACCAAGGTTCTTTTGATGTAAGAGAGTGTACAAATGGATGTGTGAGGCTCCATTTGTATGTTCTCAGCGTTACAGACTCCTCAAGGAACCAGTTTGAATAAATTAATAAATGTTTATAGGGGCGGCAGTGGCTCAAGAGGTAGAGCGGCCACTTGGGTACCGGAAGGTTCCCAGTTCGATCCCGAGCTCCCCCAGAGTTAGTGTTGAAGTGTCCATGAGCAAGACGCTGAACCCCTGATTGCCACGATGAGCAGGTTGGTGCCTTGCATGGTTTCCTCCGCCGGTGTATGAATGTGTGTGTGAATGGGTGTATACAATCACCCACAATCATTGCAAAGTGCCTTGGATAAAAGCCCTATATACTGTAAATGCATCATTTACCATTTAATAGCTATCATTGTTCTTCATACTAAATGGTAAATGGGTGCATTTATATAGCGCTTTTTATCCAAAGCACTTTACATAGATTGTGCATTACAGTCACCATTCAAACACACATTCATACACCGATGGCAGAGGAAACCATGCAAGGCACCAACCTGCATTTAGGGGTTCAGCGTCTTGTACAAGGACACTAACTCTGGGTGAGGCCGGGATCGAACTGGGAACCTCATGGTTCTCCATCCGGCCACTCACATTGTGGTAATAAGTGCTGTACTTTATAGGAGTTGTGTAGTAGCGGAGTGGCAGAAGTGCTTTGGCAGTGGCAGTAAAATCATAAAAATAAAATAAAAGAATATAATAATAATAAATAATAATAATACACACACAATAATAACAATTATAAATAAATAGTTGTGATACAAGGTTTCTTGCAAAAATATACAAAACACGACTGCACTAAAAGTCCTGAAATGATGGATGTGCGTGCGTGCATGTGTGCGTGCGTGCGTGCGTGGTCAGACTGACAGTGTAATGCTGATGAAGTGTCCTGTGTTGGCAGCATTATGTCACACACTCTGTCATACATTACACTCCTCCACAGACAAACAACCGCGGGGGCCCCTCTTACAGATGGCCCCCAGGCATTTCCCAACACTTCAGAATGAGACGCATGGCCCCCACACATTAACCCCCCAAGATCACCTCTACCACCCCTGCACAGGCCAGGACCGGCCAGGCACTTGGCTTCAATCTGGTAGAGGTCAGAGGTCACACAGAGGTCACGGCCCTGCAGAGTGTATGACTGTAAAGCAAGCCCCCAGACACCAGGGGGAGGGCTGAAGCCAAAATGACATGGTGGCCGTTTGAGGTACTGCAGCTTTTTTACAGATGGGGGCCAGAAACATGAACACGCATCTACACTGTAAAAAATAAAAGTTGGGAAAACTCAAAAATGTAAGGCAACAAACTTCAAAAGTTGTGCTTAAATTGGTTTAGTTTGTTTATCTTAACATGTTCAGTTGCCTCAGCTTTTATAATTTTCACTTAACTTAAAATTCTAAGTTGCCCTAAACTTAAAAGTTTTCTGAAGTTTGTTGCCTTAAAATTTTGAGTTTTCCCAACTTCTTATTTTTTACAGAGTAGGCTTCTTTGTATTGACTGCGCGTTCATAGCGGAAGTGCTCGTTCATGACTCGGAGCCCCAGCGCGTCCATGAACAAACTATTACGCAAAACGCGTCACTTAGGCCCCACTACATCACGTTCCACACATGTTTCACAACACGGAAGTACCGGTATGCTTCATGCGCTGGGTGAGCAACTCAATAAGTGGACGGGCGGGGATATCTGGTGCCCTCTCTATTCTTCTTATAACTCCATGCTGTAAACTGTAAAGCCTAATTTATAGCAGACCTACATGGCCACAATGCGCCGCGGATACAGCGTGTTGTAGGCTTGTAGGTCTGCTGTTTTCCACACGGGACACCGTCGTGCAACAAGCTGCATTAGGGCTTCACTCTATTATGTCTAGTGGCGGAAAGTAAGTATTGTACTTACTGTACATGTACTGTAGGCCTACATCTCAGACGCAAAATATATATATTTTTTTACTCCACTATACAATTATTTGAAAACATTATGTCGTACTAGACCAGGGGTCTTCAACGTTTTCAGGCCAAGGACCCTTTGGTTGAGAGAGAGATGAAGCAGGGACCCCCACAACCTTTTCATAGATTCCATATAGTTTCATTGTTTGACAGCACAATTAGTATATTTTGGATTCATGTAAATTTGTGTTTTCAGATATTTAACCACTTGAACTGTCAATACTTAATAAAGGTGGCCTTTCACTATGTACTTAGTCTGCTCTTTTTCCCCTCTACACCAAACCTCTGCCAAAAATAGCCGATCTACAAGCTCACAACGCCTCGCAATTGTAGATCTGCTATTTTTGGCAAAAGTTCTCAGAATAAGGACACTAGGGTTCAAGTGGTTAGTATAAAAAAGGAGAAAAAAGTTTCTATGATTTGGAGGACCCCCTTATAGTAACTGTGAGGACCCCCTAGGGGTCCCGGACCCCCTGTTGAAGACCTCTGTACTAGACTCAAAATTAGTGGTTCTCAAACTTTTTCATGTCAAGGACCGCCAAAATTATAGCCTATGTACCGGTATTTGGCTGTGGACCCTGATCTCAAAACAAGTTGTTCCAGGGACCCCAGAAGCAAAGAGTTCAGTTAAAGATGTTCGCTTTATAAAAATATATATTCATAAGATAAGATCTGCACAAATGTTCAAGAATTTTCAAAAAAATGCAGATATACAATATCTTGGGACACGCTATGAGTTGTACCGTATATCTGCTATTTTTGAATCTGAGATGGCACAGATGCTTTCCCGTTTTGATGGGTTAAATTACTGTAACAGTGGACTTCGCTTTGCGCAGCAACTTTTGCCAAATGTTTGCTTTCTCCAGGCTTCTCCATCATTACTGGAAATGCAATATGGTTTCTGTACAATGTCAAGACACTCAGCAAACCCCTCAAAATAGCTGTGATTATACACAGTAAAAAAACCCCAGTGTTATTTATCCTTTTGTAACTCTGTAAGCCTACAAATCAAACGGACCCAAAGGGGCCCGTTTGGTTTGGACACGTTAAATTAAAGCTGCAAACTGTGAGTTATTTTAAAGAAGTGGTGCCATAGTTTTGTGCTTGTTCTATGTCTATGGAGTTAAAATGACTCTAATAGACCTCAGTAGTTATGATATCCAATTATGTCTTTCCTGTGTGTTTTTGTTTTCCTCCTGAAAGTTGAAAGCCTCTGAGTCAAAAGGCCCTATCGAAATACACTGCTTTAGTGACACAATAAAAACCTTGTTTTTGCCACTCAGTAGGCGTTCCTGCTTCTACCACTTTTTCTAGTCACGTGTTCAAATGCTGGATTCTGATTGGCTAAATTCCGGAGGTTATGACAAAACAACTGCCGCAAAGTTGTATGAGGACTTGTCCGAGATCAATGCACCTCAGTGTACATCCGGGGACTTCAGGAGGTAGTCGGAACACCTTTCCCCCAACCAACAAATGACGGTGGCAACGGTCCTATGTTTACTAACGTGCATGCTATAGTCGCCGATTTATTTGGATCCAATGCAATCCGCCAACTTTAAAGCCCCTTTTCTCTGAACCTATGCCTTTCTGGAAGCGAACAGCCTCTATTTACGGCCGGAACGGTACTTCTAACTGACGTTAGCTTAGCTGTAAGCTAGACGCATGGATTAGTATGGAGTTGGCGCCATCTGTTGGTGAGTAGAAGATGTTGTTTGTGGAACTATCTGCTGTCTCGCGGAAGTTTTATAGGCAATAATGATTGTAACTTAAGATCCTTGCAAGTTACAACTATGTGTTTTCTTTCATGTATACGGGAAAAAGTGGTAGAAAAGCTATTTACCACTCGGGGTCGGACATTATGCTCTCATAATGTCCTGAGTGAGGGTGTTATCGGACTCGGCTGCGCCTCGTCCGATAACACCCTCACTGCGGACATTATGAGAGCATAATGTCCTCTCACTCGGGGTAAATTGCTTACATAACTTCCGGGTATGATGATGAAGTCACGCGCATACCCTCTATTGGAAAGGAATTGGGCCCCTTCCTTACTTCCTTCACAGGTGTCACCAATGATACTGATTAAGGCTCTGGTCCATTCCGGTCAAACAGAGTCTGGGTGCTGATATGTTGGGTCAAATGGAACCATGGTTCCACCACTCTCAGAGTTGTGGTGGTCCTTGAAATCAAAACGTTTGAGAACCACACTGTACGCTAAATGGAACAGAGCCTTCATTAGAATCAGTAAGTAAGGGGCCCAATTTCTTTACAATATGTTGGTGAAGGGGGGAGAGACAAAACGTAGGCTACATGTCATAGCGTTTCAGTTGAATGATGTGTTTTATAGTTTATCAACTTTGTAACTCTGAGAATGTAACCAAATGGACCCGTATGGGCCCATTTGTTTACATTTGTTACACTCCCAGAGTTGAATTAACATTGTATTAGAGCGTACCCCACTCGGTGGGCAGCTGTGTATGGCTTCCCAGACATCCATCATACAGTACTTGTCACAGTAGGATTACATAATGTCCTAAGCAATTTGGACACTGAGCAGCAGCTACAGATGGCCCATGCACCCTTGTGTATCAGGGGTCTTCGATGTTTTCAGGCCAAGGACCCCTTAGTTGAGAGAGAGATGAAGCAGGGACCCCCCACAACCTGTTCATAGATATAGTTTCATTGTTTGACAGCACGATCAACAGTGTATTTCTGATTCATGTCAATTTGGGTTTTCAGATATTTAACCACTTGAAAGGTCAATACTTAGTAAACTTGACCGTTCACTGTACTTAGTCTGCTCTTTTCCCCCTCCAAAGCTCTTTGCCAGAAATAGCCGATCTACAAGCTCACACGTTGTGAGCTTGTAGATCTGCTATTTTTGGCTAAAGTTCTCAGAATATGGACGCTAGGGTTCAAGTGGTTAATATAAGAAAGGAGGAACAAAACTAGTTCCTATCACACAAAGATTTGGATGACCCCCTGTAGTAACTCTGAGGGGTCCCGGACCCCCTGTTGAAGACCCCTGGTATACTGTACATACTTGAGAGTATACATGTTAGTTAGAGAATACCAGTATTCATAGATAGGGATGGATGGATGGATGGATGGATGGATGGATGGATGGATGGACGGACGGACCGGGGACCACTGGGGGGCCTCGAGGGAGGGTATTGCCGCCAAATAATGCAAGTGGGCCCTGATCCAGAAAATATTGGGAACCTCTGCGTTGGCATATTAGCCTACTTCCTGATCAGTTTGCATGACAGCAACACCATTTATCACCACATGAAATAAAGGTTGAACAACTTCAGATTAGGCCTGCTGTTTAAGTCAGGGGTCTTCAACGTTTTCAGGCCATGGACCCCTTTGTTGAGAGAGAGATGAATTAGGGACCCCCACAACCTGTTCATAGATTCCATAGTTTCATTGTTTGACAGCACAATCATCAGTGTATTTTGGATTCATGTCAATTTGTGTTTTCAGATATTTAAAGGTCCTACACCATGCATTTAAAAATAATTTATATAACACTGTTTGTGTCCCAAAAACGTTTTTGAAAAGGTTTGAGGCTAAATTACCACTCCTGAATACAGAGCCCCTGTCATTTCTGCCTGGCTTTCAGAGCATTTTCAGCTGCAGTACCACCTTGTCCTGAGTGGGAGGACTGCGCTATTGAGCCAGTTTTGGCCCCACACTCCTCCCCACCTCCTGCTCAGCAGGCCTGCCCACCCCTCCCCAACCCTCTCCCAGCTCCTCCTGCCTCCTTCTCAGGCCTGCCCACCCCTCCCCAACCCTCTCCCAGCTCCTCCTGCCTCCTTCTCAGGCCTTGTGACATCACAAATCTGACCTTTCACAATCAGGACCGTTCTGAGACATGCTAACATAGATCTGCCCATAAACTGAGAAAGACACAATGGTCAGAAATAGGACTTTGTGAGGATATAAGTTGCTGGTGGGACACCAAGAAAATACATAAAAATTGGAAAAATGTAAATTCATGGTGTAGTCCCTTTAAACCTCTTGAACCCCATTGCCCCCGCCGGCGGGGGCAAAAGGTGTTGAACCTCTGAACAGCTGTCAATAAATGTCAATAAATCAATAGAGACCAAATAAAAGTACAATTTCATTGTTGATTATTGTTACAGGGGTCCTACAGTATAGTAAGCAGCTGCCATTGTACTTTTCATCCATACATTACTCGTATTACAGTATTATTACTACTTATTGTTACTCGTTTTTATCATTTTTCACCCTATACTTTAACATTACTAATATTACAGCACTACTCTCACTAAAACATCTGTAGAGTTTACATAGTTTGGAATATATTCATACAATTTTGCCTATCAATTGATGACACCTTGGTGAACAATTTCTCTATTCAATATTTATGTTTTCAATGAGGTCTTGAGGCTCATTCACTATTCAGAAGGCAAATTTTCCATAGGCGGAGGTCTTTTTCAATCCTCTTTTCCTAGCTAAATAATCACAGCAGGACAATTTGGTAAGAGAAATGTGATGTTTTACACTGCATTTGTGAATTTTCAGGGGTTAGCTGACATTTGGTGGGACAAGATTAGCCACAATCATTGTAGTTTTGTGTCCACAACTGTTCCAATTTGGGCATACATTTTAGGCGGATTTTTCCCCTGGACCCCCCTGGGGCTTAATATACTTGACCTTTCACTCTATACTTAGTCTGCTCTTTTTCCACTCTATACCAAAGCACTTTGCCAAAAATAGCCGATCTACAAGCTCACAACGCCTCGCAGCGCGAGGCGTTGTGAGCTTGTAGATCTGCTATTTTTGGCTAAAGTTCCCCAAATATGGACACTAGGGTTCAAGTGGTTAATATAAAAAAGGAGAAAAAAAACGCAAAGAATTGGAGGACCCCCTGTAGGAACTCTGAGGACCCCCTAGGCGTCCCGGACCCCCTGTTGAAGACCCATGGTTTAAGTTATAACAAATACATAAACAACAGCAATTTTTTTTGTGTACATTCTTTTGTTTAGGCAAAAAGCAAACAAACAAACATTTTGCTTAAAATCTTGCAAACTACTCAGCAAAGCGTCTCCCTCCTGAATTGTTTTTGCATCAGATTTCGTTTTCGGAACCCTAGGACTCTTTTGTGTGTAGTAGTAACTTCAATACCACACACACACACACACACACACACACACACACACACACACACACACACACACACACACACACACACACACACACACACACACACACACACACACACACACACACACACACGCACTGTACATACTGAGAGCGAGGCACAGTGGAAAGACATCTCCGGTAGCTTTATATGGCACGACCAGGTGAAATAGCATGATGACAGCAAGCATAGATGACGTGCACGTGTGCGTAGAGAGACCGGCGACAGGTGTCTCTTCGAGCGGACAGACGGATTGACAGATGCGACCAATAGACAGAGGGGTAGACTATGACATGGATTGGGTGACAGGAACAGGATAGACAGACAGACAGGTGTGTATTTTGACGGATGAATGGAAGACCAACCACCGAAGGACATGGATGGATGGAGAGAGAGAGAGATAGTCACACAGATACGCATGAAGGCAGACAGACAGGCACGATCATAGAAGATAGCAGACCGTGAGACAGTCATTTGTCATTTATACATTTATACAGCTAGACTGACAGACAGACAGACAGACAGACAGACAGACAGACAGACAGACAGACAGACAGACAGAGGGCGGCAGTAGCTCAGGACATATAGCAGCCACTTGGTAAAGTTCCCAGTTCAGTCCCCTGATCCCCCCTTTATTGTGGGGCCATGGTTTGGTACTTTTTCTGTTTTGTATGCATGTGTCTATGGAGTTACCATTACTCAAGTCAAATAGACCCCCAGGAGTGGTTATAATATGCATGTCTTCCCTGTGTATCTTTGGTTACTTCCTGAAAGCTGTACAGGTGGGTGTGGCCATTATGAACATTTTCTGTACACTTTTTGGAAAAATGTCTTCCTCCAAGTCGGCCTATAATCATAATACCTGACAATGATGTTGTTGTGGGGGGAGGGAATCACAGCACAACGTCTTTGAGCAATACAAGACACTGAACCCCTAACTCCCGTTGAGCAGGTTGGTGCCCAACAGCTCTGCCGTGCCGTCAGAGTGCGAATGTAATGGACATTGTGACTGACTCGCAGAAGTCCTCCTGACATCATCGTTACGAACTGTTGCAGGCAGCTGGATTCAGGGGGACATGTATTTATAGCAGCAGCAGCAGCTAGTTGAGTTTCCAGCACGCGGGCCAGTGCAGAGAGCCTCTGGAAACACACGGCTATCTATCAAGCACATGCTTATCATAGAGAAACAAGAACTAAATCCCTCTCTGTCCACAGCAGCTTATAAAACACTCTGCTGTGTGCGCAAGACGCTCTCTTTCCACATGAGCGCGTGCGTCACGTGCCGAATGCCATAATGGAGCAGGCGGTTTTCCCATGTGGACGCACGCACGCACGCACGCACGCACGCATGCACATCGTCGTTGTCGGGTGAAAACCTTGTATGTCCAAAACCATTTGTTTTTATCATTAAAGAAATGAAGTAAACTAGAGAAAACAGCCGATCTACAAGCACACAACGCCTCGCACCGCGACAGTGACGACCTACTAAACATACCTCTGTAGCCAGGCATACAACACCCATCATCACCCTATTGATCTATGGGTTCAATAGTAAATCAAACAAGTATCATTTTAACATCCTATATAACATTTTGGAAGTTTTTATTTGTTCCCCTCCCAAAAGAAAATAGCATCTATACAAAACATTGTATGAGCTAAATCGTTGCCTATACTGTCTGAATGGATGTTGTCTAATTGCGACTGTAGGTAGCATTTACTATCAAACCCGGCAGATCCTGACCGTCAGTGAGTGAGTCAGTCTGTACTCAGGTAGGTAGGAAATGCTTCAATGTCTATAGCATCACATCATTGTTGACTCAATGACCAAGGCAACTTAACGCCTCAAAGTCTATAGCTAACCTGTTGTGACATCACATCGTTTGGCAATGCCCATATATGGACGCTCCAGTCCATACTGTATATGACCAAGACTAAATTCAATCAAATGCCTCAATGTCTATATGCCCATAGCTCGGAATGCCAATATATATGGACATATTTGGGCTCTATTTTGATTGTCTTAAGTACCAGCTCTTATGCCTTAACTTAAAGGCCTGTCCATACTGTCTCCGACCACCGAACTTTTAGTCGAAACCCAGACAGCACAGCGACATAGCGCCAATGCCTTCTCTATCTCTGTAACCATGCGCTATGTAGCGTCGGGAGCGTTTGCTCATTGGGAAGATGCATTTGCGACGTCGCGTGCGAACGAGGAGCTAAATTGGCAAGCGACGTCGCAAATGCATCTTCCCAATGAGCAAACGCTCCCAACGCCACATAGCGCCTACATTTTTACAGAGGGAGCAACTATAGGTCGCTGTGCTGTTAGGGAATGTCCTGTTTAACTACAAAATTACGTCACTCGCATCTTCTGAAAAGCATTACCCCAAATTAGAGTTCGGGAAGCTGTACGTCAGAAAGTCGGAACTCTCTGACGAAAGGTTCGGTGGTCAGAGACAGTATATGGACAGGCCTTTAAGTTAAGAGCTGGTACTTAAAGACCAAATACAATCAAAATACAGCCCATTGTGTGAGTCTCATGTGGTCTATAACATAAGACATCTATGATGTCAGACGTCAGTCATATTCATATTTAGTCTACTGTCAGAATGGATGCTGTGTCTAACGTACGTACAGTATAGTCTACTGTCTGAATGGATGCCATGTGTCTAATGCAGTGTTTCTCAACCACTGTGCCTGGGGACCTTTGGTGTGCCCCTGAGGAAGGGTCAAGTGTGCCCCTTGAAAACTGCTTGAAAGCCAGTATTGTATTTATCATTTTAAAAATGATTTAAACTAGTGAAAACAGCCGATCTACAAGCACACAACGCCTCGGTGTGCTTGTAGATCGGCTGTTTTCACTACTGTTGTGCGACAGCCTTGTATGATGAAGCAGGGCTTTACTTTGCGAAGAAACGTACAAATTTGAAACTTGGAGATACAAGGTTTCTTCCCGACAGTGACGATATTTACACCCCCGTATTATGTTGGTGTGCCCATGGATTCGTGGGACATGAAAAGGTTGAGAAACACTGGTATAGTCTACTGTCTGAATGGATGCCATGTGTATAATGTATAGTCTACTGTCTGAATGGATGTTGTGTCTATAATGTATAGTCTGAGTTCTGTAAGTCCTTTATTTTGTTGTGTTGTCGTCACAACAGAAGATGCCAAAGATAAATCTGTGTATGAGGCTTGTACCTCAAATGTTTGTCATCCTCTTCAGAGCCTGCTGCAGTACTGCTCCAGAAAATGCAAAAGAAAGAGGTCTCTATTTTGATTGTCTTAAGTACCAGCTCTTAAAGGCCTGTCCATACTGTCTCCGACCACCGAACATTACGTCGGAAAGGTCTGGTTCAACTACAAAATGACAGCAAAAGCATTACCCCGAATTAGAGTTCGGAAAGCTGCACGTCGGAAAGTCAGAGCTCTCCGACGAAAAGGTTGGTGGTTGGAGACAGTATGGACAGGCATTTAAGTTAAGGCACAAGAGCTGGTACTTAAGACAATCAAAATAGAGCCCTCTGTTTCAAGATGCATTTCTTGGCTATTGCTATTTGCCTAACATACAGAAAAGAGCCTCTCTACAA
The DNA here is from genome assembly GCF_963921795.1 of Nannobrachium achirus. Classification (NCBI taxonomy): domain Eukaryota; kingdom Metazoa; phylum Chordata; class Actinopteri; order Myctophiformes; family Myctophidae; genus Nannobrachium; species Nannobrachium achirus. The sequence goes on from NC_137818.1 coordinate 52,379,692, forward strand.
ACATAAACACTGTCTGTTTGTCCATGTTTGTTCAACATACAGTACGTGCTTGTCTGTCTCCCTGGCTTTGCTCGCACTGCAGGCAAATGTGATTTGTTTCTGAAATCTGATCTTTATAGGACTGACTGTCCACACTGTTATTTGCAAGTGATCAGATTTGTGTATTCAGGCATCGTCAACCTGTCTGCATTGGTTTGCGGTGGTAATGAAATAGGCATGAGTAATGCTTAACTTACCGGTAGACTCTGGCATACGCTGGTGTCGCTTGGTGAAAACAGTCTTCTTCAGTGAGCACTCAGTGTCTCAGTGGGCCTCAGTGTCCGGACTGAGACACATCTTTATAAATCAGATTTGAATTACATTTCAAACCACCTAGGAATGTGGTTCAAATCCGATTTAGCAAAGAATACGTTTTCAGACTTTGATTAAAAAAAACAATCTGATTTAAATCTGGATAGGCCGAAAATCTGATTTGTGCTGCCAGTCTGACACACGGTGTGTGTGTGTGTGTGTGTGTGTGTGTGTGTGTGTGTGTGTGTGTGTGTGTGTGCGTGCGTGCGTGCGTGCGTGTGTGTGTGTGTTTGTGTGCGTGCTTGCTTGCGTGTGTGTATGTGCGTGTATGTATGCGTGTGCATGTGGGCTAGGTGTGCGTGTACGTGTGCATGCACGTGTCGTGTCTGCATAAAGGCGTTAACAAGGTGCTAAAAATGCCACGGCTTGCATAGCCTCGGCCAAAAACACACCGCAAAAACACTGCGTAATAAAGAGGAAAAAATGCATAAAAGTATAAGGAACACATCTGGGAAGGTAGTCTGCGTCTTTGCTGCATGGTTTTGATTACAGTACATTGAATGTGTGCATGTTTAAAATAAACAGCGTACGGGAGAGCATAAGGCAGATTTCCATAAGCTCCGCGGGGCTTTCCACCTCTGTACAGAGGCCTTACTGAGTCTACATAATGCTAACGTGGATTAGGTTACTCGACATTGAAATGGGACTACCGCTTTAAGTCAGTTACACACTGATCAATCAACGTCCATAGACCACCATACCACCACCACTGACTCAAAACATCTGAATGTTTGCAGATTGGATGACTTGGGATGATCTTGTTTTGCTTCCCTAACATGGGTACAGCAGCAGGATATAATTGTAGAGGTAGTACTAACAGGCACGTGCACACATAGACATCAAAGGGATTTGATCCCCTGCCCTTTTATCCGTCTGTAAAAAGTGCCCTCTCCAGACCATGAATGCGGTTTTTACTATGGTAAAAGAAATGCAAATGCCCCTATTTCCATGCCATATCTGAAGGCAGCATTCAAGAGAATTGCCTTGTCCAAACTCTCCTGAACTTGAATGCAGCATCTTATGTAGAAAGAATTGCCCTCTCTCTGAGAATTGACTTGATTATGCTTAGTTCAGTGTGGTATCAAGTGCCGAAAATAGCCGACCTCCAAGCTCACAACGTGACGCGTTGTGAGCTTGGAGGTCTGCTATTTTCGACATTTCCACCAAAAGGCCCTTAAAGAAACTTCAGCCCCTGCCTCTCTAACATTCTCTGCACGTCCCTGAGTAGTAACATATTGAAATTGGCCTTTAAAGTTTAGAGCTTCAAGATACAGTGTTGCAAGCTTTTGTCTTTCTTCAAAAGCCATAACATTTAATGAACCAACATTCAATGAAGCCAGTGGCAACTGTACATGACTTGTATGGGCCTATTTTCCATTTGTCTTAACCTATACCTCCACCTAGTGGTGATGTATGGTGACAGTCAGGAACATAATGAAAAACAGTAGCAGATTCAACATTCAAGACTTTAATGCCATTTACAATTCCATGACTTTGACTTGATTGATGCTATTTTCTAGGGAGGATGTGTTTGACGTTACAACAATTTTGTGCTCATCTAAATTGCATTCTGCTGATGTTGATGTAAATAACAACAACAACTTTGTGGCACAGCAAAATGTCAGCAGATTCAAAGACTAAAAATCATGAAATCAGCTTTTTAACATTGTTGTATGTGGTGTTTTTGAATCATGTAAGGCAGTGGTTCTCAAAGTGGATTCCAGGGACTCTGTGGGTTCCTTTAGGGGGTCTAAATTGACCCAAACAAGTGTGTAACTCTGACAGTGTACAAATGGTACTATTTGTACACTGTCAGAGTTAAAGGGAGACATTGAAATTTGAAAGTTTGAGAAACACTGATGTAGGTTATTATGAACAGTGGAGACAGTAATAGAAACACTGGCTAGGCAAATCATATGAACTACGTTTTTCTGTTTACTGTGCAGCATTGTTGTTTGTATTATTATTTTATTATTGCTAATGATGGCCATGCATTTCAGTCGACCTCTGCCAGACTAGCCTGACTGCAAGCGTCCAGACTCATCACTACGTTTCACCCACCAGCAGGGGGTGGTGATGTGCGGACTGAAGTATCAGGCTACTGCCAGACTGCCACGTGGGTTGTAATAAACTTATAGCTGCATAATGCACGTCGTAGTGGAGTCAAAAGTAGCAGATTATAGTCATTGGAATGTGTTGCAGCATTCAATTTCCTTCTGCCAAAAGCAGGCCTACAATATTTTGGTTGCCTCTGAGATGAGATGTATGTTGGAGTAGGCCTATAAGTTTTAAGTACCATAGTGAAAAATACTCAAGTAAATGAAAAGTGCCTTTCCACCACTGGTGTTGTTGGGGAAAGTACTTATTGAACGCATAGTCCCAGTGGTGTGAAGTAGGCTAATAGTACAGATTTACTCAAGTAGCCTACTGTAGGCTACTTGATTTTGAGGTACAATTTTGAGGTACTTTTACTTTACCTTCTTTTACTACACTACATTTATTTGAACATATTTGAGCGTATACTTTGTAGATTGGGTTCATTTGATTAGGCTGAAACATACATTAAAATCACACCCGTGTGAACTGAGCGGTGGTTTACTGTACTCTACTGTACCTAACTGTACTGTACTGTACATATTCTGTGTTCTATATCTATGAATTCTATGTGTTCTAGATCTATGAATTCTGTCGCCCCCCCCCCCCCCCCAGGCTAGTCTCAACAGCACCCTCTTACCCCCCCCCCCCCACCCCCCTCCCCCCTTCCCCCCTGTGTGTGTGTGTGTGTGTGTGTGTGTGTGTGTGTGTGTGTGTGTGTGTGTGTGTGTGTGCGTGTGTGTGTGTGTGCCTGGCCTGGCCTGGCCTGAAAACAGCGCCCCTCCCTTAACATGGGTGGTCATAAAAGGTACTACATACAGGCTACAGACAGACAGACAGACAGACAGACACGGACGGACGGAGACAGACAGACAGACAGACCCACACACACGGCCACGTATAGGAGCGTTGTGACCACCGCTCAAAAAAAATCAACAAACTTTTTTGAAAACTTGAATGGGATATATTCTGCACAATGAGAATACTTTTACTTTTGGTAGCCTACTTTACATTTACAATACTTTGTATGTTTGAATTCCAGACTTTTACTTGTGACAGAGTATTTCCACATTGCAGTATTGATACTTTTACTTAAATAAAACAGCTGTACCATAGAGCTGTAAATAAGCTGTAAAGCTTACTAGGATCTCCTTTTAGTTGACCTTGTACCAGTGAACTGTACTGTCATGTTATGTACTGCAGTGGTTCTCAACATTTTCAGGCCGCGACCCCCAAAATAATGACAAGCACTAAGTTGAGGAATTACATTTTCTATTGTTGCGAGGCGTTGTGAGCATGTAGAGCTGCTATTTTCACAATTTCTGCCTCTAATATTTGACACTTTGGCCAATGTTTAATTTGTCATTTTAGAGGTATAGCCTATTAAAAAGTCCTTCAATTGTCACTTTAGAAATGTGCTGATATCATCTCTTTATGTTGGTTTGTTTACTGTTGAGAGAGAATCTGGGGACCCCCCCAAAAAAATAATTTGGGACCCCCCTGGGGGTCCCGACCCACAGGTTGAGAACCAGTGTACCTCCTATGCAACATCAAAAACATAGACAGATTTTCGCCAGCAGGTGGAGGTAAACACATATGGGTAAACACCAAACTCTGCAAGACACGTGACGTTGTCGACCCGGAAATCTTGCATTGTTTGCCCGCCACACACAAACGCACCAAAACAAACACACACACGCGTACAGCTAGATACACGTCAGCTTTGTGTTTCCATATTTTGTAGTTGTATTAACTGTGCGAACATGACTTTACTGCTGACGGTGAGGTCGCTGATAAACGAGCGGCTCTCGGCGGCCGCTGAGGACATATTCGGGGCGGTGGAGAGAATTGTGACAGAAATCTATGAAGATTCCAAACAGAACATTGAGCAGCAGCGCAGGATCCTGGATGTGGTTTTGAATCCACAACCTAAACAGCAGCACAGGACAGGTGTGTACTTTGTACAGTCACTGTGATACAAATACCAATACATGATGAAATAGCCCCATATAGAACCTCACCCGTCGCTGCATACTGTTGTGCTCCGAGATGAGGTCCTAGAAAGGTGGCGTAGCGATCGCTGGACTGCCGCAACAACGAGTTGGAAAACACTCGATACTACATTTTATCCAAAAAGTAAAGGTAGTTCCGAGCTCCCAGACTGTGGTTACCTAACATCGGTACCAAAAACATGAACTACGGCATGAAACAACCCCTTAAATCGCTAGTTTTGTAATGTTTTCCCATTCAACTGGAACTACCCGTCGCGGCATAGCCTACCGTTGTGCTCCGAGATGAGGTCCTAGAAAGGTGGCGTAGCGATCGCTACAACGAGTTGGAAAACACTCGAAACGAAATTTTATCCAAAAAGTAAAGGTGGTTGCGAGCTCCCAGACTGTGGTTACCTAACCTCGGTAAATAAAACATCAACCACGGCGTTGGGAAAACGGTTTAAATCGCTTATTTAGTCTCATTAAATTCAGAAAAGCCCCCGGCGGCAGGTGCAAGTACTGCATCTTTCCCATTGTAGCAGATACAGGCAACTGCCGCCGGGGGGAGGTAACGAGGTTCTTGGCTATACATGAAACTACTTCTAGTTCTATCTCTGGGACTGGGAGCCCAATTTATATAGTCAAATCTGTGTTAAAACTTAAAAGGTCCCCGAGATCTAGAGTGTTTTCATGAAATTGAAATGTTTTGGCTCAATTTGTCCATTGAGTTATCAATATAATGTGATTTAAAATTGATCATGCATATTATTATTTATAATTAGACTACCCAGGTGGTTTGATTGATTGATTTCAGACTTTATTAGAAGAAGTTTGCATAGGAAAAAGTACAGTTTCATGACGGTACAGTTCACTGGTACAAGGTCTACTAAAAGGAGATCCTAGAAAAGACTAAGCTTATTTCCATAGGAATTGATTGATTGATTGATTGATTGATTGATTGATTGAAGACTTTATTAGAAGTTTGCATAGGAACAGGTACAGTTTCATGACGGTACAGTTCACTGGTACAAGGTCTACTAAAAGGAGATCCATGAAAAGACTAAGCTTATTTCCACAGGAAACCATTTAAGTATCTCATATAACATTGAATGACAGACGGATAGGACACACTACTATGCAGTAGATATAGTCAGGAAAAAAAGGGGGAAACAATTTAAAAAATCACACCCGTGTGAACTGAGCGGTGGTTTACCTAACTGTACTGTATACTGTACTCTACTGTACCTAACTGTACTGTACTGTACATATTCTGTGTTCTATATCTATGAATTCGATGTGTTCTAGATCTATGAATTCTGTCACCTCCCCCCCCCCCCCCCCCCCCCCCCCCCCAGGCTAGTCTCAACAGCACCCTCTTACCCACCAACCCCTCCCCCCTTCCCCCCTGTGTGTGTGTGTGTGTGTGTGTGTGTGTGTGTGTGCGTGTGTGTGTGTGTGTGTGCCTGGCCTGGCCTGGCCTGAAAACAGCGCCCCTCCCTTAACATGTGTGGTCATAAAAGGTACTACACCACTTGAGGCTACATACAGACCCACCCACATACACGGATACACGGATACACACACGGCCACTCTATGGAGACGGTGTGACCACCGCTCAAAAATAAAAACAACATAGGTAAATACAAAGAGGGGTCAGGGGAGGGTAGGGCTGGGCTATGTTTGTTTTTACCAGTTGCAAACGGCTGCTGCCTGTAAGTGGTAAATTTAGTCGAATCAAATTTTTGTCTTAGGAATGTGACAAAAAACAAAAAATATTATTGAACTCTACTCTCCATGGCGTGACTAATCAATAGAAAAAAAAGTCATTTTGGGGGTGAACTACTCCTTTAACCTCCTTCAAAACCACCATAAAAGAGCACCTGTCATGTCATGCCCTAGAAAAGTAACCTAAGCTTTATTTTATTGCTACTAATGTTGATGTCTATGGGAATAGCACCGTGCCATGCAGAGCGTTAGAGAGAACATTTGGTGAAGCTCTGGACCAGAGCTAGCTTTTTAAGTTGCTCTCCAATGACGTTGGACGGTTTTCAGGACGGCTCCATTAGGCAGAAGTACAGCTGCTATGATGCGATCGCCGTAGCAGTCAAAATCGATAAGCAAACAGCCGTCGGCAACAGGTTCCCACCCCTTTTACTGAACTCTTTGGTTCCCATGGTGACGTGGTGTCTATGCAGCAGACGTTGTAGCTTCTGGCGTATTAGGAAAGGCTGCGACGGATCCTTGTCCGACCGGTTACCGCAGCGGACTGCCATAGCTGTCATTGCTTAGTCTGGGATCACTTCACTTTTCGGGCTTGTAACCTGTCTGGAGTGGAAACCACAACACGTCATGTTGTAGTACTCAGAAAGGACTACAATTTGCCGGATTCAGATTTAACCCAAAATTATTCCCCTGCGCTCAAGGACATACTTTTAGGGCCTACATAATAAACTCCTTGATGCGGAGTAGTTTTGCTTTTGAAAAAATCTTTTGGCATATGCATCTTTTAGTCCAACTGTTAGCGACTGGCAAGACTACACTAGGCTACTCAAGTATTTTAATAGGGATTGGGGAAACAAATCAAAGCTACGCAGCTTCTTCTAGTGGTTTCCGTGCTTTAGGCGGAAACCAAACGGCTTGTTGTGAACGAACACCGGCGAGGTTAGTCATTGCTTAAAGTCTACTACTTCCTCTCTCGTCCTCCTCCTAGATTTCCTCCTCCTTCCTATAATAAAGGAGGTTTCCTCTGAACAGCCAGAGAGGAAACCCAGTCTGGTCCATGATGTGAAACCTGAACAGGAGGAGAGGATCAACAGTCTGGTCCGAGAGGAACCGCTGCCTGTCCAGGTACGGTTGACAGTTGACACACGATCATTACGTTTTAGTTGAGTGCAAATAATTGCGATTTATTAACAATTTAATTGCGTTTTTGGCATTGAACATTGGAACGTCTGAATGAAATTACATTTCTCTTTTAAGGCTTTGCAAACACAAATGGCACAGGGCAGTTATGACTGACAAATAACTAAAATATAGACCTTTTTCCAGAGCGCTGCCATGTAGCTGCCGGTGTCACTGTGCGAAGCAGCGCCGCTTGACACCGCAGCTATGACTGCCACACTGAGATATCGGTCTATACACAGACATGACAATAGCCATAAGCGAATTATCAGAAATGTGTATTAACTCATTGAATGCCCTTTTCAAGATGGCCGCCAAGTACCAGGATGCCACGTTCTTAAATTTCTAGTGCACGGATCAATTTTTAGTGCACGGATCGTGCACGCCCATGCACCATATATGCACCATATGTGTAGTACTTTTTAACAGCTTTCAAACAAAAAAATCCGCTTGGAAATCCGTTCAGGCATTCATGAGATAGAAGCCTTCAAAGTCAGACAAAACAAACACTGCCACCTTCCTAAATTTCTAGTGCACGGATCAATTTTTAGTGCACGGATCGTGCACGCCCATGCCTAGATCATGCACCATATGTGTAGTACTTTTTAACAGCTTTCAAACAAAAAAATCCGCTTGGAAATCCGTTCAGGCATTCCTGAGATACAAGCCTTCAAAGTCAGACAAAACAGCCATTTTTGACATTTTGAAAGATGTGTTTATGGAGCTATTTTTTTCAAAATGGCTTCCAACTCGGGAAACTCGGGCTGTGGCAGCCTGGGACTACTGTAATAACTCGGGAAACTCGGGCCTTGGCAGTCAATGAGTTAAGACAAAGCGAATTTAGCCCGTTTCCATTTGCGGTTGTCATTCGAATTAGCGACGGTCGCATGGGTTGAGTGCTCATCCTGCAAGTTTCAGCGTCCTCTGGAAGGTGGCCGATCTGCCAGCTCGCGGCGTGGAGACGCGGATGCGAGCTGCTGTGAGCTTGTAGATCGGACACTTTTGGCACGCAACACTGTGTGATGAGGAAGGGTTTGGCTTGACTCCGGGAGGTGAAAACGGGAGGAATTTACACACAGTCCGTGTCACTCCGTGTCGTACAAACAACCGGTTTGTTTTGTGGGCTATAAACGCTATACAATGGACGTTAAGCGGCAGGGGAAAGTGTCAAGTTGGCAGACGATATGGACCCAGAACATCATAATGTATTTGCATTTATTGTCTGACCCGTTTCCATTCACAAATGCACATTTAGTTTATTCGATAAAGCCTCAAAATCCACCTCCAAGCGGATATTTGTTTTTGCTGATAATGAAAGTTTATTCGCATTTTGAAATGTTTCCATAAAAAGATTTTGCGAATAAGCCAGAGGCTTTATGGAAACGCCACTTATGACTGCCACACTGAGAAATCGATCTATACACAGACATGACAATGACTGGTACCAATAATAATTTAATTTGGTTCATCCCCTGATGACCCAAATGACACCCCTGCCAGGAGGAACCAGTGCCTGTCCAGGAGGAAGAACCAGAGCTTGTCCAGGAGGAAGAACCAAAGCTTGTCCCGGAGGAGGAACCAGAGCCTTTGCAGGAGAAAGAACCAGATCCTCTCCAGAAGGGACCAGAGCCTTTGCAGGATGAACCAGAGCCTGTCCAGAAGGAACCAGAGCCTGTCCAGAAGGAACCAGAGCCTGTCCAGAAGGAACCAGAGCCTTTGCAGGAGGAGGAATCAGAGCCTCCAGAGATACAAGAGGAACAAGAGGAGCTTCCTCAGAGACCAGAGGAGTCACTAGATGACAAGGCGAATGGGGACAATCTCGCAGGTAAACATAATCACCTTTCTTAGTTAGTGCTAATTTAAAAACCATGATTATGGTTTGGTCGGACTTCATCAGATAAACAACACACGATGGGTCGCTCCACGTTCAGCAGAAACGCTATGTCACGCTAGCCAGAGTATTGTACAAAGACACATGTATGAGCATTTTGTGGCAGTTATTGTTTTGTGATTATTTCTGGTGAACTTAGGGTGTTTACTGCAACATAACATTGTGAGCCTATATTGAATTGGGCTTGATTGGCATAGTAGTCCTATTTACTGTAACCGAGGCAAAATATGATCATATGTTTAAAAAATCATGATTGACTGCAAATTTCAAGATTACAGCCATGGACTTGTGAGCTTGTAGAGATAGATTTGGGGGTCCTTGACATGAAAAAAGTTTAAGAACCACTGCCAAAGCAGGTGGGCAGTGGACTGTAAAAAATAACTGATCAGCATGGCCAATGTAACCGACTTAACTCCATGTTTTTTTCTGCCTAAAAGGTAAAGGAGCAATTACAGGTACCACAAGGAGAATCATGGATGAACTGGACAGTGTTACTGTATCAAGTTTAAAAGGTACTGTATGTCATATTGCTGTTGTTTTAAACATAGGAATACCACATTAATAATGTGATTAAATTACTGTACGTGCTATGATGCTAACTATTTTACAATTTCAAGACACCAAATGTCTAAATTGTATTCTGTAATGTAAATTCCATTTATATTCAGTCATGGATAAGATATAAATTGACAAGACAAACTTAGACATTGTTTGCTCTGTCGAGTTAAATAATGCCAATTAAATGAATCATGATAACATCATGATTGGGTCTGTGTTAACAGTTGCAGGCATTGATGAGGCCTTTCTGCGCACTCTCAGCCGTGAAGACGTGAAAGACCTTTTTCCTGAGCCGGAACATTTCCTCAGGAGAAGACGTTTGTTGGCCCTAATAAACTCCGCTCGGAGTACAATTGAGAGGCAGGCCCTTGTTTTAAATGTAGCCGAGATACAGAACAAGGTAACCAACCGGAATAGAGTCCCCCTTTTGACAGATGTGTACAATTAATATATGGTATTAATGTACATGGATTTGTTTGTTATTTGTTTATATAACAAAACATCAATCAATCAAAAAGTCTGTTTAACTCTTTTTACATTATATTTTCATCTCTTACTTAGGATGAGAATACCACCGTACCAGACAAAGCTGGCCCCAGTGAAACAGGAAGGCTGTCTTCTTCTTCCCCTGGCGCAATGTCACCAATCTGCCCCCAGGCCCAGGCGTCATCCACCCCTTTGGAAAAGAAGAGAAGCCCAAAGATGACCCTCCAGCTTCCCAGTCCTCCTGAATATGTGCTGTACATCGACAGCGAGCTGGAGCAAGTGCGTAAGCACTACCATCAGATGGCGGCGGATGGCAGAGAGGGAGAGTGTGTCATGTCCAAGGAGCTGAGATGCAGGCTGGTGAGGAACACCGTCGTCAGCATGATCTCCATCCTGAGAGCGAGTCAGCAAGGAGGACAGGATGGCCGCTACCCTTCCAGGCAGGAACTCAACGCAATGGCTAAGATGATAGTGGAACATTATCCTATGCTACAGGATAAAGGCAAACCCACGAAACATGTAAGTAATTAAAATGTGTGTGCTATTAAGACGTTTTAATTTCTATTTATTTTCTGAATTAGTTTAAGGGATATTTCACTTTCGAATAAAATGAACATTATGGGGCGCTCGCTGGCCTACTGGTCTGGGCGCATACCACTTAGGCATTGCCACATAGGCATGGATGCCTGGCGGCGGCGCCAGTTCGATTCCCGATTCAGATGACCTTTGCCGATGTCACTCCCTCTCTCCCCATTTCCTGTTAGTCTACTGTCCTATCAATAAAGGCATAAAAGCCCAAAAATAAATCTAAAAAAAGAAGAAAGAAAAAACACATTGTAAATGTCTTTCCATTATTTTTTACCTTCTTTTTTTCTTTTCTTTTTTTTTTTACCACAGATGAGCGTTTTGGGCTATCTCAGCAAGAGGTGCCAGAATGTGAGGCCCACAGTAAAGAAACGGGGGTCCACCACACCGGGGAGGGGCCGTCCAAAGAAAAGGCAGCACGCTGACTTCTCAACGAGTGACACAGAGGTAGACGACGATGTTGCTGACACAAGCGGTGGATCTGGATCGACCGCTTTCTCGCGTCAAACGTCTAGGAGCTCTGATGATAGCCATGGTTCATGTGAGTGGAACCCTCATTTTTGGCATTTAGGGTTAGAAAACAACAACAAGAAAGAACAAACCATATAAAACAAAACATATCACAAAGACAAGACATGAGGTCCCAACTGTAGACAGAAAACCATCCTATCGATGGGGCAGTTAGAGGGGACAAAACTCCTGCTAAAGCGAACCTTTCCCCACTTCAGGGTTCTGTATCTTCGCCCAGATGGCATGAGGTCGAAGTAGCGATTTATTGCATGATCAGTGTCATTTGTACTTTTTCAGCCATTGCCAGCCCATTTCAGTGTTTTTCTACGACCACAAGAAAACGCTGTCTACACATCTATCCGTTCTGTCCATTCTTTTCAGTACCCTGGGTGACGATAAATTCCACCATTGTTAGACTCATACAACCATGCTAACAACATGAGCAAATACCTACTTTCGCGTCGGGCGCTCCAAAAGTGTGTTTGTATTTATAATGCATTCTAACCAGAATGGACCGTGCACTTCCGCGTTCACGTTCGGTCACATGATCTGCCGCTGGAGGCAAGCATTTTTGTTTTATAAAACCAGCAAAAATTATGTATTTTGAGTTGCCTTGTGGCCTAGTTGCCTAATTAATGATTCTCGTCAATCTATGTCTGTGGCATTAAAAGTGCTAAGCGTGTGATGGCCTTAGTTATTGTTCATATCACTAAGTGTGTGTGTGGGAAGTCAGTTTGGTTGTCTTTGTTGATATATTACAGACAGTGATATTGTACATTTCAATTCTGATTTTGACATGTCCGATACCCATTAGCTAATCTGTGTTCTCCGTTTTAGCGGACAAAGACAGTCAGATGACACTGCAGGAGTTGTTCAAGAAGTCAAATCCCGACCAAGATGCTGTCTCCCAGATCCTTGACATTGAGTTTGAAGCGAGAAGACACTTCATAGACAGGTTTGCCCTGAAAGAAGAGGACAGGCCAATACAGATCTTGGATAGATATCCATGGTTCAAGGAACTTCATCAAGTAAGCGATTTTAAGTGATTCATTTGTTATTTTGGCCTATCCACCAAGCAGCTTCTTTCCCAGAACTATCATTTCAACCACTGTAACAATATATTTTACATGTATTTGCTATTAATTGCAGATCTACAAGCTCATAGCTCGTCACTATGTGCTACAATCAACATTTTTAACTAATATCTTTGCTTTGGGTCCCACTCCCTGGAACAATATATTGAGAGGCCAAAAATACGTATAATTTTGGGATCCTTGACATTAAAAAGTTTGAGCACCACTGATATAAAAAGATCTTTTTTTCTTTTTTTCCTTTTTCTTTTTTTCAGAAAACTTAAGATATTTTTTTCGAACCTCAGGTGTAAATGGTACAACACTTCATTGCATTCCAGGTGATGGAGGAGCTGCGGCGCATCCTGGATAAGGACAACAGCAGATTTGTGGATGAAGTAAAGAAGAGATGGGAAGACTTCTTCATCGACATGCAGTTTTACGGGGTCGCGAAAAAAGTGATGAAGAAGCCGGATGTCAGTGATAGAGGTACGTCACTTTACATCTCTACACTACAGCACTTTTTCCCAAACCCATGTTTGGGTCGCGGGTAAATAGGTATACTCTTCTTTTGTCTCCACCAGCCGAAGGTAGGGAGAGACTATGTTCTCGTCTCCGTCCGTGTGTGTGTGTATGTGTACGTCCGTCCACAAAGTTTGTTACCAGCTAATCTCCGGAGGCGTTGGCCCGGTCGCTGCCAAACTGAGCACACACACTCCCTGGAAGCCAATTCAGAACCCCTGCCCCACATGGGACTGTTCTAGCGCCACCAGGAGGCCAATTTGTGCAAAACTACCTTTTGGCCAGCACTCCTACAGATTTTGTCCAAAAATCACGCAAATCGGTAGACAGTGTCTCTACAGTCATTTGATCGACATGGATCTGTCTGATAGTCCATATTCCATCCTGATTGGCTGAGATTGGCTTTCAAAGTTTGTATGATTGGTCACAAAATGCCTCAAATCATTTTTGTGAAATTGTGCACGCACATTCCCACTAGAAATGCCACTTCAAACTTTTCAAATCCACAAATAGTCAGGGAATTTTTTATAAAACCCTAGGAATAAATTCCTTACCAAACAATTTCTTCACCAATCACTACTCTCTGTTGTGTTGTAGTGGGATCCACCGTAGCGCTGTTCAGGGCACTCCCCAAGCTGTTTCCCTCACCAACTGCAGCGCCTAAGAAGCTGGGCCATGCCAGTGAGGCAATGCTTCATGTCCTTCAGGTGGGAGTTTGTTCATTTTCACATTCAACACTTTATCGGTGTCTGCTGTGATATGTATTCAAGGGCTTTTTACATGTGATTTGTTAGTCTCTAATGGTGCAGCATCTCAAACATAAGCATGTAATAATATATTAAATGGTGGGGTCCCAGCACCGTCAACTCCGCAAATTGTTCACGTTAACACAAATGACGTTTCTCCATCTATGGCCATTGGTGGCTTCAACACTTTATTTCATAACTTGCATTCTTGAGTCATTATATTAATCAAAAGGTTAAGAACTAAAATAGAAAAAAAAAGATTATCTACAAGCTCACAATGTGTTGGGAGCTAGGAGATCAGCTTGTAGATTCTTGCTATCCGTTGTACGAGAAGTATGTACTGTATGGCCTAAGTTAACATGTTTGGTGGGTGTCCCCCCACCCCCAAAATAATCACATTTGAACTGGGGAGCCCCGACCCTGATAATTAAGCACTTCACTGTCATCTGGGGACACTCCCCAAAATAAGAATGTCCCAACCCACAGTTTGAGAAGTGCTGTAGTGTAGATGGCTGATGTCACAGACACCATAACCACTTGGCATTAGGCACATCTTGCTCTGTTCTACCATAAGGACATTTCTCTGACATCTTTTTCTTTAGCCAACTGAAGAGCTCGCCGTCTACCTCCAGAAGAGATGTCTCTCCAGTCCCGTGTTGGTCCTGGACGGGTCCCACTGTCTGGTGGCGGTCGGATCCACTCCCGTCGCCACGTTTGCCACGGAAGACCTGGGCGAGGGTCTGCTCTATCTGCTGGCCTACTACTACACCCTGAACCTTACCTATCCAAAGTGTGTGGAAACCCTCCTCACTGTCATTCAAACTGAAATACTCCAGGATCCTATCCATCCCGCAGACACCACTGCCTCGTACAAAAGAGCTATGGGAGAGTGGAGCGTGTATAGGGCGGAGAACAGCATTTCGGTGGCTGACGCTGTATTGCAGTAGCCTGACACTCAGCCTGAATTGACATTTCGTTTCACTTCATTATTCAGTCTGTCTGAAGTTGGTTCCACCCAGGGCGATTGCTGGGATGGGCGTTGCCAAAGAGGCAGTCTCCTGCGATTGGTTCACCGTCTGACCAACACAACAGTAGCAAAGCAGATGACGTAGTGTTGTTATGTGTGGCTGGCTAGTGGTAGCCTGGCTCCAGCCAATAGACCCGCCCACTCTCTGAGTGGACTGCTTCTCTTGGTCTGGAATTAGCATATGACGCATGTCTTTCTGCCGGTGTTCTGGCCGATCTGGCGCACAACCAATGAAATCAATGCAAGACCGAGGAGGGGTGGGTCTAACTTTTGAAAATCAACAGAAACAGCGGAGGGAGGGGTGGCTCACCAGAGTTCTTAATTGCTCCCTTTGAACATCAAAAGGGTTCTGAACTGCAGTCAGTGATTGAGCCATACACGTGTCAGTAGCTCGTTAGTGTTTCTCTCTAATCAATGAAACATCAAAGACAATTACCTGTTTGGTGCCTGTCATAGAGGGGAGGGGGAGGGGGGAATGTTTTGTGTACGTCAAACACAACCCCTCCCACCAGATCTCTTGTGATTGGGAATTTCAAATTTTAAATCCCCTCCTTTGAAATCTCTTACAATGGGGACTATGTCAGACTCAAGCTCCAGCGCAGAGTCTGAAATCAGGCTAGGCTAGTGGCTAGCCTGTTGTTTGCTAGTGCTACTTGCTAACCAAAGAAACAGCAGGAATAGGAGCACAACAAATTAGTAATCAAACACAACATAACATGTCTGCTAGACTGCTACTGATGTTTCATAGCGAGATCGATACGATCGCAATTTACCGCATTTTACCGCGACGTGATGTGTGCCGTCCCGTCCGAGTTCTGGGAAATCCCCACCCACGCTGATCACAAGACGCTGATTCGCCATACGGATTTTCGAACGAGGAAAGTCTCTTCAATGAGAGCAATTCTAGACCCCTGAATCGCCAAAACAAAAATGTAAAGGTGTGGCTAGTGATTCAGGTTCTGGAACTAGGCTAGTATTGCAGGCCAGGCTACATAGATAGTAACATAGTAACACACGGACACTCGAGTGTAGGAGCGTTTGCACCGCTCAAAAACATTGTTAAACACTAAGTGTAGTTTGTTTTTTGTTTTTTAACAACTTACAGTAAACCCTCTAGTCTCATTGAAACAGACTTGAGTTACAACAGCTGTACTTTACAATCACTCCTTTTCTTTCTGTCAACACCCCAAATCTCTTCACCAAAATTTGCCCATCTACAATCTCGCAACACATCGCATTGTGAAGTGTTGTGACTCTTGTGAGCTTGTAAGTCGCCTATTTTTGGCTAATGTTCCCCGAGAAGCTGGGGTGGTTAAATACTAAATTGTCAGTGCCTTGCTACTTTGATAATCTACCTCCTTTGCGTTTCATAGTTGGTCATGAATGTGTCATGAATATTGAAGACGTTTTAAATTCTTCCTTTTTCGTTTGTAGTGGCTGACAAGGTCTGACATTCATCAATCCATTTGTCAGTGTAGTGGCAGACATGGTTGAACATCAATCCATCAATCCAATGATTGATTGTCAATTAATGACAAATAATATATATCTGCAAACAAATCAATAAAATGCAAAATCTGTTTATTTACTAATGATCAATTTGTGTAATTGAAATGTTCCCTTATAACGCCACCACACCAGTACCAGGGAAAAAATTAGTTCAACCACTTTAAGCCTGCTAGTCGATGTAACGCATTGTGAGCTTGTTGATCGGCAATTTTCAAAACTATCAGGAATATTTTATTTAACACAAATTTTGTATGTTGGTGTCTGGCACCAAATATTTTCTCATGGGGGTCCGAGGCCAAATATTAATTTGTGAGTCCTAGACATAAAATGTTTCAGAGCCATTGTGATAGACTACCGTATAATTTTGGATCAAGGTGACTGTATCAAAGCAGAAAATAATTAGGTTAACAATGATTGATGGAACACATGTAAGGGAGGTTATGAGGTATAAACATGGCTACTATAAAATAACTTCCAAACCTCCTGTGGGCTCTTTGAGACTAACCATGTATGCTGCTATTTTCTCCACTGTGTCACTGCAATATCTGTTTATAAATATCTTATTCATGTAAGAATCCTTTGCCTTCGAGTCTTATTTTCTTCGTCTCCCAATTTCGCCAAATCATAGGTGGCAGGTTCAAGTACTTAATGGTTCTGTGCGTTCTGCTCACCAGCCCTGAATTGGTTTTGTAGTTGTAGGACTTGTAGTTTGTACGGTTTCTGAAAGATGAAGCAACAAACTGTTATTGTATCTATATACAGTATTCCCTATATTTACAGTCGACAAGCGGCACTTCAGCTGAGTGCTGTCCATGAATTCAAGTCTCCATAGGGTGAGTAATTGATGAACTATCCCTTTAAAAGCAAAGGTTATTCCATATCCTGCAGGCGAATTCATAATGAACTGTCTGACGGGGTTCTCCTTTGGTCCATGCACTGCCTGATGGACCATTTCAGAGTTCCATCGGTTCCACATTTAAAGGACAACTTTGTTTTTTTACAAGGGTTCATATTTTAGATTGTAATTAGAGAAAAGTGAGTTTTAACATTTTTCATTTGCTTCGTTCTATTGTTTTATTGTGTTTACCGTGCTAAAATGTGCGGCATGCGTACGCATGGGGGCATGCGTACAAGTGGCTAAATGTGTCTTTTTAGACACAATAAGACGGCAGTTTCTTTATTGCTATTTACAGTAACACTTCTAGCTCCAACCATGAAAGGTTGCGTTGTATCTTGGGAATGGGCTTATTCTGTGTAAAATGACATATTTAGCCACTTGTACACATGCCTCCAACCACTGAAATAAGAATCTAAAAGAAAATAGAAGTAAATGAAATAATTTTAACACCAATCTTTTATATTCTTTAATTACAATCTAAAATATGAACCCTTGTTGTAAAAAAAAACAAAAGTTGGTCTTTAAGCTGACATTAAACTAAGCAAAATTTTTTCTGCTCTGTTTTGTTGAATTTTTCAGATCTGAAAACTTGACATCTTTTCTTGCTGAGTTAGCGGTCTTGGCTGTGGCATGTCCTTGTAGTTGGCTAGACTACTTCCCATTTGTGACAGCTCATCATCAATGGCAAGTAGCACCTGATGGTGTATAATAAATGCCTTGTCTTCTGTTATTTTCTTTAATTATTTCTTTATGAGCGAGCCCACACTGTTTCGTAGGAACAGTACTTCTAGTTTATTTATCAAGTAACGCCACGACAGTACAAAGGCACAGCCCTTAGCCAATGAGGTGCAATTGAGGTGCGGAACATCTGGGAGTGGTGTTAGCTGGAGTATTGGTTGAGCTTCACATGACAGTTAACACACTGCAGAATATAGTCACGAGCGACCCCACACTGTTTCATAGGAACAGTATTTCTACAAATTTGAAATTGTCCAACATTAATGAGATGCCCGAAACAATGATGGCAGGGTTAAAGTGGTTAAAATAAGGTCGGATCGGACTACAACACACTACCAGAATTTATTTTGGTCCATTGGCCAAACTTCGTAGGATTGAGTGTTGTGTTGCACCGCTCACTTCGCACAGGTGTTTTTTTTTTTCACCATTTGATGTCATATTTATACCCTGATTTTATGATGTCACCCCTTTCCCCTGGTGACGTCCCCACAAATGGTTGTTGATGATGATTATAACGTCTTCAACTGTTGGTGATGTCACGCCACTCCCCCACCGCTAGGCTTGTCACCAGAACCGATACTTCGGTACCAACTCGATGCCAAATGGTGTCGGTACGGTACGGTACTGACTTTTCTACAAGTACGGTAGTACCGAAGTACCGTTGGTAACCGAGATGCCAGATCTGGCCGCTTCTTTTGTGTTGTTTTTGGGCTGTAAATGAGCGGTTATCTGGTAACCCTCACAGCAGGCAGTCGGAAGACACACGCACAACCCTCACAGCAGGGTCTGATGCTGTGATAACGTTACGTGGACTACCACGCTTTAAGGAGAAAAACAACAACATGCAACATGGCGGCGGCACACGCATCTGCATCGCGTCGTCTCCAACCAGCAGCGACAGCTGCCCCTTGAGAAGAAAAACTAAACAAAAGTCGCGTATAGTACTTTGCATTCGAGGATGAGCAGGGATTAATAGTTGATTGTCAAAAACCTGTATGCCGGCCCGTAACCGTTTCCAGACGAAAGGGGGGGGGGGACACATCCAACTAGCGAAACATCTAAAAGACCGACATCCAGACTTGTACAAATAATTCAAGGTGAGTGCATTTGAATTCACGTGTTATCATTGTTGTCCATATCTAATAACGTTACTATGGTGAGCCCACACAGTAAATGAGCTGCCTGGCAAAGTAACGTTACGTTGTGTCCAGCCTCGTCACGGAGAGCAGCCCCCTTCTGTCCCGCATAAAGTTACATAAAGTTGCAAGGCAGCTCATTTACTGTATCGCCTAACGTAACTCGCCTAACGTAACGTTAAAAAACGCTGGAATAATACATACACGTTATTCTTTGTTTGAGAAGGCTGGCATTGATGTTTGGCCAATGTTCTAGACTTTTTTTTTTACGCTAGGATTATGTGTGTGTGTGTGTGTGTGTGTGTGTGCGTGCGTGTGTGCGTGCGGTTGTAATAATAGGGTGTGTGTGTGTGTGTGTGTGTGTGTGTGTGTGTGTGTGTGTGTGTGTGTGTGTGTCTGTGTGTGTGTGTGTGTGTGTGTCTGTGTGTGTGTGTGTGTGGTTGTAATGGGCTATGATTTGTAATAAATATCACTAAAAATGGTTTCACCACGTCATTGAATGACTGCTTGCACTGTGTGTGTGTGTGTGTGTGTGTGTGTGTGTGTGTGTGTGTGTGTGTGTGTGTGTGTGTGTGTGTGTGTGTGTGTGTGTGTGTGTTATTACAGCCTATGCTGTTTTCATATTGTTGCTGTAGTCAGTCACTTAGCTACACCTACTAACTGAAATCTCAATGTTCTTTTCACAGTATCAGCCAGAGGAGGACGTTGACAAGGGAGGACAGGCCAGAGCAAAGCCAGCAGCAGCAACACACACACAGCCAACACTTTGATTTTATTAATGATACATTTTTTTTAAGGCTACATGCACATTATTTTATTTTAATCATTTAAAGCTACGTGCAACTTCTGTTTAAGCATACAGTATTGTTGTTTGTTGTTCACTTCTAATAAAGGAGTGTATGTTGAACTACATGGGGTTTATTTTTTATTTTTATCGTGGTATCGAAATGGTATTGAGAATCGTGGAATTTCAATGGTATTGGTACCGACTACTAGATTTCTGGTATCGTGACATCCCTACCCACCGTTATGGATGCACTCTCCCATTGAACTCACTGGGGTCCCTCTATAATGGTGACATCACCGAGAATGCTGCTTCCTGATTGGCTGTGAGATTACCCAAAACGAAATGATGAAGTCAGGTGATCTAACCTTCTGAAACCTTTGTCACACTGTTTGTGTAAAGGGCTTTTCTCAAATTTGGACACACTGGTGCTTCTGCAGAGTCCCTAACACCAGTGTGTTAGGGTTTTTCTCCAGTGTGGAGACGCTGATGTGTCTTCAGGGTACCTATCTGACTGAAACCCTTGTCACACTGTTTACACACAAAGGGCTTTTCTCCAGTATGGACACGCTGGTGCCTCTTCAGGTGACCTAACTGACTGAAACCCTTGTCACACTCTTTACACACAAAGGGTTTTTCTCCAGTGTGGAGATGCTGATGTGTCTTCAGGGTACCTATCTGACTGAAACCCTTGTCACACTCTTTACACACACAAAGGGTTTTTCTCCTGTGTGGACAAGCTGGTGCTTCTTCAGAGTCCCTAACACACTGAAACTCTTGTCACACATTTTACACACAAAGGGTCTTTCTCCAGTGTGGACACGCTGATGTGTCTTCAGGGTACCTAACTCACTGAAACCCTTGTCACACTGTTTACACACAAAGGGTTTTTCTCCAGTGTGGACACGCTGATGTGTCTTCAGGTTATCTAACTCACTGAAACCCTTGTCACACTGTTTACACACAAAGGGTTTTTCTCCAGTATGGACACGCTGATGTGTCTTCAGGTGAACTAGCTGACTGAAACGCTTGTCACACTGTTTACACGAAAAGGGTTTTTCTCCTGTGTGGACACGCTGATGTGTCTTGAGGTGAACTAGCTGACTGAAACTCTTGTCACACTGTTTACACACAAAGGGTTTTTCTCCAGTGTGGACACGCTGGTGTATCTTCAGGAGACCTAACCGACTGAAGCTCTTGTCACACTGTTTACACTGGAAAGGTTTTTCTTTGGTGTGGACATGCTGTGTGGTTACACATCTTGTGATCGTCGGACAGGAAGATGAGGGCAGGTGTCCATTGCTCATCATTGGACGGTAGAGGTTGTCGTGGCTCCTGTTCATGTTTTCAGGGAGGGTGACCCGAGATGTGAAGGCGTAAGGACATTCAGAACAGGGCACCTGTGTCTCGGAAGATTGGTTCATGTACCGCTTCTGCTACTTGGACTGTAAATTGGAAGGTGTTCGTTCCTTTGTCTCTTGCAGGTTGGAATATATTCTCTGTCAATCTCTTTGTCTATGTCTCTATATGTCCCTGACTCTCTGACTCTCAAAGTACAATCTGTCTGTAAGGACTTTCCCTCTGTCGTACCCAGACTAATGTGACGTTTAGAAACTGTGTCACATCTTATTCAGGTCGACCAGAGCTCTGGTCTGACGTCACACAACACAAACCATTGACATCATTCCTAATAACATCGATTTGCACACCTGACAGTTGCAATTCACCCATCTGTGCAGCTCTGCTTGCGCACAGACAAGTAGGCCATGTATGTCCTGCTTGTGCACAAGGCGCAAGTTGGCACCTCAACAGAGTGCAGTTCTAGTTATTGTGGGCTCGCTGAAAGGCGAGACCAGTATGTTATACCAAAACTTTATAGGTCAAAGTTTATTCTCCTCAAAAGAATGAACGACAGTACAAAGGCAGGGCCTTTAGCCAATGAGGAGCAGCGTTCTTGGTGACATCACCACCAACAAGTTTGACTTGATATAAATACACCCACATTAAATCTTTGTGCTCGCAGAACGGCGAGACCAGTATTTTCTCTCGAATCTTTATAGACCAGGTTTATTCTCCTTAAAAAAATTACAGTACAAAGGCAGGGGCTTTAGCCAATGAGGGAGCAGCGAGCCCACACTTTTTCGTAGGAACGGTATTTCTATTTCAAAATAAACTTATCCCAGATGTGGATTTGATGTCTGATTTGACATCATCATGTCTGACATCACAGACCACATGAGACTGACACAGTATTATGTCCATAGTTGGGCAATCCAAGATATGGGCTTTTGACATCAGGGATCTCCATATATGGACATGAAAGTGACATGGCCTGGCTGACAGGGATCTCCATATATGGCCATTAAAATATCAGTGAATACATTTTCCCCATTGACTTGAAAGGGGATCACGGCAACCACACTTGCAATTTCCAATTGCATCTTTCTAGTTCTCTTAAGCAAATGCATCATTCTCTAAGCACAGCAGCACACGCCCATATATGGGCATGCTGATATACAGTAACTAACACATTTTTTGGGGGGCAGAATCATGTTGTGACACCTACTTCTTCTTTTGTTTATCATCGTTCTTGAAGATTGGTTGACAACATTTTATTTCACAAGATTTCTTCAGAATGTTCCAGTAACTAAATTCAGTTACATTAGTTACTGTACGATTCTGGTCAGTTTCATCATACTGTAAGTCCATTAAAGGTGGGTCCTTTTCTCCCTTTTGGCTTTTGTTGAGAATCAGACACATTCATGCTCTAAATACAGGTTTCCCACGGTCATGAAATTACTGGAAATATTTTGAAATTAGAAAAATATGTTTCCAGTACTGGAAAAGTTTTGAAATGTATCAAGGGTCCTGGAAGGTCCTGGAAAAAAATAGCTATGCATTGTCTTTGGTTATTGATTTTGTTAATGCCTCTGAAATGACAAATTAAACATGGGCCAAATTGTCAAATATTAGAGGCAGAAATTGTGAAAATAGCCGATCTACATGCTCACAACGCCTCGCAAAAGCATTGTAGATCTGCTAGTCGATGTGACGCATTGTGAGCTTGTTGATCAGCAATTTTCAAAACTATCAGAAATATTTTATTTAACACAAACTTTGTATGTTGGTCCCTGGCACCAAATATTTTCTCATGGGGGTCCGAGGCCAAATATTAATTTGGGGGTCCTAGACTTAAAATGTTTCAGAGCCATTGTGATAGATTACCGTATAATTTTGGATCAAGGTGACTGTATCAAAGCAGAGAAGAATTAGGTTAACGATGATTGATGGAACACATGTAAGGAAGGTTATGAGGTATAAACATGGCTACTATAAAATAACTTCCAAACCTCCTGTGGGCTCTTTGAGACTAACCATGTATGCTGCTATTTTCTCCACTGTGTCACTGCAATATCTGTTTATAAATATCTTATTCATGTAAGAATCCTTTAGCCTTCGAGTCTTTATTTTCTTTGTCTCCCGATTTCGCCAAATCCAAGGGGGCAGGTTCAAGTACTTAATGGTTCTGTGCGTTCTGCTCACCAGCCCTGAAATGGTTTGTTGTAGGACTTGTAGTTTGTACGGTTTCTGAAAGATGAAGCAACAAACTGTTATTGTATCTATATATTCCCTATGTTTACAGTAGACAAGCAGAGCTTCAGTTTTTCATCTTGACCCAGCTGAGTGCTGTCCACAAATTCAAGTCTCCATAGGGTGAGTAATCGATGAACTATCCCTTTAAAAGCAAAGGTTATTTCATATCCTGCAGGCGAATTCAGAATGAACTGTCTTGTGACAGGGTTCTCTTTTGGCTCATGCACTGCCTGATAGACCGTTTCAGAGTTCCATCGGTTCCACATTTAGCTGAGGACTAAGCAACTGTACAATTTCTTTCTGCTCTGTTTTGTTGAATTTTTCACATCTGAAGACTTGACATCTTTTCTTGCTGAGTTAGTGGTCTTGGCTGTGGCATGTCCTTGTAGTTGGCTAGACTACTTCCAATTTGTGACAGCTCATCACCAATGGCAAGTAGCACCTGATGGTGTAGGAACAATACTTCTAGTTTTTTTATCAAGTTCCGCCACGACAGTACAAAGGCAGGGCCCTTAGCCAATGAGGTGCAATTGAGGTGCTGAAAAACATCTGGGAGTGGTGTTAACTGGACTTTTGGTTGAGTTTCACATGACAGTTAGCACACTCCAGAATATAGTCACGAGCGAGCCCACACTGTTTCATAGGAACAGTATTTCTACAAATTTGAACATTAATGAGATTTTTTTTTCACCATTTGATGTCACCCCTTTCCCCTGGTGACGTCCCCACAAATGGTTGTTGATGATGATTATAACGTCTTCAACTGTTGGTGACGTCACGCCACTCCCCCACTGCTATGGATGCACTATCCCATTGAACTCACTGGGGTCCCTCTATAATGGTGACGTCACCGAGAATGCTGCTTCCTGATTGGCTATGAGATTACCCAGAACGAAATGATGAAGTCAGGTGATCTAACCTTCTGAAACCCTTGTCACACTGTTTGTGTAAAGGGTTTTTCTCAAATGTGGACACACTGGTGCTTCTTCAGAGTCCCTAACACCAGTGTGTTAGGGTTTTTCTCCAGTGTGGAGACGCTGATGTGTCTTCAGGGTACCTATCCGACTGAAACCCTTGTCACACTGTTTACACGCAAAGGGTTTTTCTCCACTGTGGACGCGCTGATGTGTCTTCAGGTGACCTAAGTCACTGAAACCCTTGTCACACTGTTTACACACAAAGGGTTTTTCTCCACTGTGGACGCGCTGATGTGTCTTCAGGTGACCTAACTCACTGAAACCCTTGTCACACTGTTTACACACAAAGGGTTTTTCTCCAGTGTGGAGACGCTGATGTGTCTTCAGGGTACCTATCTGACTGAAACCCTTGTCACACTCTTTACACACAAAGGGTTTTTCTCCAGTATGGACACGCTGATGTGTCTTCAGGTCACTCAACTGACTGAAACCCTTGTCACACTGTTTACACACAAAGGGTTTTTCTCCACTGTGGACGCGCTGATGTGTCTTCAGGTGACCTAACTCACTGAAACCCTTGTCACACTGTTTACACACAAAGGGTTTTTCTCCAGTGTGGAGACGCTGATGTGTCTTCAGGGTACCTATCTGACTGAAACCCTTGTCACACTCTTTACACACAAAGGGTTTTTCTCCAGTGTGGACACGCTGATGTGTCTTCAGGTGAACTAGCTGACTGAAACCCTTGTCACACTCTTTACACACAAAGGGTTTTTCTCCAGTGTGAATACGCTGGTGCCTCTTCAGATCCCTCAACTGACTGAAACCCTTGTCACACTGTTTACAAACAAAGGGTTTTTCTCCAGTATGGACACGCTGATGTGTCTTCAGGTGAACTAGCCGACTGAAACCCTTGTCACACTCTCTACACACAAAGGCTTTTTCTCCGGTATGGATACGCTGGTGATTCTTCAGATCACTTAACTCACTGAAACCCTTGTCACACTGTTTACACACAAAGGGTTTTTCTCCAGTATGGACACGCTGGTGCCTCTTCAGGTGACCTAACCGACTGAAACCCTTGTCACACTGTTTACACACAAAGGGTGTTTCTCCAGTGTGGACACGCTGGTGTGTCTTCAGGAGACCTAACCGACTGAAGCTCTTGTCACACTGTTTACACTGGAAAGGTTTTTCTTTGGTGTGGACATGCTGTGTGGTTACACATCTTGTGATCGTCGGACAGGAAGATGAGGGCAGGTGTCCATTGCTCATCATTGGACGGTAGAGGTTGTCGTGGCTCCTGTTCATGTTTTCATGGAGGGTGACCCGAGATGTGAAGGCTTAAGGACATTCAGAACAGGACACCTGTGTCTCGGAAGATTGGTTCATGTACCGTAGCTTCTGCTACTTGGGCTGTGAATTGGAAGGCGTTTGTTCCTTTGTCTCTTGCAGGTTGGAATATATTCTCTGTCAATCTCTTTGTCTATGTCTCTATATGTCTCTGACTATCTGACTCTCACAGTACAATCTGTCTGTAAGGACTTTCTCTCTGTCGTACCCAGACTAAATGTGACGTTTAGAAACTGTGTCACATCTTATTCAGGTCGACCAGAGCTCGGTTCTGACGTCACACAACACAAACCATTGACATCATTCCTAATAACGTCGATTTGCACATCTGACAGTTGCAATTCACCCATCTGTGAATGCAGCTCTGCTTGCGCACAGACAAGTAGGCCATGTATGGCCTGCTTGTGCACAAGGCGCAAGTTGGCACCTCAACAGAGTGCAGTTCTAGTAATTGTGGGCTCGCTGAAAGGCGAGACCAGTATGTTATACCAAAACTTTATAGGTCATGTTTATTCCCCTCAAAAGAATGAACGACAGTACAAAGGCAGGGCCTTTAGCCAATGAGGAGCAGCGTTCTTGGTGACATCACGACCAACAAGTACGACCTGATATAAATACACCCACGTGAAATCTTTTTGCTCGTGGAACCGCGAGACCAGTTTGTTCACTCAAATCTTTATAGACCAAGTTTATTCTCCTAAAAAAAATGACAGTACAAAGGCAGGGGTTTTAGCCAATGAGGGAGCAGCGATCCCACACTGTTTCGTAGGAACGGTATTTCTATTTCAAAATAAATAGACCAGGTCAACCTGGTTGTGCCAGACCCCCTGTCTGTCATCATCATTTATGACATCATGCCTTTTGTAGGCATGTCATCATCATGTCATCATCATATATACCCTTTATATAGAAAACCCGGACAGACCGACATTTGCTTATGTAGGCCTACCCATTTCATGGGTCTGGCAATAAACTTATCCCAGATATGGATTTGATGTCTGACATCACAGACCACATGAGACTGACATAGTATATGTCCAAAAATGGGCAATCCAAGATATGGGCTTATGACATCAGGGATCTCCATATATGGACATGAAAGTGACATGGCCTGGCTGACAGGGATCTCCATATATGGCCATTAAAATATCAGTGAATACATTTTCCCCATTGACTTGAAAGGGGACCACGGCAACCACACTTGCAATTTCCAATTGCATCTTTCTAGTTCTCTTAAGCAAATGCATCATTCTTCAAGCACAGCAGCACACACCCATATATGGGCATGCTGATATATAGTAACTGACTATTTTTTTGGCAGAATCATGTTGTGACACCTACTTCTTCTTTCGTGTATCATCGTCCTTGATGATTGGTTGACAACATTTTATTTCACAAGATTTCTTCAGAATGTTCCAGTAACTATTGTAACTGAATTCAGTTACATTAGTTACTGTAACATTCTGGTCAGTTTCATCATACTGTAAGTCCATTCAAGGTGGGTACTTTTCTCCCTTTTGGCTTTTGTTGAGAATCAGACACATTCATGCTCTAAATACAGGTTTCCCACGGTCATGAAATTACTGGAAATATTTTGAAATTAGAAAAATATTTTTCCAGTACTGGAAAAGTTTTGAAATGTATCAAGGGTCCTGGAAGGTCCTGGAAAAAATAGCTATGCATTGTCTTTGGTTATTGATTTTGTCATTTCTGCCTCTGAAATGACAAATTAAACATGGGCCAAATTGTCAAATATTAGAGGCAGAAATTGTGAAAATAGCCTCGCGTTGCGAGGCGTTGTGAGCATTGTAGATCTGCTAGTCGATGTGACGCATTGTGAGCTTGTTGATCGGCAATTTTCAAAACTATCAGAAATATTTTATTTAACACAAACTTTGTATGTTGGTCCCTGGCACCAAATATTTT
Organism: Nannobrachium achirus; assembly: GCF_963921795.1. Lineage (NCBI taxonomy): Eukaryota > Metazoa > Chordata > Actinopteri > Myctophiformes > Myctophidae > Nannobrachium > Nannobrachium achirus. The sequence goes on from NC_137818.1 coordinate 52,407,279, forward strand.
CTCATGGGGGTCCGAGGCTAAATATTAATTTGGGGGTCCTAGTCTTAAAATGTTTCAGAGCCATTGTGATAGACTACCATATAATTTTGGATCAAGGTGACTGTATCAAAGCAGAGAAGAATTAGGTTAACGATGATTGATGGAACACATGTAAGGAAGGTTATGAGGTATAAACATGGCTACTATAAAATAACTTCCAAACCTCCTGTGGGCTCTTTGAGACTAACCATGTATGCTGCTATTTTCTCCACTGTGTCACTGCAATATCTGTTTATAAATATCTTATTCATGTAAGAATCTTTGGCCTTCGAGTCTTATTTTCTTTGTCTCACGATTTCGCCAAATCCAAGGGGGCAGGTTCAAGTACTTAATGGTTCTGTGCGTTCTGCTCACCAGCCCAGAAATGGTTTGCTGTAGGACTTCTGAAAGATGAAGCAACAAACTGTTATTGTATCTATATATTCCCTATGTTTACAGTAGACAAGCGGCACTTCAGTTTTTCATCTTGACCCAGCTGTGCTGTCCATGAATTCAAGTCTCCATAGGGTGAGTAATCGATGAACTATCCCTTTAAAAGCTAAGGTTATTCCATATCCTGCAGGCGAATTCAGAATGAACTGTCTCGTGACGGTTCTCCTTTGGTTCATGCACTGCCTGATAGACCGTTTCAGAGTTCCATCGGTTCCACATTTAGCTGAGGACTAAGCAACTGTACAATTATTTTCTGCTCTGTTTTGTTGAATTTTTCACATCTGAAGACTTGACATATTTTCTTGCTGAGTTAGTGGTCTTGGCTGTGGCATGTCCTTGTAGTTGGCTAGACTACTTCCAATTTGTGACAGCTCATCACCAATGGCAAGTAGTAGCACCTGATGTTGTAGGAACAGTACTCCTAGTTTTTTGCCAGACCCATGAAATGGGTAGGCCTACATAAGCAAATGTCGGTCCGGGTTTTCTATATAAAGGGTATATATGATGATGACATGATGATGACATGCCTACAAAAGGCATGATGTCATAAATGATGATGACAGACAGGGGGTTGGCAGAACCGGGGTCTGGCACAACCAGGTTGACCTGGTCTAGTTTTTTATCAAGTTCCGCCACGACAGTACAAAGGCAGGGCCCTTAGCCAATGAGGTGCAATTGAGGTGCGGAAAAACATCTGGGAGTGGTGTTAGCTGGAGTTTTGGTTGAGCTTCACATGACAGTTAGCACACTCCAGAATATAGTCACGAGCGACCCCACACTGTTTCATAGGAACAGTATTTCTACAAATTTGAACATTAATGAACAATGATGGCAGGGTTAAAGTGATTAAAATAAGGTCCAGATTGTAGCTTGAATATAAACACTACAACACACTAGCAGAATTTATTTTGGCCCATTGGCCAAACTTCGCAGGATTGAGTGTTGTGTTGCACCGCTCACTTCGCACGGGTACGTTTAGTTTTTTTGTTTTTTCACCATTTGATGTCATATTTATACTAGTCGGGGGCGTTAGGGAGATGACATGGTAATTTCGTGCTAATTAGTCTAAAAGAGCCACATTTTGCACAGATGTAGCCCAAGGTATGCTCTAATGATTTAGCTAGGGCGCCCAGTCTGTGACATTCGGGGTCGCCACAGCGGCCAAATCAAGTTGGGGTCCCATCGACTTTCAATACAGAAGGAAAATACCCAGAAAAACACTTTTCTTCTGGGTATTTAAGTAGGATGTGAGGGGTCTAACCAGGGGTTTGTCATGATGCTGAATCCATTGCAAGCATTTGTTTTGCACAAAAAACATTCCTTGGGCTATAAATGGCCTCAGAAAACGATGGTTTAGTGATGAAAAGTGATGAGTCATCACTTTTCAGCACTTTTCAGAGTTTGTGGGTGTTTTCTGGAGCTGTGGCGACCCCGAAGGTCACCGACTCGGGCGCCCTAGCTAAATCATTAGAGCATGCCCTGGGCTACATCTGTGCAAAATTTGGCGCCTTTAGACTGATTAGCACGAGAAAAAAAAAAAACCTAAGGCCTCCGACTAACATGAATGCTCACCCATACATGCATCGTTTTCTGAGGCCATTTATAGCCCAAGGAATGCTTTTTGTGTAAAACAAATGCTTGCAATGGATTCAGCATCATGACAAACCCCTAGTTAGACCCCTCAGATCCTACTTAAATATTCCTCCTGTATAGAAAATCAATGGGAGCCCAACTTGATTTGGCCGCTGTGGCGACCCCGAAGGTCGCCGACTTGGGCGCCCTAGCTAAAACGTTAAGCATGCCCTGAGCTACATCTGTGCAAAATTTGGCACTTTTAGACTGATTAGCGCGATATATCCCTAACGCCCCCGACTATACCCTGATTTTATGATGTCACCCCTTTCCCCTGGTGACGTCCCCACAACTGGTTGTTGATGATGATTATAACGTCTTCAACTGTTGGTGACGTCACACCACTCCCCCACTGCTATGGATGCACTCTCCCATTGAACTCACTGGGGTCCCTCTATAATGGTGACGTCACCGAGAATGCTGCTTCCTGATTGGCTATGAGATTACCCAGAACGAAATGATGAAGTCAGGTAATCTAACCTTCTGAAACCTTTGTCACACTGTTTGTGTAAAGGGTTTTTCTCCAGTGTGGAGACGCTGATGTGTCTTCAGGGTACCTATCCGACTGAAACCCTTGTCACACTGTTTACACACAAAGGGTTTTTCTCCAGTATGGACAAGCTGGTGCTTCTTCAGAGTCCCTAACACACTGAACCTCTTGTCACACTGTTTACACACAAAGGGTTTTTCTCCAGTGTGGACACGCTGATGTGTCTTCAGGGTACCTAACTCACTGAAACCCTTGTCACACTGTTTACACACAAAGGGTTTTTCTCCAGTATGGACACGCTGATGTGTCTTCAGGTGAACTAGCTGACTGAAACGCTTGTCAAACTGTTTACACACAAAGGGTTTTTCTCCAGTATGGACACGCTGATGTGTCTTCAGGTGAACTAGCTGACTGAAGCTCTTGTCACACTGTTTACACTGGAAAGGTTTTTCTTTGGTGTGAACATGCTGTGTGGTTACACATCTTGTGATCGTCGGACAGGAAGATGAGGGCAGGTGTCCATTGCTCATCATTGGACGGTAGAGGTTGTCGTAGCTCCTGTTCATGTTTTCATGGAGGGTGACCCGAGATGTGAAGGCGTAAGGACATTCAGAACAGGGCACCTGTGTCTCGGAAGATTGGTTCATGTACCGCTTCTGCTACTTGGACTGTAAATTGGAAGGTGGAAGGTGTTTGTCCTATGTCTCTTGCAGGTTGGAATATATTCTCTGTCAATCTCTTTGTCTATGTCTCTATATGTCTCTGACTCTCACAGTACAATCTCTCTGTAAAGACTTTCTCTCTGTCGTACCCAGACTAAATGTGACGTTTAGAAACTGTGTCACATCTTATTCAGGTCGACCAGAGCTCTGTTCTGACGTCACACAACACAAGCCATTTACATCATTCCTAATAACATCGATTTGCACATCTGACAGTTGCAATTCAACCATCTGTGAATGCGGCTCTGCTTGCGCATAGACAAGTAGGCCATGTATGGCCTGCTTGTGCATGAGGTGCACGTTGGCACCTCAACAGAGTGCAGTTCTAGTTATTGTGGGCTCGCTGAAAGGCGAGACCAGTATGTTATACCAAAACTTTATAGGTCAAGTTTATTCCCCTCAAAAGAATGAACGACAGTACAAAGGCAGGGCCTTTAGCCAATGAGGAGCAGCGTTCTTGGTGACATCACCACCAACAAGTGCGACCTGATATTAGGGCATTTACGAATAGTGACTTTTAGTATCGAATTATTCGACCTCAAAGTATTCGAATATTCAACAGGACTGGACAACTATTAAGTAAGCAAGAGGCAAACATTGTGAAAATAGCCGATCTACATGCTCACAACGCCTCGCGTTGCGAGGCGTTGTGAGCATGTAGATCTGCTATTTTCACAATATTTATCTGTGAAACCGAGTCACATTAAATGTAATACCTACAATTCCAAGTGCTTGTCAGGGTGGGGGTCCCTAGTTCAAATATGTTTATTTTGAGGGTCACGGCCTAAAAAGGATTGAGAAGCCCTGGTATAGAGCATTAACAAATTCATCCACCAGGGGCATCGACAACTCATTCTTATGACTTCCTATCTGACCAAGCTTTATAAACTATATATTTTTTAAAGAGAAAACAATAAAAACATTAAAATGAGCGAATATTCGACTTCGGTGAACAACGTTGAATAGTCACTTTGATATTCGAATATTTGAATATTCGAATATTTGAATATTCGAATATTTGGTGAATGCCCTACCTGATATAAATACACCCACATGAAATATTTGTGCTCGCGGAAAGGCGAGACCAGTTTGTTCTTTTGAATATTTATAGACCAGGTTTATTTTCCTCAAAAAAAATTACAGTAAAAAGGCAGGGGCTTTAGCCAATGAGGGAGCAGCGAGCCCACACTGTTTCGTAGGAACGGTATTTCTATTTCAAAATAAACTTATCCCAGATATGGATTTGATGTCTGATTTGACATCATCATGTCTGACATCACAGACCACATGAGACTGACACAGTATTATGTCCATAGTTGGGCAATCCAAGATATGGGCTTTTGACATCAGGGATCTCCATATATGGACATGAAAGTGACATGGCCTGGCTGACAGGGATCTCCATATATGGCCATTAAAATATCAGTGAATACATTTTCCCCATTGACTTGAAAGGGGATCACGGCAACCACACTTGCAATTTCCAATTGCATCTTTCTAGTTCTCTTAAGCAAATGCATCATTCTCTAAGCACAGCAGCACACGCCCATATATGGGCATGCTGATATACAGTAACTAACACATTTTTTGGGGGGCAGAATCATGTTGTGACACCTACTTCTTCTTTTGTTTATCATCGTTCTTGAAGATTGGTTGACAACATTTTATTTCACAAGATTTCTTCAGAATGTTCCAGTAACTAAATTCAGTTACATTAGTTACTGTACGATTCTGGTCAGTTTCATCATACTGTAAGTCCATTAAAGGTTGGTACTTTTCTCCCTTTTGGCTTTTGTTGAGAATCAGACACATTCATGCTCTAAATACAGGTTTCCCACGGTCATGAAATTACTGGAAATATTTTTAAATTAGAAATATATTTTTCCAGTACTGGAAAAGTTTTGAAATGTATCAAGGGTCCTGGAAGGTCCTGGAAAAAAATAGCTATGCATTGTCTTTGGTTATTGATTTTGTTAATGCCTCTGAAATGACAAATTAAACATGGGCCAAATTGTCAAATATTAGAGGCAGAAATTGTGAAAATAGCCGATCTACATGCTCACAACGCCGCGCAACGCGAGGCGTTGTGAGCATTGTAGATCTGCTAGTCGATGTGACGCATTGTGAGCTTGTTGATCGGCAATTTTCAAAACTATCAGAAATATTTTATTTAACACAAACTTTGTATGTTGGTCCCTGGCACCAAATATTTTCTCATGGGGGTCCGAGGCTAAATATTAATTTGGGGGTCCTAGACTTAAAATGTTTCAGAGCCATTGTGATAGATTACCGTATAATTTTGGATCAAGGTGACTGTATCAAAGCAGAGAAGAATTAGGTTAACGATGATTGATGGAACACATGTAAGGAAGGTTATGAGGTATAAACATGGCTACTATAAAATAACTTCCAAACCTCCTGTGGGCTCTTTGAGACTAACCATGTATGCTGCTATGTTCTCACTGTGTCACTGCAATATCTGTTTATAAATATCTTATTCATGTAAGAATCCTTTGGCCTTCGAGTCTTATTTTCTTTGTCTCCCGATTTCGCCAAATCCAAGGGGGCAGGTTCAAGTACTTAATGGTTCTGTGCATTCTGCTCACCAGCCCTGAATTGGTTTGTTGTAGGACTTGTAGTTTGTACGGTTTCTGAAAGATGAAGCAACAAACTGTTATTGTATATATATATTCCCTATGTTTACAGTAGACAAGCGGCACTTCAGTTTTTCATCTTGACCCAGCTGAGTGCTGTCCATGAATTCAAGTCTCCATAGGGTGAGTAATCGATGAACTATCCCTTATTTAGGCCTAGCATTATTGAATGCTTTAGCTATTGAAAAATAGCAGATATACAAGCTCACAGCGCGGCACCGAGTGCCGCGCTGCAAGCTTGTAGATCTGCTATTTTTAAAAAAGTTGTGAAAATGTGTGCAAATCTTAATCTTAATATATGTATTTTTAAAGCGAAAATTTGCAACTCAAATTTTGATTCTGGGTGGTCCCTGGAACTAGATATTTTGAGATGCGGGTCCGTGGCCAAATAAATATCAGTTTGGGGGTCCTTGACATGAAAAGGTTTGACCTTTTCTTTGACGATGGCTAGCCAGATTGCTGACATAGAAACATAGGTTTTTCAAATAACCTTAGAAGGATTCAAAAGACACTTATAGAATCGGGTAAAAATTCTAATTTTCTCGATTTTTCAAAAATAGCAGATCTACAAGCTCGCAGCTCGGCACTCGGTGCCGCGCTGTGAGCTTGTATATCTGCTATTTTTCAATAGTTAAAGCATAAAATAATAATACACAATAATGTGTACCCGTTCTAAATGGGTTAAAAGCAAAGGTTATTCCATATCCTGCAGGCGAATTCATAATAACTGTCTCGTGACGGGATTCTCCTTTGGTTCATGCACTGCCTGATAGACCGTTTCAGAGTTCCATCGGTTCCACATTTAGCTGAGGACTAAGCAACTGTACAATATTTTTCTGCTCTGTTTTGTTGAATTTTTCACATCTGAAGACTTGACATCTTTTCTTGCCGAGTTAGTGGTCTTGGCTGTGGCATGTCCTTGTAGTTGGCTAGACTACTTCCAATTTGTGACAGCTCATCACCAATGGCAAGTAGCACCTGATGGTGTAGGAACAGTACTTCTAGTTTTTTTATCAAGTTCCGCCACGACAGTACAAAGGCAGGGCCCTTAGCCAATGAGGTGCAATTGAGGTGCGGAAAAACATCTGGGAGTGGTGTTAGCTGGAGTTTTGGTTGAGCTTCACATGACAGTTAGCACGCTCCAGAATATAGTCACGAGCGAGCCCACACTGTTTCATAGGAACAGTATTTCTACAAATTTGAACATTAATGAGATGCCCAAAACAATGATGGCAGGGTTAAAGTGGTTAAAATAAGGTCCAGATTGCAGCTTGAATATAAAAACACTACAACACACTAGCAGAATTTATTTTGGCCCATTGGCCAAACTTCGCAGGATTGAGTGTTGTGTTGCACCGCTCACTTCGCACTAGGGGTGACCCCGAATAGTCGAATAGTCGACTAATCGATCGAAACGGCACCTAGTCGAATGGCAATATCTTAGTCGAATGGGGAAAAAAAAGAAAAAAAAAAACTCTTTTTATTTTTTTTATTTTTGGGGGGGGGGGGGGCTGTTGGGGTGCTTAATGTCCGATGATTTAACATATACTTTGGTTTCTCGCAATAAAACACGCATAGCGTACTGGCTGCTTTCAATCAATCAATGAGGCACAGCCGTACTGTCTGTGTGTGTGCATTGCGTAGACTCCACAGAACCTGCCAGCCGGGGCCGGATCTAGGCATAGGCAAGGGGGGGCAATGCCCCCCTAAATGCCCTGTCTGCCCCACCAAACATGATGGCATGCAAAAATCTAAAATCGGCCGGTATGATATCAAACCGGCCGCATCGGTGACCGGACGGTCACTGACATGCTCTGGACTAATTTAAACATTAGCAAATAGCAGCCAGTCTACTTAGTGTCAGCCTACAGTACAACAGAATACAGATGATGCTGATTACCTTTGCAATGTAAGGATATATTCCATAATCCTGTGTCAATGTAGTCTCAAAGAAGAAGGAAAAAAAAAAAAAGCATCGCAAGGCTTTCCTGCCTCCAGTCCAGATGGTCCATGCAGAAGGAGTTTACTTTCACTTTCATTTAACAGAAAGCAACAGCATTGCAAAAGCTGTTGCAAGCGACAGAAAAAGCCATCCTATAAATGTCCCTTTATTTTAGCCAGTTTCAAAGGAAAACCACCTCCCGTTTCTCTGTTGTTGGAAAAAAAAAAAGTCAGTTCACTTTGCGTGGTGTCTCGTGTGTCTGTCCACACGCTGGATTAATTAATGCATGTCCAGGTGAAGCCTGTTAAAGGTCGTTATAGTCTCCTCCGATAGTTTCACAAAGTACATTAAGCAACAGAAATGTATTATGTAACATTTTAAGTCCCTTACAGAGGTTTTACAACAAAACAACAGGAACAGCCAGGGTCATGAGGTAATATTTTGCCCTTAAATATTTGAAAGGAAGGAATAGACTAGAGTCAGACTACTGTGACACAAGGTAAATTTCTCACCTTGAAGACAATGAATGCAACCTTATTTATTTTAGCTTTTAAGACAATCGTTTTGCTTGTTAAAAAATATTTATTCAATAATAATATTATTAATAATATTTGAAATAAATGATCTCAATGTATAACAATAATTTTAAAATAAAGGTTTTGCCATAATCATGCAGCTCTAACAGTGACACAGACAGAAGCAATGGCACAGCAATTATACAATATATACAATAGTATGTATTTTTTAACTTTAGGCCTTACAGTGAATGATCAGCTGGCATCAATATTATATCCATATCATATTAGACTGGATATTGTCTGTGATTTTGGATATTGTACTTTTGTGATTGATTTGGCATTAGTGTTCTTCTAGCTTATTGGTACTCAAATTGGAGTATGTCTTGTAGGCCTACTTGGCCTGAAAAAAGGGTATTGGAGCAACCCTATTTTCTAGTTCATAGCTAAAGAAATCGGTATCGGAAAATCAGTTTTGGCAGGTCAGACCTTCATAAAACCGGTGGATCGGTACCGGCCAAGAATTTTGCAATCAGTCCATCTCTACTAGAATATATAGAGACAGAGAGAGATAGGTGTAAGACCTGTTGTTTGTAATGCGTGTTATAGGTATAAGTGTGCCAAAATGCTTTGTTTTTTATGCATTTCGGGTGTTTTAGGGGGTTTGATCCCCCCATTTTTTTCCGCCCACGCCTAACGGCGTGGGCTGGAGGTGCCCCCCTATCATTTCTTGCTGCCCCACCTACTACTAAAGGCTAGATCCGGCCCTGCTGCCAGCTGTGCTGTGTTAACACTCAATCAGGCTCCGTCACTTTGAACAAGTAGAGGACAAAACTAAAGAAAGATGCATGATCTGGCTATGACCTACCACTCCACACCGAGCAACATCATCACTTGATAAAAGTAAGTTGGCTCAAGTCCCTTATGTAATGTCCATACTCCCAAAAGCGATCACGTTTTGAGCTTGCAGATCAGCAATAAACCTATGCCATCAACACAATAGCACTAGAGTTGTGTTTTAAGCTCTCCTTTTCTCTTTCTCCCCGACAAGTTACGGGGTCTGTTTTGTAAAATCCAATCGCTGTCTCTCTGTCAGGCTCAGCGCAGGCTGTGCAGCATCGCGTGGATAGATGCATGTATGGATGTTACATAGATATTGGTGTCCTATAGAAATGTGTGACCGGAAGTGTGTGCCAGCGGCTACGTCATTGTAGTCCTTAGCGGCCATTTCTTGGGTAAAAACACAGGTGTTTCAATTGTTTGATTGCATAGAACTAATGTTATAGTCTAATCAGAACACCTGTGTAAGGCTGTGTTTACCCAAGAAATGGCCGCTCTTAGAACTACATTTGGCACACCCTATACTACAGTACTAGTTGCATGGCTGTTACACACAGACATCGGAGTCTGGGGCTTTAGCTTCTAAGTGAATAAACTTTACACCTGCTATAGGCCTACTTATTTTAGTATTTTGTTATTTAATTCGCCTTATATTATTTAGTTACTTTATTTATTTTAGAGATATTATTTCGTTGTTGTTATTGCTGTATTTATTACTATTCTTAAAGGCCATGATAATAAACCTTGGCTTAAATAATGAATGAGTTATCTATTAAAAAAAAGTCAAGAAGACATGTTATTTAAATGAGTGTTTCACCTCTGTTGTTTATACGCCATTGTAAAAGATTGGGGTAGAAAAAAACGGGGGAAAAAAAAAAAAAATTAATAATAATAATTTTTAAAAAACGGGCCATAGTCGACTAATATTCGACTATCAACACAATGACTAAAATCATAGTCGACTATACAAATCCTTAGTCGGGGACAGCCCTACTTCGCACGCACTGTAAAACCAAACATGCTGGATAATTCTGCTTAGGCAAACATATGGAGTACACTTAACTTAGTTTTCATCAGCATGTTATTCCTAATCACTTAAACTAAGTTACTAGTACTTTTGGTCCAAAAAACTGACTAATTTGATTATTTTGAGTTGTGTTTATTAGAAAAAATATGTTCCTGATGTTAAAACTCATTTAAACTAAGTTACTAGTACTTTGGAGTTGGAAGACTTGAGTTAACTTAGAAAAACTATGTTCAGTGCTTTTTTTCATCATTCACACATGTGCAGATCAGTCTGGGGGCGGGACTTGTTGTCAGTTGAAATTTGAAAGCAGCCCAGTGTTGCCAGACGTACGATAATTATCGTATTTGTACGATAATTTGACCCTCTGTACGATGTATGATCAATAATTCCAAAAATGCCCAAATGTACGATAATTTCGGCATATCATCAAAAAGAGTGTGAATTCACTATTTTCCCAGGCTGCTGATCTGGGATCTGGTTTGGCTTCTCAAAATAAGCCAGGAAATCAGTCAATCCGAGCCTAGATCTGTACTTGGAGGCATTAAAAACACTGGTTGCATCTTTCCAGACCAGTTTCAGGCTTTTATTTGTGTAAGCTCCAAGAAGTTGCCTGCCTCCACACAGCAAATCTGATGCGTTTTTGTCACGCAGGAGTCTAAAACAAGGTCGTTTCTTACACTAAAGACGCATTTTTTGGTGAAATTACGTTTTTACGCGAGTGATTTCTCTTTTTTGGCCGTGTACGATAGTTTCATGTCAAATACGATAATTCTGAGCCTCCGGTACGATAATTCAACATTTCCCATCTGGTAACACTGAAGCAGCCCCTTTTGAATGAGGAAGAAAAGCATTCAAACAGAAGACCTACTCTGTTTTCTGTCAGCTTTTGGACTATTTTTATGCTCTGTTCACTGATTTGGTGAGTACACATTTTATCCTTGATCAAATTGTTTTGATGTGTTGTAATTCAGCTCGTTTTGTGTGGTTGCTTTCTTTGATACAGTTTGTTATATTCCTTAAACACTGTGGCTGCTAAATTCAGCCTGGTTTACATTGCTTTCTCCACATTTGAAGATGGGCAAACTTCAGCAAAGTACACTGCTCAAATAAATGAAGGGAACAAAATGTTCCCTTCATTCTTTGAGCAGTACTTCAGTATACTATACTCAAATAAATTTAAATAAATTAAGGGAACATTTGTTCCCTTCATTTCTTTGAGGACTATTTCTAGTGTTGAGGGAAATATAATAGCAGAGGAGCTATCAGAGTAAAGACTTAAAGTGCTTAATTTAAAAGCTATTTGCTATCTGTTTTTCATGGTTGGCTCAACTTGTTTCTCTCTTTCTTAGGTCTCCCAGGCAAGCTCAGACTCAGTTGACCCTTCTGCTCTGTCCATCTCCCAGAGCAGTTACAGGTATTCTCACCTACACCTTTTGAGATGTTCCTTTTAGGCAGGGTGTTTAACTGTACTTGTACTGTACTACATTTCAAGTGTATTGACTATACTTGTACTGTTCTCCATTTTTGTCTAATAAAATAATCAGTCAATCAATCAATACACAATGTTTACACATTGAACAATTCATTTAAAGTAAAAGCTACATTTAAAACCACCCTCCAAAGTCAAAACCCACCAATTGAATTCCCACTTAATTCAAATTCCTCCTTTGCTTCCTTTGCTTTCATTGTTTCACATAGGTCTATGTAAAACCCAAACATGGATGTAATTTCACAAATTTCTCTTTCTCTCCTTTCTCTTAGGACTTCAAAATGGACCAACGGTTATTGCTGAGAGTTGCAGCCACAACAGGGACCACCGCATCGCACATTGCAGGGACACCACAAATGCCAAGAAGAGGATAATGGCCAGAGTCCTTTCACCCAAGTTCTCAGTGGATGTTAATCAGAAACTTCTAGGGAGATCGTGCCTTTATGAGAGCTGGAACACAGAGCTGAGGACCTACTAACTGTTTACAGTTGGTGTGCTGACTGTTGATGATGCTCTTCAAAAGGGTCCAAACTGCACCTAGAGCCCATTTCCACTGCCATCGAACTGGAGGGGATATAGTCATGGTGGATATTTGAGACTTGCCTCAGGATTTCCTCTTTTATTTGGCCTTGTACACATGTACTGCAATTGGATTACCCAAAATGCATGGGAAATGGACATGTATTCATAAGGTAATGCTGGGATTGGGGAATAAAGCCCTCACACTGAAACTTATGAGCTCTAAAAAAAAGAACTATACAAACATGTAAAGTACCTCAACTGTTTTGAGACGGGATGTGATTTTATTTATTAAAACAATTGCGGCTGAACAATTACGTTAGCTTTATTGCGACCGTCAGGGAGCAGTTTACTATGAAAACCTCCACCGGCCGTCCGTCGGTCGGTCACACGTCACACGTCACACCTTTGCCCTGCTCATATCTCCGCATCAGTATGACATCACACCACATGTGTACACAAACCTTTGTGTACGTTGCTGTGGCAACAGTCTGTTGTTGCTGGTTTGTTAGTGTACGTTAGCAACCACCTTAGCAACCATGGTTTTACCCTAGCAACCAACTGTTTACCCTAGCAACCAACTGTTTACCATAGCAACCATGTTTTTTTACCCTAGCAACCAACTGTTTACCATAGCAACCAGATACGCAGAGCAGGGATCTCCATATATGGGCATAAACAGGTGACATCACACTGATGTCAGATACTCAGAGCAAGGATTTCTCCATAATATATGGGCATAAAAGGGATTCTGTTAGGGATCTCCATATATGGGCATAAAAGGGATTCTGTTAGGGATCTCCATATATGGGCATACAAGGGATTCTGTTAGGGATCTCCATATATGGGCATAAAAGGGATTCTGTTAGGGATCTCCATATATGGGCATAAAAGGGATTCTGTTAGGGATCTCCATATATGGGCATAAAAGGGATTCTGTTAGCTGTTAGTGATCTCCATATATGGGCATAAAAGGGATGCTGTTAGGGATCTCCATATATGGGCATAAAAGGGATTCTGTTAGGGATCTCCATATATGGGCATGAAAGGGATTCTGTTAGGGATCTCCATATATGGGCATAAAAGGGATTGTATCCCAGATGATGCCCTGTTAGGACATCCACACTAACAGAATCCATATATGGTCCTACCGACAGCTGCTATAAGCCAACCCTGGCGATAAGGTCTGAGTCGAAGAAATGCTTCTTTCCTGGCAAGAATTGCCCCTTTATACTGTAGGGCTCGTTTGTGTATTGTATGACATCACGCCACATCATCGGCTGAGGACTGTGTGATGTCATCATATCTCCATATATGGAGACATAAGTTGCTCATGCCCAAATATGGGCTGGTGAGGTCAGACTTAGTGTGATGCGTAGGTTATCTCCATATATGGAGATTCAACTTCAATGAGTAACCATGGCAAACTGTCAACTGCCCGTATGTCTTGATAATTGGTAAAACTAATTTTTTGGCCTATTTGTGGAGATAAGCGACCAACGGTCGCTTATCTCCCGATTAGGGAGTCTTACTGGTATTACTACATTTTAAGTTGGGTATTTAGAAAGAAGTTGAAAGCTAAATGGTAATCTCTTGCTAATGTGTTGTTCAACACAGCTCTGTCTATATAATATGTTGGTTTAACCTTGTAATGCTGCTTTGTATGCCCTTTGAGCTTGTACATCTACTTTTGTGTGACTGTAGTATGAAGAAGTGGGTCATTACCTTAAGAAAGATCACACAAATGCTAAAATATGGAAGAGGTTCTGCCTGGTGAACATGACATTTGAAAATAAACTTTAGTTGAAGTGTCCTCAATGCATTGTTTTGTTTTTGGATTATTGTTTTGCACATGCATGTTATAAAGTAAGTGTTGTAATTGTATAGTAGAATTCTAAATTCAAGGAATTTTAAGAATTGCATTTGTTATAGAATTTTCAGGAAAGGACATTTAATTAAGGGATTTAGGCTACATATATGTTTTAAGTACTGCTTACTCAGAATAACCATGTTTATAGCACTGCAACACATACAGCACATTCAAAATAACCTAGCACTGCTTAATCAGAAAAAACACATTTGTAGTGCTGCACACTCAAAAGAATCTAGTACTGCTTACTCAGAATAACCATGTTTTGTAGTGCTAGACACTCAAAAGAACCTAGTACTGCTTACTCAGAATTAACGAGTTGTGTAGTGCACACTCAGAATAACCTAGTACTGCTTACTCAGAATAAACAGGTTGTGTAGTGCACATTCAAAATAAACAAGTACTGCTTACTCAGAATGAACAAGCTAATCGTACTGCTTACTCAGAATTAACGAGTTTCTCTAACTCACCATTACTGTTTGTACGTTAACTCAGTTTTTTTGAGGCAATGAGTTTCTGTACTTTTTTTGAGTTAAGTCAACGCGTCAGGGATTACAGTGCGGGTACGTTTTTTTTTTTTTCACCATTTGATGTCATATGTATACCCTGATTTTATTATGTCACCCCTTTCCCCTGGTGACGTCCCCACAAATGGTTGTTGATGATGATTATAACGTCTTCAACTGTTGGTGACGTCACGCCACTCCCCCACTGCTATGGATGCACTCTCCCATTGAACTCACTGGGGTCCCTCTGGTGACGTCACAGAGAATGCTGCTTCCTGATTGGCTATGAGATTACCCAGAACAAAATGATGAAGTCAGGTGATCTAACCCTCTGAAACCTTTGTCACACTGTTTGTGTAAACTAAAGGGTTTTTCTCAAATGTGGACACACTGGTGCTTCTTCAGAGTCCCTAACACCAGTGTGTTAGGTTTTTTCTCCAGTGTGGAGACGCTGATGTGTCTTCAGGGTACCTATCTGACTGAAACCCTTGTCACACTGTTTACACACAAAGGGTTTTTCTCCAGTGTGGACACGCTGATGTGTCTTCAGGGTACCTAACACACTGAAACCCTTGTCACACTGTTTACACACAAAGGGTTTTTCTCCAGTGTGGACACGCTGATGTGTCTTCAGGTGAACTAGCTGACTGAAACCCTTGTCACACTGTTTACACACAAAGGGTTTTTCTCCTGTGTGGACACGCTGGTGCTTCTTCAGAGTCCCTAACACACTGAAACTCTTGTCACACTGTTTACACACAAAGGGTTTTTCTCCAGTGTGGACACGCTGGTGTGTCCTCAGGGTACCTAACTCACTGAAACCCTTGTCACACTGTTTACACACAAAGGGTTTTTCTCCAGTATGGACACGCTGATGTGTCTTCAGGCAAACTAGCTGACTGAAACCCTTGTCACACTGTTTACACACAAAGGGTTTTTCTCCAGTATGGACACGCTGGTGTGTCTTCAGGCTACCTAACACATTGAAACTCTTGTCACACTGTTTACACACAAAGGGTTTTTCTCCAGTATGGATACGCTGGTGATTCTTCAGATCACTCAACTGAATGAAACCCTTGTCACACTGTTTACACACAAAGGGTTTTTCTCCTGTGTGGCCAAGTTTGTGCTTCTTCAGAGTCCCTAACTCACTGAAACTCTTGTCACACTGTTTACACACAAAGGGTTTTTCTCCAGTGTGGACACGCTGGTGTGTCTTCAGGAGACCTAACCGACTGAAGCTCTTGTCACACTGTTTACACTGGAAAGGTTTTTCTTTGGTGTGGACATGCTGTGTGGTTACACATCTTGTGATCGTCGGCCAGGAAGATGAGGGCAGGTGTCCATTGCTCATCATTGGACGGTAGAGGTTGTCGTGGCTCCTGTTCATGTTTTCATGGAGGGTGACCCGAGATGCTCAAGGACATTCAGAACAGGGCACCTGTGTCTCGGAAGATTGGTTCATGTACCGCTTCTGCTACTTGGACTGTAAATTGGAAGGCGTTTGTTCCTTTGTCTCTTGCAGGTTGGAATATATTCTCTGTCAATCTCTTTGTCTATGTCTCTATATGTCCCTGACTCTCTGACTCTCACAGTAGAATCTGTCTGTAAGGACTTTCCCTTTGTTGTACCCAGACTAAATGTGACGTTTAGAAACTGTGTCACATCTTATTCAGGTCGACCAGAGCTCTGGTCTGACGTCACACAACACAAACCATTGACATCATTCCTAATAACATCGATTTGCACACCTGACAGTTGCAATTCACCCATCTGCGAATGCGGCTCTGCTTGCGCACAGACAAGTAGGCCATGTATGGCCTGCTTGTGCATAGGTGCAAGTTGGCACCTCAACAGAGTGCAGTTCTAGTTATTGTGGGCTCGCTGAAAGGCGAGACCAGTATGTTATACCAAAACTTTATATGTCAAAGTGTATTCCCCTCAAAAGAATGAACGACAGTACAAAGGCAGGGCCTTTAGCCAATGAGGAGCAGCGTTCTTGGTGACATCACCACCAACAAGTGCGACCTGATATTAGGGCATTTACGAATAGTGACTTTTAGTATCGAATTATTCGACCTCAAAGTATTCGAATATTCAACAGGACTGGACAACTATTAAGTAAGCAAGAGGCAAACATTGTGAAAATAGCCGATCTACATGCTCACAACGCCTCGCGTTACGAGGCGTTGTGAGCATGTAGATCTGCTATTTTCACAATATTTATCTGTGAAACCGAGTCACATTAAATGTAATACCTACAATTCCAAGTGCTTGTCAGGGTGGGGGTCCCTAGTTCAAATATGTTTATTTTGAGGGTCACGGCCTAAAAAGGATTGAGAAGCCCTGGTATAGAGCATTAACAAATTCATCCACCAGGGGCATCGACAACTCATTCTTATGACTTCCTATCTGACCAAGCTTTATAAACTATATATTTTTTAAAGAGAAAACAATAAAAACATTAAAATAAGCAAATATTCGACTTTGGTGAACAACGTCGAATAGTCACTTTGATATTCGAATATTTGAATATTCGAATATTTGGTGAATGCCCTACCTGATATAAATACACCCACATGAAATATTTGTGCTCGCGGAAAGGCGAGACCAGTTTGTTCTTTTGAATATTTATAGACCAGGTTTATTTTCCTCAAAAAAAATTACAGTACAAAGGCAGGGGCTTTAGCCAATGAGGGAGCAGCGAGCCCACACTGTTTCGTAGGAACGGTATTTCTATTTCAAAATAAACTTATCCCAGATATGGATTTGATGTCTGATTTGACATCATCATGTCTGACATCACAGACCACATGAGACTGACACAGTATATGTCCATATTTGGGCAATCCAAGATATGGGCTTATGACATCAGGGATCTCCATATATGGACATGAAAGTGACATGGCCTGGCTGACAGGGATCTCCATATATGGCCATTAAAATATCAGTGAATACATTTTCCCCATTGACTTGAAAGGGGATCACGGCAACCACACTTG
Organism: Nannobrachium achirus; assembly: GCF_963921795.1. NCBI lineage: Eukaryota > Metazoa > Chordata > Actinopteri > Myctophiformes > Myctophidae > Nannobrachium > Nannobrachium achirus. The sequence continues at coordinate 52,424,958 of NC_137818.1, forward strand.
CAATTTCCAATTGCATCTTTCTAGTTCTCTTAAGCAAATGCATCATTCTCTAAGCACAGCAGCACACACCCATATATGGGCATGCTGATATACAGTAACTAACACATTTTTTGGGGGGCAGAATCATGTTGTGACACCTACTTCTTCTTTTGTGTATCATCGTTCTTGAAGATTGGTTGACAACATTTTATTTCACAAGATTTCTTCAGAATGTTCCAGTAACTAAATTCAGTTACATTAGTTACTGTACGATTCTGGTCAGTTTCATCATACTGTAAGTCCATTAAAGGTGGGTACTTTTCTCCCTTTTGGCTTTTGTTGAGAATCAGACACATTCATGCTCTAAATACAGGTTTCCCACGGTCATGAAATTACTGGAAATATTTTGAAATTAGAAAAATATTTTTCCAGTACTGGAAAAGTTTTGAAATGTATCAAGGGTCCTGGAAGGTCCTGGAAAAAATAGCTATGCATTGTCTTTGGTTATTGATTTTGTTAATGCCTCTGAAATGACAAATTAAACATGGGCCAAATTGTCAAATATTAGAGGCAGAAATTGTGAAAATAGCCGATCTACATGCTCACAACGCCTCGCAAAAGCATTGTAGATCTGCTAGTCGATGTGACGCATTGTGAGCTTGTTGATCAGCAATTTTCAAAACTATCAGAAATATTTTATTTAACACAAACTTTGTATGTTGGTCCCTGGCACCAAATATTTTCTCATGGGGGTCCGAGGCCAAATATTAATTTGGGGGTCCTAGACTTAAAATGTTTCAGAGCCATTGTGATGGACTACCGTATAATTTTGGATCAAGGTGACTGTATCAAAGCAGAGAAGAATTAGGTTAACGATGATTGATGGAACACATGTAAGGAAGGTTATGAGGTATAAACATGGCTACTATAAAATAACTTCCAAACCTCCTGTGGGCTCTTTGAGACTAACCATGTATGCTGCTATTTTCTCCACTGTGTCACTGCAATATCTGTTTATAAATATCTTATTCATGTAAGAATCCTTTGGCCTTCGAGTCTTATTTTCTTTGTCTCCCGATTTCACCAAATCCAAGGGGGCAGGTTCAAGTACTTAATGGTTCTGTGCGTTCTGCTCACCTGCCCTGAAATGGTTTGTTGTAGGACTTGTAGTTTGTACGGTTTCTGAAAGATGAAGCAACAAACTGTTATTGTATCTATATATTCCCTATGTTTACAGTAGACAAGCGAGCTTCAGTTTTTCATCTTGACCCAGCTGAGTGCTGTCCACGAATTCAAGTCTCCATAGGGTGAGTAATCGATGAACTATCCCTTTAAAAGCAAAGGTTATTTCATATCCTGCAGGCGAATTCAGAATGAACTGTCTTGTGACAGGGTTCTCTTTTGGCTCATGCACTGCCTGATAGACCGTTTCAGAGTTCCATCGGTTCCACATTTAGCTGAGGACTAAGCAACTGTACAATTTCTTTCTGCTCTGTTTTGTTGAATTTTTCACATCTGAAGACTTGACATATTTTCTTGCTGAGTTAGTGGTCTTGGCTGTGGCAGGTCCTTGTAGTTGGCTAGACTACTTCCAATTTGTGACAGCTCATCACCAATGGCAAGTAGCACCTGATGGTGTAGGAACAATACTTCTAGTTGCCAGACCCATGAAATGGGTAGGCCTACATAAGCAAATGTCGGTCTGTCTGTCCGGGTTTTCTATATAAAGGGTATATATGATGATGACATGATGATGACATGCCTACAAAAGGCATGATGTCATAAATGATGATGACAGACAGGGGGTCTGGCACAACCAGGTTGACCTGGTCTAGTTTTTTTATCAAGTTCTGCCACGACAGTACAAAGGCAGGGCCCTTAGCCAATGAGGTGCAATTGAGGTGCTGAAAAACATCTGGGAGTTGTGTTAACTGGAGTTTTGGTTGAGTTTCACATGACAGTTAGCACACTCCAGATAGCCTGACACTTCAGTCCACACATCACCACCCCCTGCTGGTGGGTGGTGTGTAGTGTGGACAACCATTTGTGACGTCCCCACAAATGGTTGTTGATGATGATTATAACGTCTTCAACTGTTGGTGACGTCACGCCACTCCCCCACTGCTATGGATGCACTCTCCCATTGAACTCACTGGGGTCCCTCTATAAGTGTGACGTCACCTAGAATGCTGCTTCCTGATTGGCTATGAGATTACCCAGAACGAAATGATGAAGTCAGGTGATCTAACCTTCTGAAACCCTTGTCACACTGTTTGTCTAAAGGGTTTTTCTCAAATGTGGACACACTGGTGCTTCTTCAGAGTCCCTAACACCAGTGTGTTAGGGTTTTTCTCCAGTGTGGAGACGCTGATGTGTCTTCAGGGTACCTATCCGACTGAAACCCTTGTCACACTGTTTACACACAAAGGGTTTTTCTCCACTGTGGACGCGCTGATGTGTCTTCAGGTGACCTAACTCACTGAAACCCTTGTCACACTGTTTACACACAAAGGGTTTTTCTCCAGTGTGGAGACGCTGATGTGTCTTCAGGGTACCTATCTGACTGAAACCCTTGTCACACTCTTTACACACAAAGGGTTTTTCTCCAGTATGGACACGCTGATGTGTCTTCAGGTCACTCAACTGACTGAAACCCTTGTCACACTCTTTACACACAAAGGGCTTTTCTCCAGTGTGGACACGCTGATGTGTCTTCAGGTGAACTAGCTGACTGAAACTCTTGTCACACTGTTTACACACAAAGGGTTTTTCTCCAGTGTGGATACGCTGGTGCTTCTTCAGAGTCCCTAACTCACTGAAACTCTTGTCACACTGTTTACACACAAAGGGTTTTTCTCCTGTGTGGACAAGCTGGTGCCTCTTCAGGTGACCTTACCGACTGAAACTCTTGTCACACTGTTTACACACAAAGGGGGTTACTCCAGTGTGGACACGCTGGTGTGTCTTCAGGAGACCTAACCGACTGAAGCTCTTGTCACACTGTTTACACTGGAAAAGTTTTTCTTTGGTGTGGACATGCTGTGTGGTTACACATCTTGTGATCGTCGGACAGGAAGATGAGGGCAGGTGTCCATTGCTCATCATTGTACGGTAGAGGTTGTCGTGGCTCCTGTTCATGTTTTCATGGAGGGTGACCCGAGATGTGAAGGCGTAAGGACATTCAGAACAGGACACCTGTGTCTCGGAAGATTGGTTCATGTACCGCTTCTGCTACTTGGACTGTGAATTGGAAGGCGTTTGTTCCTTTGTCTCTTGCAGGTTGGAATATATTCTCTGTCAATCTCTTTGTCTATGTCTCTATATGTCCCTGACTATCTGACTCTCTGACTCTCACAGCACAATTTCTCTGTTAGGACTTTCTCTCTGTCGTACCCAGACTAAATGTGACGTTTAGAAACTGTGTCACATCTTATTCAGGTCGACCAGAGCTCTGGTCTGACGTCACACAACACAAACCATTGACATCATTCCTCATAACATCGATTTGCACACCTGACAGTTGCAATTCACCCATCTGCGAATGTGGCTCTGCTTGCGCACAGACAAGTAGGCCATGTATGGCCTGCTTGTGCATAAGGTGCAAGTTGGCACCTCAACAGAGTGCAGTTCTAGTTATTGTGGGCTCGCTGAAAGGCGAGACCAGTATGTTATACCAAAACTTTATAGGTCAAGTTTATTCCCCTCAAAAGACTGAACGACAGTACAAAGGCAGGGCCTTTAGCCAATGAGGAGCAGCGTTCTTGGTGACATCACGACCAACAAGTACGACCTGATATAAATACACCCACATGAAATCTTTTTGCTCGTGGAACCGCGAGACCATTTTGTTCTCTCAAATCTTTATAGACCAGGTTTATTCTCCTAAAAAAATGACAGTACAAAGGCAGGGGCTTTAGCCAATGAGGGAGCAGCGATCCCACACTGTTTCGTAGGAACGGTATTTCTATTTCAAAATAAACGTATCCCAGATATGGATTTGATGTCTGACATCACAGACCACATGAGACTGACACAGTATATGTCCATATATGGGCAATCCAAGATATGGGCTTATGACATCAGGGATCTCCATATATGGACATGAAAGTGACATGGCCTGGCTGACAGGGATCTCCATATATGGCCATTAATTTATTAGTGAATACATTTTCCCCATTGACTTGAAAGGGGACCACGGCAACCACACTTGCAATTTCCAATTGCATCTTTCTAGTTCTCTTAAGCAAATGCATCATTCTCTAAGCACAGCAGCACACGCCCATATATGGGCATGCTGATATACAGTAACTGACTCATTTTTTGGCAGAATCATGTTGTTGTGACACCTACATCTTCTTTCGTGTATCATCGTCCTTGATTGGTTGACAACATTTTATTTCACAAGATTTCTTCAGAATGTTCCAGTAACTAATGTAACTGAATGAGTGACACCTACTCATTCAGTTACATTAGTTACTGTACAATTCTGGTCAGTTTCATCATACTGTAAGTCCATTCAAGGTGGGTACTTTTGTCCCTTTTGGCTTTTGTTGAGAATCAGACACATGCATGCTCTAAATACAGGTTTCCCACAGTCATGAAATTCCTGGAAATATTTTGAAATTAGAAAAAAAAGTTCCAGCACTGGAAAAGTTTTGGAATTTATCAATGGTCCTGGAAGGTCCTGGAAAAAATAGCTATGCATTGTCTTTGGTTATTGATTTTGTTAATGCCTCTGAAATGACAAATTAAACATGGGCCAAATTGTCAAATATTAGAGGCAGAAATTGTGAAAATAGCCGATCTACATGCTCACAACGCCTCTGCTAGTCGATGTGACGCATTGTGAGCTTGTTGATCAGCAATTTTCAAAACTATCAGAAATATTTTATTTAACACAAACTTTGTTCCCTGGCACCAAATATTTTCTCATGGGGGTCCAAGGCTAAATATTAATTTGGGGGTCCTAGACTTAAAATGTTTCAGAGCCATTGTGATAGGCTACCGTATAATTTTGGATCAAGGTGACTGTATCAAAGCAGAAAAGAATTAGGTTAAAGATGATTGATGGAACACATGTGTAAGCGTTATGACAGTAATATTAATATCAATATTAATAAAAATATTAATATTAATAATAAAAAATATTTTTTTCACAAAATGATGAAAAATATATTTTTTTCTTCTCGTTCACTGTTCGAAACGTAGATTCTTTATATTAGCCTAGGCATTTAAGATTCCAGTACCAATCACATTGATTCAAAACACACAGAAAGAACGTCACTGTCCACACTGTTTCGCTTAAGGTTAAAATATGAAAAAGTGATTTATTATAAAAATCATAAAATGTACATTCAGACTAGCATAACTATGTCTGATTCTTCAAGCAAAAGATAATGGGTTCTTAGGGAAATGGAAAGCATAGTATCTTCACTGGCTATTCGTTAACCGATAACCAAATAAAAGAATATCTATTTCAAAACTGTCAAATTGTTGTACAAAAATAGTTGGCAGACTACTGTACAGTATTATTCAGTTTTGCATAGCGTTCCCCAAAACATATAAATCAAACAATTACCAAAAGAAAAGAAATAAAAGAAATGAAATAATAGAAGATCATTAAACATTTGATATCTAATCCTACTCTGCGTTGCCAATGACACATGTAAACACACACTGCCTTACTTTAGAGTGTCCGTCTGCGTCACGTGTTTGGGAGTAGGAGGAGAAAGAGAGAGGGCTAGCTGGTTGCTAGCATGCGCTAGGTCGGCCATGTTGGCTGGGTGTCGTCGCCATGAGGTCTGAAGACAGGAAAAGGAGGAAAGGGCTGGTGGCTAGCTGGTTGCTAGCTGCCTAGCATGCGTTGGGCGTCGGCCAGCCATGCTGTCTCAATGCGGCAGCCGCCATCTTGGATTGCCACAGGAAGTGATGCGTGCACCCCCCTTTCAGGGCAGGAGAGGAGAAACAGGAAGTCTCCCGGTCTGCTGGTCTGGTGTCTTCGCTGCTGGAGAGGAGGAGCAGCTCCACACACCCCCCTCTGGCTGGAGGAGAAAGTACAGGGGATACTGGAAATCCACCCTATATTTGTTGAGATATGTCGTTGCTGAAGTCGGCGAGAGCGCGCATGCTCCAATCGCGGTTCTGGATACCTTGCCTCTGATGACAGAGAGAGAGCCGCTGTGGCCCTCTGTGGAGAGGCCAGAGGCCAGGCGTCCACTCTGTTATGCGTTGGTCAAAAGCATGCAAGAATTGTGAGTCCCTCCTGTATGGCACAGGAGTCTTTCAGAGAAAGGTAGAACCAGAGAACATGTGTCCCCTGGTGTATTTGCGAGCGGGACAGGAAGAGAATGTGTCTTCCCTGCTGTCCTGGTGTCCTTGTTCAAGAGCTTGTTTTTTTGGAAGAGAGAGAGAGAACCAGGAAATGGCCTTTTAAAGTCCAGAGGTGTGGCCTCTCTGTTAGGCCCGCATGAGGAGGAGTCGAAACATAGTCTCTTTGCCACCTCCTTCCTTAGACAGAATAAAATACTAAACTTGGATGCTGGAGTTCTAAGGAACGTGATTTCGTATATTTGACCAGATATTTGTACTCATTGCGCTTGTGCGAACGTCCACATATGACATATGACCCTTTCATATCGTTCAGAGGGCATATGGATTAAAAAGTCGAATAACCAAAGAAATACATATTTGTACACGTTAAAATCAATATATAGTTGCTGTACATCATATTGCAATACAACCCTGTAGTGTAATGTTATAAAATGTCATTGCATCAAGCAGTTTTTAGCACATTCCATGGTTTCATTGTCTTCCACATTTGTCTGTGGAGCTCAATACTGTGTGCACATGAAGAGAAGAGACCCTAGCAGGATGTCCCTTATCTTGATCGGCAGGGTAATAAAACACAGTGTAGGCAGTTTGGAATGTGGTGTTGGGTGACACCACAGAGCAGAGTCATTGTCTCTTTTGGGGGAGAAGGGTCTCCTTTTAGCTTCATCACCCAAGTCCCAATCATATACAGTATAGGGTCCATTAGGTTATGAATATGAGTTATGAATAAAATTCATAACTTTTCGTGTCCATATCTAGCTTTCAGGCTACACATGTAAGGAAGGTTATGAGGTATAAACATGGCTACTATAAAATAACTTCCAAACCTCCTGTGGGCTCTTTGAGACTAACCATGTATGCTGCTATTTTCTCCACTGTGTCACTGCAATATCTGTTTATAAATATCTTATTCATGTAAGAATCCTTTGGCCTTCGAGTCTTATTTTCTTTGTCTCCCGATTTCGCCAAATCCAAGGAAGCAGGTTCAAGTACTTAATGGTTCTGTGCGTTCTGCTCACCAGCCCTGAATTGGTTTGTTGTAGGACTTGTAGTTTGTACGGTTTCTGAAAGATGAAGCAACAAACTGTTATTGTATCTATATATTCCCTATATTTACAGTCGACAAGCGGCACTTCAGCTGAGTGCTGTCCATGAATTCAAGTCTCCATAGGGTGAGTAATCGATGAACTATCCCTTTAAAAGCAAAGGATATTCTATATCGAATTCATAATGAACTGTCTTGACGGGGTTCTCCTTTGGTCCATGCACTGCCTGATGGACCATTTCAGAGTTCCATCGGTTCCACATTTAAAGGACAACTTTGTTTTTTTTACAAGGGTTCATATTTTAGATTGCAATTAGAGAAAAGACAAAGTGAGGGTTAAAACATTTTCATTTGCTTCGTTCTATTGTTTTATTGTGTTTACCATGCTAAAATATGGGGCATGCGTACGCATGGGGGCATGCGTACAAGTGGCTAAATGTGTCTTTTTAGACACAATAAGACGGCAGTTTCTTTATTGCTATTTACAGTAACACTTCTAGCTCCCATAAGTCACATCCAACCATGAAAGGTTGCATTGTATCTTGGGAATGGGCTTATTCTGTGTAAAAAAAAAATAGAAAGAAGTAAATGAAATTATTTTAACACTCATCTTTTATATTCTTTAATTACAATCTAAAATATGAACCCTTGTTGTAAAAAAACAAAGTTGGCCTTTAAGCTTAGAACTAAGCAACTGTACAATTTGTTTCTGCTCTGTTTTGTTGAATTTTTCAGATCTGAAAACTTGACACCTTTTCTTGCTGAGTTAGCGGTCTTGGCTGTGGCATGTCCTTGTAGTTGGCTAGACTATTTCCCATTTGTGACAGCTCATCATCAATGGCAAGTAGCACCTGATGGTGTATAAATAAATGCCTTGTCTTCTGTTATTTTCTTTAATTATTTCTTGACAAGCCCACACTGTTTCGTAGGAACAGTACTTCTAGTTTATTCATCAAGTGCCGCCACGACAGTACAAAGGCAGGGCCCTTAGCAAATGAGATGCAATTGAGGTGCGGAAAAACATCTGGGAGTGGTGTTAGCTGGAGTATTGGTTGAGCTTCACATGACAGTTAGCACGCTGCAGAATATAGTCACAAGCGAGCCCACACTGTTTCATAGGAACAGTATTTCTACTAATTTGAAATTGTTCAACATTAATGAGATGCCCAAAACAATGATGGCAAGGTTAAAGTGGTTAAAATAAGGTCCGGATTGCAGCTTGAATATAAACACACTACAACACACTACCAGAATTTATTTTGGCCCATTGGCCAAACTTTGCAGGATTGAATGTTGTGTTGCAACGCCCACTTCGCACGGGTGTTTTTTTTTTTTTTTTTTTCACCATTTGATGTCATTGCGACCGTCAGGGAGCAGTTTACTATGAAAACCTCCACCGGCCGTCCGTCCGTCCGTCGGTCGGTCGGTCGGTCGGTCACACGTCACACGTCACACCTTTGCCCTGCTCATATCTCCGCATCAGTATATAGGGCTTGTTTGTTTATTGTATGACATCACGCCACATCATCAGCTGTGGACTCTGTGATGTCATCGTATCGCATCAGTATATAGGGCTTGTTTGTTTATTGTATGACATCACGCCACATCATCAGCTGTGGACTCTGTGATGTCATCGTATCTCCATATATGGCCATCTCCGTATATGGAGATATAAGTCGTCCATGCCCAAGTATGGGCTGGTGAGGTCAGACTTTGTGTGATGCGTAGGTTATCTCCATATATGGAGATTCAACATTCCAGGCAATGCTCTCTTCCCTGGTGAGAATTGCCCCTTTATATAGGGCTTGTTTGTGTATTGTATGACATCACGCCACATCATCAGCTGTGGACTCTGTGATGTCATCGTATCTCCATATATGGCCATCTCCGTATATGGAGATATAAGTCGTCCATGCCCAAGTATGGGCTGGTGAGGTCAGACTTTGTGTGATGCGTAGGTTATCTCCATATATGGAGATTCAACATTCCAGGTGTAACTATGGCTACCCGTATGACGTGAGAGGTGGAGGTTGTGATATTTGTGGAGATAAGCGACCAACGGTCGCTTATCTCCCGATTAGGGAGTCTTACTGGTATGTATATCCTGATTTTATGATGTCACCCCTTTCCCCTGGTGACGTCCCCACAAATGGTTGTTGATGATGATTATAACGTCTTCAACTGTTGGTGACGTCACACCACTCCCCCACTGCTATGGATGCACTCTCCCATTGAACTCACTGGGGTCCCTCTTTAATGGTGACGTCACCGAGAATGCTGTTTCCTGATTGGCTATGAGATTACCCAGAACGAAATGATGAAGTCAGGTGATCTAACCTTCTGAAACCCTTGTCACACTGTTTGTGTAAAGGGTTTTTCTCAAATGTGGACACACTGGTGCTTCTTCAGAGTCCCTAACACCAGTGTGTTAGGGTTTTTCTCCAGTGTGGAGACGCTGATGTGTCTTCAGGGTACCTATCTGACTGAAACCCTTGTCACACTGTTTACACACAAAGGGTTTTTCTCCAGTATGAACACGCTGGTGCCTCTTCAGGTGAACTAGCTGACTGAAACCCTTGTCACACTCTTTACACACAAAGGGTTTTTCTCCAGTGTGGATACGCTGGTGATTCTTCAGATCACTCAACTGAATGAAACCCTTGTCACACTGTTTACACACAAAGGGTTTTTCTCCTGTGTGGACAAGCTGGTGCTTCTTCAGAGTCACTAACACACTGAAACCCTTGTCACACTGTTTACACACAAAGGGTTTTTCTCCAGTATGGACACGCTGGTGTGTCTTCAGGGGACCTAACCGACTGAAACCCTTGTCACACTGTTTACACACAAAGGGTTTTTCTCCTGTATGGACACGCTGATGTGTCTTCAGATCACTCAACTGACTGAAACCCTTGTCACACTCTTTACACACAAAGGGTTTTTCTCCAGTGTGGATACGCTGGTGTGTCTTCAGATCACTCAACTGACTGAAACCCTTTTCACACTCTCTACACACAAAGGGTTTTTCTCCAGTATGGACACGCTGATGTGTCTTCAGATCACTCAACTGACTGAAACCCTTGTCACACTCTCTACACACAAAGGGTTTTTCTCCAGTATGGACACGCTGATGTGTCTTCAGATCACTCAACTGACTGAAACCCTTCTCACACTCTTTACACACAAAGGGTTTTTCTCCAGTGTGAATACGCTGGTGCCTCTTCAGATCACTGAACTGAATGAAACCCTTGTCACACTGTTTACACACAAAGGGTTTTTCTCCAGTATGAACACGCTGGTGCCTCTTCAGGTGAACTAGCTGACTGAAACCCTTGTCACACTCTTTACACACAAAGGGTTTTTCTCCTGTGTGGACAAGCTGGTGCTTCTTCAGAGTCCCTAATTCACTGAAACTCTTGTCACACTGTTTACACACAAATGGTTTTTCTCCAGTATGGACACGCTGGTGTGCCTTCAGGGGACCTAACCGACTGAAGCTCTTGTCACACTGTTGACACTGGAAAGGTTTTGCTTTGGTGTGGACATACTGTGTGGTTACACATCTTGTGATCGTCGGACAGGAAGATGAGGGCAGGTGTCCATTGCTCATCATTGGACGGTAGAGGTTGTCGTGGCTCCTGTTCATGTTTTCATGGAGGGTGACCCGAGATGTGAAGGCGTGTTGACATTCAGAAAAGGGCACCTGTGTCTCGGAAGATTGGTTCATGTACCACTTCTGCTACTTGGACTGTAAATTGGAAGGCGTTTGTTCCTTTGTTTCTCGCAGGTTGGAGTATGTTCTCTGTCTCTATACTGTATGTCCCTGACTCTCTAACTCTCACAGTACAATCTGTCTCTTAGGACTTTGTCTCTGTCGTACCCAGACTAAATGTGACGTTTAGAAACTGTGTCACATCTTATTCAGGTCGACCAGAGCTCTGTTCTGACGTCACACAACACAAACCATTGACATCATTCCTAATAACATCAATTTGCACACCTGACAGTTGCAATTCACCCATCTTTGAATGCGGCTCTGCTTGCGCACAGACAAGTAGGCCATGTATGGCCTGCTTGTGCACAAGGCGCAAGTTGGCACCTCAACAGAGTGCAGTTCTAGTAATTGTGGGCTCGCTGAAAGGCGAGACCAGTATGTTATACCAAAACTTTATAGGTCAAGTTTATTCCCCTCAAAAGAATGAACGGCAGTACAAAGGCAGGGCCTTTAGCCAATGAGGAGCAGCGTTCTTGGTGACATCACCACCACAAGTTTGACTTGATAAATACACCCACATGAAATATTTGTGCTCGCAGAACGGCGAGACCAGTTTGTTCTCTCAAATCTTTATAGACCTGGTTTATTCTCCTAAAAAAAATGACAGTTCAAAGGCAGGGGTTTTAGCCAATGAGAGGGAGCAGCGATCCCACACTGTTTCGTAGGAACGGTATTTCTATTTCAAAATAAACTTATCCCAGATATGGATTTGATGTCTGACATCACAGACCACATGAGACTGACACAGTATATGTCCATATATGGGCAATCCAAGATATGGGCTTATGACATCAGGGATCTCCATATATGGACATGAAAGTGACATGGCCTGGCCGACAGGGATCCCCATATAAGGCCATTAAAATATCAGTGAATACATTTTCCCCATTGACTTGAAAGGGGACCACAGCAACCACACTTGCAATTTCCAATTGCATCTTTCTAGTTCTCTTAAGCAAATGCATCATTCTCTAAGCACAGCAGCACACGCCCATATATGGGCATGCTGATATACAGTAACTAACACATTTTTTTGGGGGCAGAATCATGTTGTGACACCTACTTCTTCTTTTGTGTATCATCGTTCTTGAAGATTGGTTGACAACATTTTATTTCACAAGATTTCTTCAGAATGTTCCAGTAACTTAATTCAGTTACATTAGTTACTGTACGATTCTGGTCAGTTTCATCATACTGTAAGTCCATTAAAGGTGGGTACTTTTCTCCCTTTTGGCTTTTGTTGAGAATCAGACACATTCATGCTCTAAATACAGGTTTCCCACGGTCATGAAATTACTGGAAATATTTTGAAATTAGAAAAATATTTTTCCAGTACTGGAAAAGTTTTGAAATGTATCAAGGGTCCTGGAAGGTCCTGGAAAAAAATAGCTATGCATTGTCTTTGGTTATTGATTTTGTTAATGCCTCTGAAATGACAAATTAAACATGGGCCAAATTGTCAAATATTAGAGGCAGAAATTGTGAAAATAGCCGATCTACATGCTCACAACGCCTCGCAAAAGCATTGTAGATCTGCTAGTCGATGTGACGCATTGTGAGCTTGTTGATCAGCAATTTTCAAAACTATCAGAAATATTTTATTTAACACAAACTTTGTATGTTGGTCCCTGGCACCAAATATTTTCTCATGGGGGTCCGAGGCCAAATATTAATTTGGGGGTCCTAGACTTAAAATGTTTCAGAGCCATTGTGATGGACTACCGAATAATTTTGGATCAAGGTGACTGTATCAAAGCGGAGAAGAATTAGGTTAACGATGATTGATGGAACACATGTAAGGAAGGTTATGAGGTATAAACATGGCTACTATAAAACCAGTAAGACTCCCTAATCGGGAGATAAGCGACCAACGGTCGCTTATCTCCACAAATAGGCCAAAAGTTTGTTTTACCAATTATCAAGACATACGGGCAGTTGACAGTTTGCCATGGTTACTCATTGAAGTTGAATCTCCATATATGGAGATAACCTACGCATCACACTAAGTCTGACCTCACCAGCCCATATTTGGGCATGAGCAACTTATGTCTCCATATATGGAGATATGATGACATCACACAGTCCTCAGCCGATGATGTGGCGTGATGTCATACAATACACAAACGAGCCCTACAGTATAAAGGGGCAATTCTTGCCAGGAAAGAAGCATTTCTTCGACTCAGACCTTATCGCCAGGGTTGGCTTATAGCAGCTGTCGGTAGATAATGCCGGTCTTATATAAGGGTCATTTGTGTACGGTGTGATGTCATACTGATGTCAGCAGTGTGATCTCATACTGATGCGGAGATATGAGCAGGGCAAAGGTGTGACGTGTGACGTGTGGGCTACTATAAAATAACTTCCAAACCTCCTGTGGGCTCTTTGAGACTAACCATGTATGCTGCTATTTTCTCCACTGTGTCACTGCAATATCTGTTTATAAATATCTTATTCATGTAAGAATCCTTTGGCCTTCGAGTCTTATTTTCTTTGTCTCCCGATTTCGCCAAATCCAAGGGGGCTGGTTCAAGTACTTAATGGTTCTGTGCGTTCTGCTCACCAGCCCTGAAATGGTTTGTTGTAGGACTTGTAGTTTGTACGGTTTCTGAAAGATGAAGCAACAAACTGTTATTGTATCTATATATTCCCTATGTTTACACTTCAGTTTTTCATCTTGACCCAGCTGAGTGCTGTCCATGAATTCAAGTCTCCATAGGGTGAGTAATCGATGAACTATCCCTTATTTAGGCCTAGAATTATTGAATGCTTTAGCTATTGAAAAATAGCAGATATACAAGCTCACAGCGCGGCACCGAGTGCCGCGCTGCGAGCTTGTAGGTCTGCTATTTTTGAAAAAGTTGTGAAAATGTGTACAAATCTTAATCTTAATATATGTATAAAGCCAAAATTTGCAACTCAAATTTTGATTCTGGGTGGTCCCTGGATATTTTGAGATGTGGGTCCGCGGCCAAATAAATATCAGTTTGGGGGTCCTTGACATGAAAAGGTTTGACCTTTTCTTTGACGATGGCTTAGCCAGATTGCTGACATAGAAACATAGGTTTTTCAAATAACCTTAGAAGGATTCAAAAGACACTTATAGAATCGGGTCAAAATTCTAATTTTCTCGATTAAAAAAAAAAAGCAGATCTACAAGCTCGCAGCGCGGCACTCAGTGCCGCGCTGTGAGCTTGTATATCTGCTATTTTTCAATAGTTAAAGCATAAAATAATAATACACAATGATAAGCGACCGTCCCGATTAGGGAGTCTTACTGGTGATGATTATAACGTCTTCAACTGTTGGTGACGTCACGCCACTCCCCCACTGCTATGGATGCACTCTCCCATTGAACTCACTGGGGTCCCTCTATAATGGTGATGTCACCGAGAATGCTGCTTCCTGATTGGCTATGAGATTACCCAGAACGAAATGATGAAGTCAGGTGATCTAACCTTCTGAAACCTTTGTCACACTGTTTGTGTAAAGGGTTTTTCTCAAGTGCGGACACAATGGTGCTTCTTCACACCAACACACCACAGTGTGTTAGGGTTTTTCTCCAGTGTGGAGACGCTGATGTGTCTTCAGGGTACCTATCCGACTGAAACCCTTGTCACACTGTTTACACACAAAGGGTTTTTCTCCACTGTGGACACGCTGATGTGTCTTCAGGGTACCTAACTCACTGAAACCCTTGTCACACTGTTTACACACAAAGGGTTTTTCTCCACTGTGGACACGCTGATGTGTCTTCAGGTGACCTAACACACTGAAACCCTTGTCACACTGTTTACACACAAAGGGTTTTTCTCCAGTGTGGATACGCTGGTGCCTCTTCAGGTGACCTAACTCACTGAAACCCTTGTCACACTGTTTACACACAAAGGGTTTTTCTCCACTGTGGACACGCTGATGTGTCTTCAGGGTACCTAACACACTGAAACCCTTGTCACACTGTTTACACACAAAGGGTTTTTCTCCACTGTGGACACGCTGATTGTGTCTTCAGGGTACCTAACACACTGAAACCCTTGTCACACTGTTTACACACAAAGGGTTTTTCTCCACTGTGGACACGCTGATGTGTCTTAAGGGTACCTAACACACTGAAACCCTTGTCACACTGTTTACACACAAAGGGTTTTTCTCCAGTGTGGACACGCTGATGTGTCTTGAGGTGAACTAGCTGACTGAAACTCTTGTCACACTGTTTACACACAAAGGGTTTTTCTCCAGTGTGGACACGCTGGTGTGTCTTCAGGAGACCTAACCGACTGAAGCTCTTGTCACACTGTTGGCACTGGAAAGGTTTTTCTTTGGTGTGGACATGCTGTGTGGTTACACATCTTGTGATCGTCGGACAGGAAGATGAGGGCAGGTGTCCATTGCTCATCATTGGACGGTAGAGGTTGTCGTGGCTCCTGTTCATGTTTTCATGGAGGGTGACCCGAGATGTGAAGGCGTAAGGACATTCAGAACAGGGCACCTGTGTCTCGGAAGATTGGTTCATGTACCGCTTCTGCTACTTGGACTGTAAATTGGAAGGCGTTTGTTCCTTTGTCTCTTGCAGGTTGGAATATTCTCTGTCAATCTCTTTGTCTATGTCTCTATATGTCCCTGACTCTCTGACTCTCACAGTACAATGTGTCTGTACGGACTTTCTCTCTGTCGTACCCAGACTAAATGTGACGTTTAGAAACTGTGTCACATCTTATTCAGGTCGACCAGAGCTCTGGTCTGACGTCACACAACACAAACCATTGACATCATTCCTAATAACATCGATTTGCACACCTGACAGTTGCAATTCACCCATCTGCGAATGCGGCTCTGCTTGCGCACAGACAAGTAGGCCATGTATGTCCTGCTTGTGTACAAGGTGCAAGTTGGCACCTCAACAGAGTGCAGTTCTAGTTATTGTGGGCTCGCTGAAAGGCGAGACCAGTATGTTATACCAAAACTTTATATGTCAAAGTGTATTCCCCTCAAAAGAATGAACGACAGTACAAAGGCAGGGCCTTTAGCCAATGAGGAGCAGCGTTCTTGGTGACATCACCACCAACACGTGCGACCTGATATTAGGGCATTTACGAATAGTGACTTTTAGTATCGAATTATTCGACCTCAAAGTATTCGAATATTCAACAGGACTGGACAACTATTAAGTAAGCAAGAGGCAAACATTGTGAAAATAGCCGATCTACATGCTCACAACGCCTCGCGTTACGAGGCGTTGTGAGCATGTAGATCTGCTATTTTCACAATATTTATCTCTGAAACCGAGTCACATTAAATGGTAATACCTACAATTCCAAGTGCTTGTCAGGGTGGCGGTCCCTAGTTCAAATATGTTTATTTTGAGGGTCACGGCCTAAAAAGGATTGAGAAGCCCTGGTATAGAGCATTAACAAATTCATCCACCAGGGGCATCGACAACTCATTCTTATGACTTCCTATCTGACCAAGCTTTATAAACTATATATTTTTTAAAGAGAAAACAATAAAAACATTAAAATAAGCGAATATTCGACTTCGGTGAACAACGTCGAATAGTCACTTTGATATTCGAATATTTGAATATTCGAATATTTGGTGAATGCCCTACCTGATATAAATACACCCACATGAAATATTTGTGCTTGCGGAAAGGCGAGACCAGTTTGTTCTTTTGAATATTTATAGACCAGGTTTATTTTCCTAAAAAAAAATTACAGTACAAAGGCAGGGGCTTTAGCCAATGAGGGAGCAGCGAGCCCACACTGTTTCGTAGGAACGGTATTTCTATTTCAAAATAAACTTATCCCAGATATGGATTTGATGTCTGATTTGACATCATCATGTCTGACATCACAGACCACATGAGACTGACACAGTATTATGTCCATATTTGGGCAATCCAAGATATGGGCTTATGACATCAGGGATCTCCATATATGGACATGAAAGTGACATGGCCTGGCTGACAGGGATCTCCATATATGGCCATTAAGATATCAGTGAATACATTTTCCCCATTGACTTGAAAGGGGATCACGGCACCCACACTTGCAATTTCCAATTGCATCTTTCTAGTTCTCTTAAGCAAATGCATCATTCTCTAAGCACAGCAGCACACGCCCATATATGGGCATGCTGATATACAGTAACTAACACATTCTTTTGGGGGCAGAATCATGTTGTGACACCTACTTCTTCTTTTGTGTATCATCGTTCTTGAAGATTGGTTGACAACATTTTATTTCACAAGATTTCTTCAGAATGTTCCAGTAACTAAATTCAGTTACATTAGTTACTGTACGATTCTGGTCAGTTTCATCATACTGTAAGTCCATTAAAGGTGGGTACTTTTCTCCCTTTTGGCTTTTGTTGAGAATCAGACACATTCATGCTCTAAATACAGGTTTCCCACGGTCATGAAATTACTGGAAATATTTTGAAATTAGAAAAATATTTTTCCAGTACTGGAAAAGTTTTGAAATGTATCAAGGGTCCTGGAAGGTCCTGGAAAAAAATAGCTATGCATTGTCTTTGGTTATTGATTTTGTTAATGCCTCTGAAATGACAAATTAAACATGGGCCAAATTGTCAAATATTAGAGGCAGAAATTGTGAAAATAGCCGATCTACATGCTCACAACGCCTCGGAAAAGGATTGTAGATCTGCTAGTCGATGTGACGCATTGTGAGCTTGTTGATCAGCAATTTTCAAAACTATCAGAAATATTTTATTTAACACAAACTTTGTATGTTGGTCTCTGGCACCAAATATTTTCTCATGGGGGTCCGAGGCCAAATATTAATTTGGGGGTCCTAGACTTAAAATGTTTCAGAGCCATTGTGATGGACTACCGTATAATTTTGGATCAAGGTGACTGTATCAAAGCAGAGAAGAATTAGGTTAACGATGATTGATGGAACACATGTAAGGAAGGTTATGAGGTATAAACATGGCTACTATAAAATAACTTCCAAACCTCCTGTGGGCTCTTTGAGACTAACCATGTATGCTGCTATTTTCTCCACTGTGTCACTGCAATATCTGTTTATAAATACCTTATTCATGTAAGAATCCTTTGGCCTTCGAGTCTTATTTTCTTTGTCTCCCGATTTCGCCAAATCCAAGGGGGCTGGTTCAAGTACTTAATGGTTCTGTGCGTTCTGCTCACCAGCCCTGAAATGGTTTGTTGTAGGACTTGTAGTTTGTACGGTTTCTGAAAGATGAAGCAACAAACTGTTATTGTATATATATATTCCCTATGTTTACAGTAGACAAGCGGAGCTTCAGTTTTTCATCTTGACCCAGCTGAGTGCTGTCCACGAATTCAAGTCTCCATAGGTTGAGTAATCGATGAACTATCCCTTTAAAAGCAAAGGTTATTTCATATCCTGCAGGCGAATTCAGAATGAACTGTCTTGTGACAGGGTTCTCTTTTGGCTCATGCACTGCCTGATAGACCGTTTCAGATTTCCATCGGTTCCACATTTAGCTGAGGACTAAGCAACTGTACAATTTCTTTCTGCTCTGTTTTGTTGAATTTTTCACATCTGAAGACTTGACATCTTTTCTTGCTGAGTTAGTGGTCTTGGCTGTGGCATGTCCTTGTAGTTGGCTAGACTACTTCCAATTTGTGACAGCTCATCACCAATGGCAAGTAGCACCTGATGGTGTAGGAACAATACTTCTAGTTTTTGTATCAAGTTCTGCCACGACAGTACAAAGGCAGGGCCCTTAGCCAATGAGGTGCAATTGAGGTGCTGAAAAACATCTGGGAGTGGTGTTAACTGGAGTTTTGGTTGAGTTTCACATGACAGTTAACACGCTCCAGAATATAGTCACGAGCGAGCCCACACTGTTTCATAGGAACAGTATTTCTACAAATTTGAACATTAATGAGATTTTTTTTTCACCATTTGATGTCACCCCTTTCCCCTGGTGACGTCCCCACAAATGGTTGTTGATGATGATTATAACGACGTCACGTCAAGTGTGGACACACTGGTGCTTCTTCAGAGTCCCTAACACCAGTGTGTTAGGGTTTTTCTCCAGTGTGGAGACGCTGATGTGTCTTCAGGGTACCTATCCGACTGAAACCCTTGTCACACTGTTTACACACAAAGGGTTTTTCTCCACTGTGGACACGCTGATGTGTCTTCAGGGTACCTAACTCACTGAAACCCTTGTCACACTGTTTACACACAAAGGGTTTTTCTCCAGTGTGGATACGCTGGTGCCTCTTCAGGTGACCTAACACACTGAAACCCTTGTCACACTGTTTACACACAAAGGGTTTCTCTCCAGTGTGGATACGCTGGTGCCTCTTCAGGTGACCTAACACACTGAAACCCTTGTCACACTGTTTACACACAAAGGGTTTTTCTCCAGTATGGACACGCTGGTGCCTCTTTAGGTGACCTAACTCACTGAAACCCTTGTCACACTGTTTACACACAAAGGGTTTTTCTCCAGTATGGACACGCTGGTGCCTCTTTAGGTGACCTAACTCACTGAAACCCTTGTCACACTGTTTACACACAAAGGGTTTTTCTCCAGTGTGGATACGCTGGTGCTTCTTCAGATCGCTCAACTGACTGAAACCCTTGTCACACTCTCTACACACAAAGGGCTTTTCTCCAGTGTGGAGACGCTGATGTGTCTTCAGGGTACCTAACTCACTGAAACCCTTGTCACACTGTTTACACACAAAGGGTTTTTCTCCAGTATGGACACGCTGGTGCCTCTTCAGGTGACCTAACTCACTGAAACCCTTGTCACACTGTTTACACACAAAGGGTTTTTCTCCAGTGTGGACACGCTGGTGCCTCTTCAGGTGACCTAACTCACTGAAACCCTTGTCACACTGTTTACACACAAAGGGTTTTTCTCCAGTGTGGATACGCTGGTGCTTCTTCAGATCACTCAACTGACTGAAACCCTTGTCACACTGTTTACACACAAAGGGTTTTTCTCCTGTGTGGACAAGCTGGTGCTTCTTCAGAGCCCCTATCTCACTGAAACTCTTGTCACACTGTTTACACACAAAGGGTTTTTCTCCAGTGTGGACACGCTGGTGTGTCTTCAGGAGATCTAACCGACTGAAGCTCTTGTCACACTGTTTACACTGGAAAGGTTTTT
Organism: Nannobrachium achirus; assembly: GCF_963921795.1. Taxonomy (NCBI): domain Eukaryota; kingdom Metazoa; phylum Chordata; class Actinopteri; order Myctophiformes; family Myctophidae; genus Nannobrachium; species Nannobrachium achirus. The sequence goes on from NC_137818.1 coordinate 52,445,219, forward strand.
CTTTGGTGTGGACATGCTGTGTGGTTACACATCTTGTCATCGTCGGACAGGAAGATGAGGGCAAGTGTCCATTGCTCATCATTGGACGGTAGAGGTTGTCGTGGCTCCTGTTCATGTTTTCATGGAGGGTGACCCGAGATTTGAAGGCGTAAGGACATTCAGAACAGGACACCTGTGTCTCGGAAGATTGGTTCATGTACCGCTTCTGCTACTTGGACGGTAAACTGGAAGGCGTTTGTTCCTTTGTCTCTTGCAGGTTGGAATATATTCTCTGTCAATCTCTTCGTCTATGTCTCTATATGTCTCTGAATCTCTGACTCTCACAGTACAATCTGTCTGTAAGAACTTTCTCTCTGTCGTACCTAGACTAAATGTGACGTTTAGAAACTGTGTCACATCTTATTCAGGTCGACCAGAGCTCTGTTCTCTGACGTCACACAACACAAACCATTGACATCATTCCTAATAACATCGATTTGCACACCTGACAGTTGCAATTCACCCATCTGTTTAGCTCTGCTTGCGCACAGACAAGTAGGCCATGTATGTCCTGCTTGTGCACAAGGCGCAAGTTGGCACCTCAACAGACTGCAGTTCTAGTTATTGTGGGCTCGCTGAAAGGTGAGACCAGTATGTTATACCAAAACTTTATAGGTCAAGTTTATTCTCCTCAAAAGAATGAACGACAGTACAAAGGCAGGGCCTTTAGCCAATGAGGAGCAGCGTTCTTGGTGACATCACCACCAACAAGTTTGACTTGATATAAATACACCCACATTAAATCTTTGTGCTCGCAGAACGGCGAGACCAGTATTTTCTCTTGAATCTTTATAGACCAGGTTTATTCTCCAAAAAAAAAATGACAGTTCAAATGCAGGGGCTTTAGCCAATGAGGGAGCAGCAAGCCCACACTGTTTCGTAGGAACTGTATTTCTATTTCAAAATAAACTTATCCCAGATACGGATTTGATGTCTGACATCACAGACCACATGAGACTACAGTATATGTCCATATATGGGCAATCCAATATATGGGCTTATGACATCAGGGATCTCCATATATGGACATGAAAGTGACATGGCCTGGCTGACAGGGATCTCCATATATGGCCATTAAAGTATTAGAGAATACATTTTCCCCATTGACTTGAAAGGGGATCACGGCAACCACACTTGCAATTTCCAATTGCATCTTTCTAGTTCTCTTAAGCAAATGCATCATTCTCTAAGCACAGCAGCACACGCCCATATATGGGCATGCTGATATACAGTAACTAACTCATTTTTTTTGGGCAGAATCATGTTGTGACACCTACTTCTTCTTTTGTGTATCATCGTCCTTGATGATTGGTTGACAACATTTTATTTCACAAGATTTCTTCAGAATGTTCCAGTAACTAAATTCAGTTACATTAGTTACTGTACGATTCTGGTCAGTTTCATCATACTGTAAGTCCATTAAAGGTGGGTCCTTTTCTCCCTTTTGGCTTTTGTTGAGAATCAGACACATTCATGCTCTAAATACAGGTTTCCCACGGTCATGAAATTACTGGAAATATTTTGAAATTAGAAAAATATTTTTCCAGTACTGGAAAAGTTTTGAAATGTATCAAGGGTCCTGGAAGGTCCTGGAAAAAAATAGCTATGCATTGTCTTTGGTTATTGATTTTGTTAATGCCTCTGAAATGACAAATTAAACATGGGCCAAATTGTCAAATATTAGAGGCAGAAATTGTGAAAATAGCCGATCTACATGCTCACAACGCCTCGCAAAAGCATTGTAGATCTGCTAGTCGATGTGACGCATTGTGAGCTTGTTGATCAGCAATTTTCAAAACTATCAGAAATATTTTATTTAACACAAACTTTGTATGTTGGTCCCTGGCACCAAATATTTTCTCATGGGGGTCCGAGGCCAAATATTAATTTGGGGATCCTAGACTTAAAATGTTTCAGAGCCATTGTGATGGACTACCGTATAATTTTGGATCAAGGTGACTGTATCAAAGCAGAGAAGAATTAGGTTAACGATGATTGATGGAACACATGTAAGGAAGGTTATAAGGTATAAACATGGCTACTATAAAATAACTTCCAAACCTTCTGTGGGCTCTTTGAGACTAACCATGTATGCTGCTATTTTCTCCACTGTGTCACTGCAATATCTGTTTATAAATATCTTATTCATGTAAGAATCCTTTGGCCTTCGAGTCTTATTTTCTTTGTCTCCCGATTTCGCCAAATCCAAGGGGGCTGGTTCAAGTACTTAATGGTTCTGTGCGTTCTGCTCACCAGCCCTGAAATGGTTTGTTGTAGGACTTGTAGTTTGTACGGTTTCTGAAAGATGAAGCAACAAACTGTTATTGTATCTATATATTCCCTATATTTACAGTCGACAAGCGGCACTTCAGTTTTTTTATCTTGACCCAGCTGAGTGCTGTCCATGAATTCAAGTCTCCATAGGGTGAGTAATCGATGAACTATCCCTTTAAAAGCAAAGGTTATTCCATATCCTGCAGGCGAATTCATAATGAACTGTCTGACGGGGTTCTCCCTTGGTCCATGCACTGCCTGATGGACCGTTTCAGAGTTCCATTGGTTCCACATTTAAAGGACAACTTTGTTTTTTTACAAGGGTTCATATTTTAGATTGTAATTAGAGACAAGTGAGTGTTAACATTTTTCATTTGCTTTGTTCTATTGTTTTATTGGGGCATGCGTACAAGTGGCTAAATATGTCTTTTTAGACACAATAAGACGGCAGTTTCTTTATTGCTATTTACAGTAACACTTCTAGCTCCCATAAGTCACATCCAACCATGAAAGGTTGCGTTGTATCTTGGGAATGGGCTTATTCTGTGTAAAATGACATATTTAGCCACTTGTACACATGCCCCCAACCACTGAAATAAGAATCTAAAAAAATAGAAGTAAATGAAATAATTTTAACACTAATCTTTTATATTCTTTAATTACAATCTAAAATATGAACCCTTGTTGTAAAAAAAAACAAAGTTGGTCTTTAAGCTGAGAACTAAGCAAAATTGTTTCTGCTCTGTTTTGTTGAATTTTCAGCTCTACAGACTTGACAGCTTTTCTTGCTGAGTCAGCGGTCTTGGCTGTGACATGTCCTTGTAGTTGGCTAGACTATTTCCCATTTGTGACAGCTCATCATCAATGGCAAGTAGCACCTGATGGTGTATAATAAATGCCTTGCCTTCTGTTATTTTTTTGAGCGGTGCAAACCGCTCCTATAAGTGGCTGTGCGTGTGCCCGTAGCCTTTTTCCTCAGCGTTTTGCCATAGTAAAATGTGTGTGCGTAGCATCATGTTTGTCTAGTGATGTCATATGTCGTATGTCTGTAGCCTTTTTCCTCAGCGTTTTGCCATAGCAAAATGTGTGTCTGTAGCATAGCCTGTACATCCTAGACTTAAATCCTAGTCTGAAGATGTTATGCAAGCACGACCACCGCTCACTTCACATTGGGTGTGATTTTTTAATTATTTCTTTACGAGCGAGCCCACACTGTTTCATCGGAACAGTACTTCTAGTTTATTTATCAAGGTCTGCCACGACAGTACAAAGGCACATGAGGTGCAATTGAGGTGCGGAAAAACATCTGGGAGTGGTGTTAGCTGGAGTAATGGTTGAATATAGTCAAGAGCGAGCCCACACTGTTTCATAGGAACAGTATTTCTACAAATTTTAAATTGTTCAACATTAACGAGATGCCCAAAACAATGATGGCAGGGTTAAAGTGGTTAAAATAAGGTCCGGATTGCAGCTTGAATATAAACACACTACAACACACTACCAGAATTTATTTTGGCCAAACTTCGCAGGTTTGAGTGTGTTGCACCGCTCACTTCGCACGGGTGCGATTTTTTTTCACCATTAATTTTGATGTCATATTTATACCCTGATTTTATGATGTCACCCCTTTCCCCTGGTAATGTCCCCACAAATGGTTGTTGATGATGATTATAACGTCACGCCACTCCCCCACCGCTATGGATGCACTCTCCCATTGAACTCACTGGGGTCCCTCTATAATGGTGATGTCACCAAGAATGCTGCTTCCTGATTGGCTATGAGATTACCCAGAACGAAATGATGAAGTCCTGTGATCTAACCTTCTGAAACCTTTGTCACACTGTTTGTGTAAAGGGTTTTTTCTCAAGTGTGGACACAATGGTTGCTTCTTCACACCAACACACCAGTGTGTTAGGGTTTTTCTCCAGTGTGGAGACGCTGATGTGTCTTCAGGGTACCTATCCGACTGAAACCCTTGTCACACTGTTTACACACAAAGGGTTTTTCTCCACTGTGGACACGCTGATGTGTCTTCAGGGTACCTAACTCACTGAAACCCTTGTCACACTGTTTACACACAAAGGGTTTTTCTCTAGTATGGACACGCTGGTGACTCTTCAGGTGACATAACACACTGAAACCCTTGTCACACTGTTTACACACAAAGGGTTTTTTCTCCACTGTGGACACGCTGATGTGTCTTCAGGGTACCTAACTCACTGAAACCCTTGTCACACTGTTTACACACAAAGGGTTTTTCTCCAGTATGGACACGCTGGTGCCTCTTCAGGTGACCTAACCGACTGAAACCCTTGTCACACTGTTTACACACAAAGGGTTTCTCTCCAGTGTGGATACGCTGGTGCCTCTTCAGGTGACCTAACACACTGAAACCCTTGTCACACTGTTTACACACAAAGGGTTTTTCTCCAGTATGGACACGCTGGTGCCTCTTTAGGTGACCTAACTCACTGAAACCCTTGTCACACTGTTTACACACAAAGGGTTTTTCTCCAGTATGGACACGCTGGTGCCTCTTTAGGTGACCTAACTCACTGAAACCCTTGTCACACTGTTTACACACAAAGGGTTTTTCTCCAGTGTGGATACGCTGGTGCTTCTTCAGATCGCTCAACTGACTGAAACCCTTGTCACACTCTCTACACACAAAGGGCTTTTCTCCAGTGTGGAGACGCTGATGTGTCTTCAGGGTACCTAACTCACTGAAACCCTTGTCACACTGTTTACACACAAAGGGTTTTTCTCCAGTATGGACACGCTGGTGCCTCTTCAGGTGACCTAACTCACTGAAACCCTTGTCACACTGTTTACACACAAAGGGTTTTTCTCCAGTGTGGACACGCTGGTGCCTCTTCAGGTGACCTAACTCACTGAAACTCTTGTCACACTGTTTACACACAAAGGGTTTTTCTCCAGTGTGGACACGCTGGTGTGTCTTCAGGAGACCTAACCGACTGAAGCTCTTGTCGCACTGTTGACACTGGAAAGGTTTTTCTTTGGTGTGGACATGCTGTGTAGTTACACATCTTGTGATCGTCGGACAGGAAGATGAGGGCAGGTGTCCATTGCTCATCATTGGACGGTAGAGGTTGTCGTGGCTCCTGTTCATGTTTTCATGGAGGGTGACCCGAGATATGAAGGCGTAAGGACATTCAGAACAGGGCACCTGTCTCGGAAGATTGGTTCATGTACCGCTTCTGCTACTTGGACTGTAAATTGGAAGGCGTTTGTTCCTTTGTCTCTTGCAGGTTGGAGTATATTCTCTGTCAATCTCTTTGTCTATGTCTCTATATGTCCCTGACTCTCTAACTCTCACAGTACAAACTGTCTGTATGGACTTTCTCTCTGTCGTACCCAGACTAAATGTGACGTTTAGAAACTGTGTCACATCTTATTCAGGTCGACCAGAGCTCTGGTCTGACGTCACACAACACAAACCATTGACATCATTCCTAATAACATCGATTTGCACACCTGACAGTTGCAATTCACCCATCTTTGAATGCGGCTCTGCTTGCGCACAGACAAGTAGGCCATGTATGGCCTGCTTGTGCACAAGGCGCAAGTTGGCACCTCAACAGAGTGCAGTTCTAGTTATTGTGGGCTCGCTGAAAGGCGAGACCAGTATGTTATACCAAAACTTTATAGGTCAAGTTTATTCTCCTCAAAAGAATGAACGACAGTACAAAGGCAGGGCCTTTAGCCAATGAGGAGCAGCGTTCTTGGTGACATCACCACCAACAAGTGCGACCTGATATAAATACACCCACGTGAAATCTTTGTGCTCGCGGAACGGCGAGACCAGTTTGTTCTCTCAAATCTTTATAGACCAGGTTTATTCTCCTAAAAAAATTACAGTACAAAGGCAGGGGCTTTAGCCAATGAGGGAGCAGCGATCCCACACTGTTTCGTAGGAACGGTATTTCTATTTCAAAATAAACTTATCCCAGATATGGATTTGATGTCTGACATCACAGACCACATGAGACTGACACAGTATATGTCCATATATGGGCAATCCAAGATATGGGCTTATGACATCAGGGATCTCCATATATGGACATGAAAGTGACATGGCCTGGGCTGACAGGGATCTCCATATATGGCCATTCAAATATTAGTGAATACATTTTCCCCATTGACTTGAAAGGGGATCACGGCAACCACACTTTCTTTCTAGTTCTCTAAAAATGCATCATTCTCTAAGCACAGCAGCACACGCCCATATACTGTATGGGCATGCTGATATTCAGTAACTGACTAATTTTTTGGCAGAATCATGTTGTTGTGACACCTACTTCTTCTTTCGTGTATCATCGTCCTTGATGATTGGCTGACAACATTTTATTTCACAAGATTTCTTCAGAATGTTCCAGTAACTAATGTAACTGAATGAGTGACACCTACTCATTCAGTTACATTAGTTACTGTAAAATTCTGGTCAGTTTCATCATACTGTAAGTCCATTCAAGGTGGGTACTTTTGTCCCTTTTGGCTTTTGTTGAGAATCAGACACATTCATGCTCTAAATACAGGTTTCCCACGGTCATGAAATTCCTGGAAATATTTTGAAATTAGAAAAATATTTTTCCAGCACTGGAAAAGTTTTGGAATTTATCAAGGGTCCTGGAAGGTCCTGGAAGAAATAGCTATGCATTGTCTTTGGTTATTGATTTTGTTAATGCCTCTGAAATGACAAATTAAACATGGGCCAAATTGTCAAATATTAGAAGCAGAAATTGTGAAAATATCCGATCTACATGTTGCGAGGCGTTGTGAGCATGTAGATCTGCTATTTTCACTATAGAACCGTGTTATACAAAATTCCTCAACTCTTAGTGCTCTTCAGGGTGCCGGGTCCCCAGTTAAAACATGATTATTTCGGGGGTCACGGCCTGAAAAGGTTGAGAACCACTGGCATACACTACCTGTCTTTGGGCATTGCGCATAGGAGTAAGCGACCTGTTACTTATTGTGGGCTCGCCTATAAGGCGAGCACACTTTAGATATTGTCATTATTTCTATACTATACTAGAGCAAGTTCTCCTCAAAACTTCGGTTCCTTTCTACTCCTACATACTTAGTGAGAAAATGAAAATAAAAACATCAATGTGTTCAGTTTACAGTGGCGAAGTGTGCTATCATTTTCTATAGCAATCGGCCAAATGGTGGCGCTGTAGGAAGCCTTCGAAAGTGCGATCTTTGAACAGGTATAGCTCATGCTGTGTTTTAGGTACAGCCATGAAACCTGTATACACGTATGCGTCTCCTCATGCCGAACAACTTTTACCCTCTAACTTTTGACCTCTGACCTTTAGGTCTCCCACAATTCGGAATTATATGAAAAACAGTAAAAATCTATCTCCTCCTGGGATTTTCGCGTCAAGTGCACAAAACTTTTTTCACATGAACTTTGGACCAATACGGTCAGATTGGTCAACCAGATTTTTTTTAAAGTGAAATATATTTTTTTTATAATTTAATCAATATTGCGGTTTTATGCAAATTATTCTTCGGCCTCTAAATCATACATGCAAAGGTACACGTTCATGGCATTTGGCAAAGATGTGGAGGGTTAGTCAAAGTATCACTGAAACCAATTTTATTCCAATCGGCCAAAGGGGGGCGCTATACGAAGCGTTTGAAAATTCAAACTTCAAACAGGCATAAGTCATGACTCGTTTCATTTGAAGACATGCAACTTGTTACACGCGTGCTTTGACTCGAGCGGAAGACATCTGTGTCTTTGTTAAGTAAGCTCCGCCCTTCGATTTTCCGCCATTTTGAGCAGTTTGTAAAACGCGTAAACCCGCTTTTATTCTGGAATTTTCGCTCCATGTGCACAAAACTTTTTTTACGTGAACTTTGGACCGATATCTAAAGATCTGTCAGATCGGATTTCTTTAAAATTGAAACATGCTTTTTAAAATAAATTCAATGAATATTGCAGTTTTATGCAAATTATTCTTCTGCCTCTAAATCATACATGCAAAGTAACATGTTCATGGCATTTGGCAAAGATGTAGAGTGTTAGTCCAAATATCACTAAAACCAATCTTACCCCAATTGGCCAAAGGGGGGCGCTATATCATTTTGAGCAGTTTGTGAAACGCTTAAACCCGTTAGGATTTTTTTTTGCAATTTGCATGAAACATTCTACACACAATCTAAGGACCTTTATCTAATATGCCTATGAAGTGCACACACACACAAAAAAATAAAAATAATGAATATAGCTGCAAACAGCGATAAAGTGGCCAAAGCCAAAAACACCTCAAATCATGAACACAGCCTGCAATGTGCGTGAAATCTTGCAAGCACATTCCCAATAGGTCAAGGAACAGATACCACCCTTCTTACATTGGCCTGTTATAGCGCCACCAGCGGGTCAACTTTTGCACAACACATTTTTGGAACAAAATGGACCAATCTTTGACGTCAGTAACGTCAAAGAGAGCACTGCCTGCGATCTTGACATTTTGTACTTTTATAGCCATTCTTTTCTGGCTTGAAGCGAGCCCACAATTGTTTCGAAGGAACAATATTTTTCTAGTTGAGCTGAATTATTGTTATATAGTCCTGGAAATTGGGTTAAATATTCTGGAAAGGTTTGGGAAAAGTTTGGGAAATTAATTGGTTAAAATGTGTGGGGAACCCTGTAAATAAAACCCTGAATTAACTTCTATCCCACTGTTATTGTTGAAAGTATACAATTATTAAATGTCGGGCATTACATTACTTATTTTGATTATTGGTATCGTTATTGTCACATCTGAACTATGCAATATTTGTTTGAAAAGCCTGAAAACCTTTTTTTCTTTGGCACATCATCGCTTAGCCTCTTTCTGTATCAATCATTTACTGTAGCTGGGCACCCCCTGGAATCCCCCTCAAGGACCCTGCGGTTGAGAGCCACTGTTTTAGGGTTCTTGTGTAAGGGACAGATCAACAAGAGCAGCAGGGGACGAACATACCGCGGTTAAAACACTTCTGTGCCATAGCATTGACATTTATTACATTATTATGACTTTCTTCTATTTGCCATTTGTGCTAATGGTGAACTCACTCATTGAGGCATTTTCCCAAGTACACAACAGAAACATAATGAGCTCTTATGCTTAAAGCACTTAACCCCTTTTCAACTCTTATCATACAGTATAATTAGTTCTCTGCTAATGCTATGAGATGGGACTGTCAGTGTCCACAGCCCTCCTTTGAGACAGAAGACCTAAATGATGCCATACAAATGTTAAAAAGATAGGTTGAGCATTGAATTATTGGTCCTTTAATGCAGGAAAGGTCCCTTCACACATACATTTTCACTATACTCTGTGCCCAGGCATTCCTACAGTATCATGGGTTATTATTTCTTCTATAGCATAATCATTTGGCGGATGTATAAAAACACAGAACTCACCTTATTCCAGTATCACGTGTGCATAATTGCCAATAGATTTCGTGGATTTTTACATTTCTTACTAGTAATATTTACATATTTTGTCAACAGGGACATGGTGATATCCTCAATACTCTTCCAGATGCTAGATGGCCTATAGAAATAAAGGCTGTTTTATCCAACAAGTGCAATGGCTCCGCAATTCAGGCAGAGGGCAGTGTCTCCACAGAGTTTACAAAAAGTACTACACAAGTTAATTTCATCAGTATACTGGTAGGGCATTCTCTCCATTCACAGATCAGCGATAATAATAATGTTTTTCATTTTGATCACAAACCCAATTACTGAATGTCAAGACTCCAGGTTTTCTTCAGAATATGTGTGACACTGATAGCATATCAGGAGTCCACTAGTACTAGTGGTTCTCAAACGTTTTATTTGCAAGCCAAGGGCCCCCACAACTCTGAGAGTCACAGACCTGTTATGGTCATTAAGGGCTATCTCTTTACTGTATGTGTTTCTGGCAATAGTCATTTTGTATGTCCGTGGCAAATCTTTTATTTTGATATAATGTCCACCACAAGCCAACACAGCGATGATTGGATGACCCCTGATTGGAGTCTATGAGAGTTTGTCACTACTTCAAGTTACATGAACCACGGCCCTGCCATGGTGCAACTCTCCAATAGAGGGCTCTGGTATGGACCATTAACATTCAGGCAGTACTTCATTCAGTTCACATGGACTCATCGTCACATGATTGTCTCTAGGGGCTGTGTCCATGAAAGCTGTTTTGTTTTTAGTTGCCACCGCTTTTCTGCCTTGCATTTCTATGGCTGGAGTGCCAAGCATCGATCGCGTTTCAGAGCTCTCGACGTAAAGCGTTTTTGATTAATAAAGACTTTAGGACTTCAAATCGTTACCACAACCTTGAGATGTCCATGTTTAGGGATGCTCCGATCAGGTTTGTCCGATACCTATCTTGTGTGTAAAGGGAAAATTCAAATATTTCCAAAATTATTATGTCAAAACGTACATTTTGATTGATCAGAGCACATTTAACGCAGATGAAAGGGCTGTTGAGCTCGGCAACGGTTGCAGGCATGAATAAGTGCACTTTGCGAGCTCCGTGGACACGATATCCAAATCGTCAATGTGCTCTCTGTGGACACAGCCCCTTACAGTGGTTTTAAAAATAGTAAACAAGCTCTTGACTGATATTCAGTTTGTTCATCTTTTGTCTTTTTTAAATCCCCCTCTCTCCGTTATGTGTCTCACACAGATATAATCCGTACGGAGCGCAGTTCTTTGGCAGAGTGTATGTTCATCCTGCCGCAGGACAGGACATCCAGGCCATCCACTGACACACCGCTCCCTGCCCTTCCATGCTGCCAGACCAAGGGAGCAGAGCTCTGGACCAGGGCTGAGTACTGAGGCTGACGGGAGGAGCTCCAGTGGGGTGCAGCGGGGTACCGCTGCTGCTGGGACCAAGAAGCAAGCCTAGGAAGCTGCTGGGACGAGACCCAACGCTGAGCTGGGTCAGAGGAGCAGCTTTGGGCCAGGAGAGGCTGGTTGTATCCGTGACCGGGGAGAGGAAACGCTGGAGGAGCCGCCGGAGCCAATGTGCAGGGTGAAGACGGGGCGCTTTGATGGCATCTGTGGAGGAAAGATTTTTTTTAGTGTTTGAGCGGTCTGCTTGGTTTCGCTAGCGTTTCGTTTGGTCTTTTGACACTTCTCACTTGAGCAGGGTAGCAACTGTCGATTATCTTCTTAAAGATGGGGTGCCATGATTTTCCCCTCTATAAAACATGATTATCTACTATTATGAATAGTAGATATTCTGTACACATTTATTTTTCCATAAATGTGTACAGAAAGAGTTAAAATGATGTTTTTATGTGGCCACACCCACCAGTTCATTGGTATGCGTGGTTGTCATGGTGGGTGGTGACCCAGCTGACGTTAGCCACTCCCAAGTGTGTTGGGTGAATGGTAATTAGGGAAGGGGTTGATTCTATGATGTAATAAATATGGGTGTTTTTGGAACGGCACGTCTGACCCAGCAGGTGGCATCCTCCAGCTAAAAACCCAAATAAAAAGATAATGCATAATTGCTCATAACAACCACACCAGGGGGTCTAATGAAGTACTGTCAACCTCCTAGACACATGAAAACCAGAAAAAGTACAAAACTATGGCGCCACCTCTTTAACGATCAGTTTTTGATTATGGGGCGGCTGTATTATGGGGCGGCTGTAGCTCAGGAGGTAGAGTGGGTTGGCCAATGAACCATGGGTCGGCGGTTTAAATCCCAGCTTCTCCTGTCTACATGTCGAAGTGTCCTTGGGCAAGACACTGAACCCCAAGTTGCTCCCGGTGAGCTGGTTGGTGCCTTGCATGGTTTCCACCGCCACCGGTGTATGAATGTGTGTGTGAATGGGTGAATGTAATGCACATTGTAAAGCGCTTTGGATAAAAGCGCTATATAAATGCACCATTTACCATTTACCATTAAAATGATCGAGAATAGGCTAGTATTTTTTAATCTTTTAATCAACTAAATCAATTATTCTGATTAACCACTTTTTACACTATAATTTAGATAATAGCCGGAATAAAACTAAATCTTCGAACGTGTCATGAAGCTACTTTTGGTATTTTTGAAAATCAAAAGATTATTTGATCAAACTTCAAATTCACTTACTTTGTTTAACAGTGTATGTGTTCATGTGAGGTGAGGTCAGTGTTAATTTTGGCAGCAAATTTTTTATTTAGTTTTAGTTCCAGTCTTTTGAATAAAACGCGATTTAGTTTTTAGTCATATTTTAGTCATCTGAAATGTTTTAGTTTTAGTCTAGTTTTAGTCGACTAAAATATTGTGATATTTAGTCGACTAAAACTAGATGTACAGTTGATTTTGTCGACAAAACATTTTTGCCTGGCCTTGATGGTGTCGTAATGGTTGATTTTACACACTTGGTTGCACGATGCGACGCATTGTGAGCTTGTAGATCTGCTATTTTCAGAGTGCAACACCCGAGTGCAACATAAAATTACTTGTCTTTTTAGTTCTACTGGATCTCTTCTCCACTAGTCCCTACCGTGAAATTTTAGTCTAGTTTTTATTTGTTGACAAAATTGTCAATATATTTAGTCATAGTTTTAGTCATCAGAGCTTAGTTTTTATTTTGTTTCTATTTCGTTTTCGTCAGTGAAAAAAGGTAGTCGACGAACATTTTTCGTCATAGTTTTAGTCGACGAAATCGGTCTCACCTGCAGACAGTGTTGCTGATGTCACCCAGCTCTGGGTCATGGTTACCCCACAGGGCCAGGGTTTTGTCCCCTGTGTTGCTGTTGTTGTTGTTGTTGTTGTTGTTGTTGTTCCTGCCTTTATTACTGCAACGGGACGCGCTCTGCTGCTGCTGCTGCTGCTGCTGCTGCTGCTCCACCCTCTCCTCTCTCTGCTGAAAATCGGCCTCCCTGGTGCCAGAAACACCATTTAGATGCATGAGAGTTACAATGCTGGTTCTGGAGACTACCAGGGGTACAAATGGATTCTTAGCTGGTCTTTAACTCTGTACAGATATGCTAGCAGCTAGGTTCTCAAAGTAGAGTAGGCCTATCGTCACTGTCGGGCAGAAACCTCGTATCTCCAGGTTTCAAGTTTGTACGTTTTTTTCACCAAGTAAAGCCCTGCTTTACTTTTGTGGGACAAGGCTGTCCCACAAAAGTAGTGAAAACAGCCGATCTACAAGCACACAACGCCTCGCGGTGCGAGGCGTTGTGTGGTTGTAGATCTGCTATTTTCACTAGATTAGTTCTTTTTTAAAATGATAAATACAAAACAAATGGTCTTGGACATACAAGGTTTCCACCCGACAACGACGGTATGCAGCAGTGTCTGCGTCCTTTCATTTTGCCAAAAGGTCTGTGACACATATTTGCAATTTTGACTTTGACTTAAAAACCTACTCAAAGCATGAATTGACCTTTACTCTCTCGGTTCCTCTAAATGTCACTGACCTCTCCTGATGTCTCTTTTTGTTGCGGTCAAGGCAATCCACCACGCAGCATGTGAAGAAGGCCATGGAGATGAGCAGGATGATGGCGGAGCTCACAACGGATGCCACCACAGCCACACGGAAACCAGAGTCTTCATAACTCGATAGTGCTGGAGAGAGGGTGACAGACAGACAGATAAAGAGAGAGTCAGACAGGCGAGAGAAAAGAGACACAGAGAGAGCGACAATGACGGAGACATTGCGAGCATGCGAGAGATTAAGACTGAAATATAATAAAATGACACTCGCTTTAAAAAAGACAATAGTGAAAATAACCAACTAATAGAGCCAACATTCCCTCTAAATTAGATCTTCTTCTACAATCATTAGCACTATTATTTGCCTTTAATGACATCTTTTGTCAAACGGTAAATGTGTTTCGTTCCAAATGCATCCCATTTAAAATGAGGACATGAACTCTTACACATCTACACGATTGGCCACAACGTTCTACTATGTGAAGTTGAATACTTCTTTTCAAAAATAATGGGAACTTGGGAGGACAGACTGCTTATGGAGTACAGCAGTGACTTAGATCTTCTTAGTAAATGCTTTCTGCATTTTCATTTGATTTGCCCCGTGCACTTTGGTATAAAGAATGTCAAAGACGGCTTGAGAGCATTGTATACATCTATTGTGCATTATTTCATTTAATCCTTTATCGATTTCCCCCAGCAGAACATGTGCATGCATTCTATTGTTTCTTGGTTCAATCTTTGTCCATTTTTCTACTCGGTGGTGAAGGAAGTACACAAATTTAAAGTAGTACTCAAAATTTGATTTGAGTAAAAGTACGAAAGTATTGGCATCAAAATAGACTTAGAGTACAGTACCAAAGTAAAAGTACAGTACAATTATTTTTCCCAATTTGTCAAACCTTTTTTTGAAAATACCAGATAGGCCTATTATTATACATGTCGTGAAACGACAAGCTGTGAGCTTGTACTGTATATCGTCGTTGTCGGGTGGAAACCTTGTACAGTATGTCCAAAAACATTTGTTTTGTATTTATCATTTTAAAAATGTTAAACTAGTGGAAACAGCCGATCTACAAGCACACAACGCGAGGCGTTGTGTGCTTGTAGATCTGCTGTTTTCACTTTTGTGCGACAGCCTTGTATGATGTAGCCTCGTAAACCAGACTCTTCCTGCCTTCATTCGAACAGAAGATGGGCGGAGTCAGTTTACTAGGCTATGTATGAAGCATGGCTTTACTTTGCGGAAAAAGATTACAAATTTGAAACTTTGGAGATACGAGGTTTCTGTCCGACAATGACGATATCAGCCTTCGAACAGACACAGTATAACATGTGGCTTAATTGATCAATGTATGTTTTGTAAAAGTAAAAGCACCTGAAAGTTGTACTTGACCAAAAGTACAGTACAGTAAGTGTATGTAGTTACCTTCCACTTGTTTCTACTCACGTTTACAGTAGGACTCGCCCTTCCACCAGGCGACGTTGGTGCCCATGATGCACTCCATGTGGCCTCCTATCAGCCTGTGTCTGGCCGGGCACTGCAGGGAGACCACTGTGCCCACGTCTGTGCCACTGCCCCGTACCGTCCTCTGGATGCCCAGGGCTGGCAGAGGCAGCGCCGTGCACTGGGCTGCTGACGCACCTAAATGACACAAGACGGATGGTGAGTATTCACCAACTATTCGAATATTCGAATATCAAAGTCACTATTCAACGTTGTTCACCGAAGTCGAATATTTGCTTATTTTAATTTTGTTATTGTTTTCTCTTTAAAAAATATATAGTTTATAAAGCTTGGCTAGATAGTAAGTCATAAGAATGAGTTGTCAAAAACTTTTAGGCCGTGACCCCCAAAATAAACATATTTGAACCGGGGACCCCCACCCTGACAAGCACTTTTGTAGGTATTACATTTAATGTAGCCTCGGAAACCGCAGATAAATATTGTGAAAATAGCAGATCTACATGCTGCATGTAGATCGGCTATTTTCACAATGTTCGCCTCTTGCTTACTTAATATTTGACAGTTTGGCCAGTCCTGTCGAATATTCGACTATTCGAATACTTTGAGGTCGAATAATTAGAATACTAAAAATCACTATTCATGAATGCCCTAGTATAAGCCTGTCAAAATATCGACATAATAGAGCATCGCAAGTGGGCGTGGTTTACTGGTCCCACTAAAAAATATCCTGTTCATTTTCCTCGTAGACTTTCACGAAAATATTTATAACAATTATGTTTAAGCCTAGAACCAAGCCATCCAGGATTGTAGTGAATCATGACCATAAAACTTTTGTTTCTATGAAAAGAACATTTTGAAAATCGCTAAACAAAGGGTAGTTATTAAATGTAGTATATCAAATAATTTAATATTAAAAAATGTGTTTTCACATAGGATCAAAGGTTGTATGGTCATGATTCACTGCAATCCTTCTAGGCTTAACATAATTGTTATCCACCTCTTTCCGCGGGAATTTACTGGAGAATTATTTGCACCACACTTCCGGTTAACAGCAGACATACAAGCTCACGTCGCGTCGCAGATGCAACCGTTGTGAGCTTGTAGATCACTCTCGGCTGCGGCGCCGGAAGCGGCATGCAACTTCTGCGCAATGCACGATGGGATGTTGGAAAGTTGTGGATAAATATTTTTGTAAAAGTCTATGGGGAAAATGAATGGGAGATTTTTTAGTGGGACCAGTAAACCACTTCCGCTGCGATGCTCTATAATCCCCTAATTGCAATTAATTTGAGATAAATCACACACACTTTTACACCCATATATTTGTGTGATTTGTCACTAAAGCTGGTTCACCATCACACAACAAAGTATAAAACTGGATGGATAAAAGTGGTCGATTTGTTGTTGCATTGGTGAACTGAATTCCCACCCCTACAGAGGTTGGTGTAGAGCAGTGGTTCCCAAACTCCCCAAATCAGATGTTTGTCCGGGAGCCAAACTATAGTGAAAACTTAAACAGCAGATCAACAAGCTCCACAGCGCGTCGCTTCCCACCACGTTGTGAGCTTGTAGATCGACTATTTCACTAGTACTTCTTAATTATTATAATTTGTTTGTTTGTTTGTTTATTTGAAAATTCATGTTTTTGGGTGGGAGGGGAGAATCTTTGGAATAATTTTTCTTTTCTTTTTCTCCTTTTCTTTTTCTTTTTTAGTAAAAGAAAATAGGATTTTTACTTGAGTCGTGACCCATAAAAATAGTTCTGCGACCCACAAATGGGTCCCGACCCAGTGTTTGGGAACCAGTGGTGTAGAGGGTATGTAGGGGTATGTCGAGATGAAGTAGAGGGTATTTAGGGGGGCATGTAGGAGGAATGTAGGGGGTAGGCAGGGGTTCCGTCAACATCGAGTGACAATAACACATTGCTACATCTAATGCTCATGGTATCAAAGGAAATGTGATAAACCGTTAAACAAAACACCTTTGAGGAAGCAAACACAGCGAACACACGCCATCTGGAGTTCTGCTTCTGTCTGGAGCGACTGCTTATCATAGAGCACAGCCGCGCAGTCAGCACATCCCTGTCTGTAGTACACCATGAACGATGGCCTTCATCTGTGTGACTGTCACTCAGGGGTGTCGCACAAATTCAGAGCCCTGGGTACTTTAACTATTGAAAAATAGCAGATATACCAGCTCACAGCGCGGCACCAAGTGCCGCGCTGTGAGCTTGTAGATCTGCTATTTTTGAAAAAGTCGTGAACATTTGTGCCTTTCAAATGTCTTTGATTGTTTCAAATCCTTCTAAGGTTTTTTGAAAAACCTATGTTTCTATGTCAGCGGCGCTCAAACCTTTTCATGTGAAGGACCCCCAAAATGATATGTATTTGGCCACGGACCCCCATCTCAAAATATTTAGTTCCAGAAGCAAAATTTTAGTTACAAAAGTTCGCTTAAAAAAAATACATGTATTCAAAGATTTGCACACATTTTCGTGACTTTTCAAAAATAGCAGATCTACAAGCTCACAGCGCGGCACCGAGTGCCGCGCTGCGAGCTTGTATATCTGCTATTTTTCAATATCTAACTTTTGGGCCCCTAGTAACTCAGTCCCACTTTCCCACCCCCTTATGTGACGCCTCTGCTGTCACTCCATTCTGACACGCTCGGTGCCAGGAATTTACAGTATGTGACTAAATACTGACTTCAGTTTGAGGAAGGGAAATGTGACCAGGACCAGACAAGCATTCGATGTTTCACAAAAGCAGCTTCTGATTGTTTTTAGACAAAAAAAAAATGCCAGTGGTGGAAAGTAACTATTAGGCCTACATTTACAGAAGTACACATTTGAGAAATGTTTTACTATATTGGAGTATTTTCAATTTTCTAAACTTTTACCTCTACACTACATCTGAGGCAAATAGTAGATCTACTTGATCAGCTATTTTCATGCATTTTGAACTTGGGAAATGGGACATTCTGCACAATGCTTACTTTTACTTTTGGTACTTAAAGGAGCTATAGTCAACTTTTTCTTGAAAATGGATGCTAAAATAAAAATAATGTTTCGAAAATATTTTATAAAAAAATACGCTTCATATAATGCGTTTCTATTCAAAAATGACCACAAAAAGCGTAAAATAATGATAAAATAATAATTTTGGCTATTGTCAGACCGACACTTTGTTTACATTCTTGTCTATAGACTAGGATGTAAACAAAGTGTCGGCCCTACAATGAAAAAGTTGACTATAGCTCCTTTAAGTATATTTTGAACGTCAATACTTTTACACTTTTACTCAAGTCAATTTTACTGGATTATTTGTAACAGAGTTACACCTACTTTGTGGTGTTGATACTTTTACTTATATGTAACAAAAGTGAGTACTTCTTTCCACCACTGGCCTTCGATCACCTCATCTCACCAGAGCAGCTTCAGTTCTGACTGTTTAAGGCAGAAAAGGGCCAGCTAAGTTGTGACGTGGTCTTGGGCAACGTTTTGCGTTATCGCACTGTCATACATGGGAAGGGAAACAACAGATTACCAGAAGAATTATTCATCTAGTGGAAGAGGACATGCACATGACTTTTGCCACCACAAGAGGCCCTTAATGTTAAGGGGATGTGATCATGTATAGTCGATCTAGGTTTGATAGTAAATCATTGCTATAGACAGAGTGTCTGTTCGGTAACAGCTGGGTCTCCTGTCTCCCCACCTCTTTAGTAAACAGAAAATACTTTTTCAGGCCGGAATACCAATTTCATTCAGTCAGATGAGCCTGATTGGAAGGGATTAAGAAAGGAAAAAACGTAGACACAAATAAAAATGTTAAAAAAAAGGTTGACGCCCTCACAAGTATCGTGTGTGTGCGTGTGTGTGCGTGTGTGTGCGTGTGTGTGCGTGTGTGTGTGCGTGTGTGTGTGTGTGTGTGTGTGTGTGTGTGTGTGTGTGCAAGCGCGTGCGTGCGTGCATGTGGCAGTTTTTCAGAGATTGCACCTGCAGTGTGATCTCTCACTTCCTCCTACAGTGCTATACTCTGAAAGGTGCTATTTGAATCATCACAAACCTTATAAAAAAAGGAGAAGAACTGAAAGTAGTCTATGTGATGCAAGCTGCCTGTACATTTCACCACATGTTCAGTCCAATGTCATCAGCTCTGGATTGAACGGAAATGCAATTCAAACACCATCCTTGAAGCATATGGAGGGGAGGGGAGTATTTTAGGCATATGTATTTTGAAGAAATAAATAAAAGGCCTTGTAGCCTATAAACTGTAGGTTTTACAGTACCCTTGTTGCTCTTTGCTTCTTTATAGTACGTTGTAATTGTATGAATGTGGCCCGGACTGTGGCTTAGCGGTTCCCGGCACCTATAGGCTCTGAATTAGCCTGACAGTGGGTTGCGGGTTCAAGTCCATATCTCACCCCATCTCTTTTGTTTCCTGTCCACTTCACACCAGAAAAAAGCCTAAAAGAATATCTTAGGTTTTCTGTATGTCTCTGCTACTGACCTCTGCTCTGCCACTGACCTGATCCCCCCCCCTGTGGCTTAGCGGTTCCCGGCACCTATAGGCTCTGAATTAGCCTGACAGTGGGTTGCGGGTTCAAGTCCATATCTCACCCCATCTCTTTTGTTTCCTGTCCACTTCACACCAGAAAAAAGCCTAAAAGAATATCTTAGGTTTTCTGTATGTCTCTGCTACTGACCTCTGCTCTGCCACTGACCTGATCTCCCCCCCCCCCCCCCCCCCCCCCCCACACACACTCTGTTTACACACATTTGTTCTCAAAGCCTATATTTCCTTTATGGTCCATAAAGTAAATATAAGCTCTCGTGCCTTTTTTTGTGTTTTATGCTTCTGTTCTGACAGATATTGTATGTACAGACATACAGTATAGGTTAATGCATACAGTATGCATTTATATCTATATTGTAATAGCACATGTAATCAGCAGCCCCAAAAAGTCCATCACACACATATAATATTCACACACCTATTGGTATAGGCAGTAGTTACAGTAGCTATACAATTATAAAACTGATGGATTTGGAAAAGTAAAATTCCTCTCCATGACCTGAACCAAATGAGTCCCTTTCTTCCAGGTGTCCTCCTCCTACCTGCATTAGTGTGGGTGCGGTTGACATTTTCTCTTGTAAAAGCATCCCTGGACACGTCTGCTACCGACGAGGCTGTAGCTGGTGAGGACATGTCGTCGGTCTCGACACTCAGCCCCGCTGCGCTGCTCTGCTGACTGTGCGTAAAGCCCCGGAGTGGAGACAGAGATGCAGCTTTGGAGGATCAGACTTGAGACAGACACCCTCGGAAATTCTGTCGCCTTGTGAGTCGTGTGGTGGTGGTGTGCGTCGGCTCTGCTTATCACTTCCCCTTCTGCTGCTTCCTTTTCTCGGTTTTCTGTTGTGCACTCTGTGCACACTGCGTGTCTGCGTGGCACGCAACGCCTGTCTGCCCTCCCTGTGCGCGTACAGCAGCGCACACACCTCCCTGTGCGCGTACAGCAGCGCACACACCTCCCTGTGCGCGTACAGCAGCGCACACACCTCCCTACATGTGCGCGTACAGTAGCGCACACAACAGAGCCCAGGCACGTGCACACATAGACTTCAAAGGGGGCTTGAGCCCCTGCCCTTTTATCCGTCCCCGAAAAGTGCCCTCTCCACACCATGAATGCAGTTTTTACTAATGGTGAAAGAAATGCAAATGCCCTCTTTCCATGCCATACCTGAAGGCAGCATTCAAGAGAATTGCCTTGTTCAAACTCTCCTGAACTGGCATGCAGCATCTTATGTTGAAAGAATTGCCCTCTCTGTGTAAAAACGCCACATCTCCACTATGCTTAGTTTAGTGTAGTTCAGTGTGGTTTCACACACCGAAAATAGCTGACCTCCAAGCTCACAGCGCGACGCGTTGCGGCGCGTTGTGAGCTTGGAGGTCTGCTATTTTCGGTGCTTCCACCAAAAGGCCTTTTTGGAAAGTCCACCCCCTGCCTCTCTAACATTCTCTGCACGTCCCTGACGGAGCCCATGCAGGCGGAGAGAGGAGGAGTGCTGCTTACTGACAGTCTGACATCTTCAGGGAACACTCTGCCAAGCTGAATTTGACTATGGATTATGTTTATGATCAGATGGGCCTTGCTACGCCCGGATGGATGCTGCGCACCAACGCACGCCGTAACGACCCCGACTCTTGAAGGAATAAAGATGCCACAATAGCCTAGTTCAGTTGATGGTGATTGGTGAACATACTGTAAAATGAATTAACTGAGTGAATAAATGGAACCAAATGACAGATTTGCATTTGTAGCCTACTCTGCAAATTAACGACAAAGTCCAAACAGGGAACTTTTGCCTCCTGATCCTATTTTAGAGACTTTACGGAGTCAGACATCATTACATATTGTACAAGATGTGTTTCGAAAGTTGACAAAAGATGTATAGATAAGGTGATGTTGGGCTGTATCAAATCAGTTTGATCAGGATATTGTAAATAAATTATAGATTTTCAGACTGAACTACTTTAAATGTCAATATAATACAGATACAATAATATTTTTTTTACACCTCAATGTAGAATTCAACTTCATCTGGGTCAATATGTCCCAGGGGGAACCTTTGTCCCAAAGCCAAAGGGCCAAAGGTAGCACTTTTCCAGTGAAGCAAAATGCTGCGTCTATGAGGGAGGCAAACGCAACAGAGTCTGCCTGGCACCTAGTATTGGATCAGCCCACCACAGGAGACAGACCAAAAATAGCGACTAGAGGACAAGGAGGCACCGGAAAGCCAAGAACTGCAGAGAGAGTATCAAATAATCTTCCTAAAAATGAAGGAACACATTCTGAAGTATAGAAAGTGTGAGGTCTGCAGGTCTGCATAGTGAAAGACTGGAAACATTCTACTCAACTTGGCCCTATCTGTCCTATGTGTCCTGTGAACAGTGCATTTACTCTCTCTTTGTGGATTAATTTTCACCTCACAGTTCAATTAGTTTATCAGTGAGACGGCCCTCAGGTTATGTGTGAGATAGACAGGCAGACCCAAAGGTAACCGGTAGAGTCGCCGGAATGAAGGTCGCCAGAAACGATGGGGTGCATTCGAAATGCGCACCAGGTGGGGCGGCAGCGGTGCGCTTTTTCAGTCTGAACTCTGAAGGTAAACCTTTTGAAAAGCAGCAGTTGCTAACGTAACATTGCCTTTGATGTTTATAAACTAGGGTAAATTATGGTGGTACTAGTCTTAATCTCAGTATCACAAATGTTAATGCTAGAAATAACAAACACAATGTACAGTAGGACACACAATCACAGCCTTCTTCAGTATCAACATGAATTAATATTCATTTTATAATTTACCCTAGTTTATAAACATCAATAGCAATGTTATGTTAGCAACTGCTGCTTTTCAGAAAGTTTACCTTCAGAGAAGAGACTGAAAAAGCGCACCGCTGCCCCACCCGGTGCGCATTTCCTAACGCACCCCCCGTTTCCCGGCGACCTTCATTCTGCCGACTCTACTGGTATTCGACCCAAACACACACACACACACACACACACACACACACACACACACACACACACACACACACACACACACACACACACACACACATACACACACGCACACACACACTGTCCCTCACTGTACCACCTCACTTTCACTACCTTTTAAACTGCATGGGTGCTTGAGATAAAAAACAAAATGTTAAAAATAAATGTAGACTGCAACCTTGTGCCAGATTTATCACTCGTTCCTGGGATAGTAAAACCTTCCAACAACCCTGTGATTTAGCCCTCTTTATCTACACAAATCGTCAGTTTTATCATCCTCACCAACAACACTAAACCTGGCTGCACATACTGAGGAGTATATCGTCACTGTCGGGCAAAAACCTTGTGTCCCCAAGCTTCAAATTTGTATGTTTTTTCATTTTTGTAAAACCCTGCTTCATCATACAAGACTGTCGCACAAAACGAGTGAAAACAGCCGATCTACAAGCACACAAGTGCTGTGTGCTTGTAGATCGTCTGTTTTCACTATTTTAAATCTTTTTCAAAATGATAAACACAAAAGAACGGTTTTGGACATACAAGGTTTCCACCCGGCGACGACGATATATTTTGGTGGGGTTTAAACATCCCACAATGCCTTGCTCAAGGACATCTCCATTGCAGGATGGAGAACAATTTCAACAGAATCAGCTCAGTTCAATTCTCAGTTTGTGTTTTGCAGCTCATTGAGAAGAACTGCCTACATGCCTACAAGATTTAGTCTGAGATTCAGGTGAGTTTCCAACTTTCCGGTCCTATAATGTGGGTACGATTTTTCCACATCCATACACACACATGCACACGCACATTCAAATACGCACACACACACACACACACACGCACACACACACACACACACACACAACAAGGTGACTTTGAAGGCTAATAACGTTCTGATGGAATAATGATATGCGAACAAAGGTTATACCCATTTCAAGCCAAGACCCTACGCTTCCTTCTAATAGTTGGGGCGAATCCGATACTTCCGTGACCAGGAGAGCAAAGGTCCGTTTCTCAGTGGTTTTGTCAACTATGAAGGTTAAATAACAAATTGAGCTCCCATGTCCCTCGCAAAAATGTGGGCAAAATGTTTGACAGCTAGGGTAATTTTCAGTCTCATTCACTTACTATACACTATACTATAAAGGAAAAAATGACTCCCAAAAAATCTGCTTTAAGTTGGATGTGAGGGGTCAAACTAGGGGTTTTTAATTATTCTGAATCCATTGCAAGCATTTGTTTTTGCATGAAAAACATTCCTTGGGCTAAAAACGGACCCCAAAAGACTGAAAAGTGATGACTCATCACTAAACCATGGTTTTGTTGGCTGTTTTTAGCCCAAGGAATGTTTTTCGTGCAAAACAAATGCTTGCAATGGATTCAGAATAATTAAAAACCCCTAGTTTGACCCCTCACATCCCACTTAAAGCAGATTTTTTGGGAGTACCGTAATTTCTTCCGTTATAGTGTATAGTAAGTGAATGAGACTGAAAATTACCCTAGCTGTCAAACATGTTGCCTGCATTTTTGCAAGGGAATTGGGAGCTCAATTTGTTATTTAACCTTCATAGTTGACAAAACCACTGAGAAACGGACCTTTGCTCTCGTGGTCACGGAAGTATCGGATTCGCCCCAAATAAAATGTAGGAGCGGTCATCATCAAATGTGTTGTTGGTGAGCAACTCACATCAGAGTAAAATAATGTGACAACCATCCCCCTAATTAGCAGTTCATTGATGCGGGTGTGCGTTGCTGTGTCCTCTTACTTTGTCTCCTAATTGTTTGCTAATTGCTAGAGCAAAGAGTGGAAATTAGCAAAGGTACGTTATCCCCCTCTGTTGTGTGAGTGCGTGCGCTGTTGGCTCTAGGTTGCTGTGGGAGTGTATCAGCGGCCTGGAGGCTGGTGTTGATGGAACCATTCATCATGAGAACATACAGACCTCTATAAATTAACACACCACACAAGGTTGGTTGAATAGAACTGTTATGGTACAGCCACAAAACCAGTGGTGGAACTTAACGCCACTGGTTTAAGTGCTATATGTTAAAACTAAGTAAAAGTCCTGTATTGAAGATTTTACAAGAGTAAAGGTACTGGCATCAAAATATTCTTACAATATAGAAAGTACTTTCCAAATTACAACCCATCCCCTTTAATATTTAGTTAAATATTTAACTAAATTAAATATTTAGTTAATATTTAATTAACAAAGTATTTTATATTTAGTTAGTTAAAAAAATTACAAATTAAATACTTTTCTGAAAGCAATTATGGGAGGCTTCTCTGGGAAAGTGAATCATACACAGACGTACACACACACACACACACACACACACACACACACACACACACACTGGGGTGATATGGGGTGAGGCTGTTGACGGGAAGGAAGCGGTTGCAACATAGTTCCTGTGTGTTCCAAGTATTATAATTTTTTCACTCATACAGTGTGTTAGTATATGCCAGTAATTAAGACAACACTTTACCAGAAACCTTCATGGTTTCCAACCAAAGACTGGCGGGTTCCGTGAAAGCACAGAATCTACAACGGAACCAGTTCTAGAACCAAAGTTATTTTTGTGGAAAAAGGGGGCCTGTGTATTCTCTCAGCAGGTGAACGAGATTCCAAGGTGTTTCGCCAAGTTGGGAGTGGTTCTGAGGTTAAAGGAGTAGTTCACCCCCAAAATGACTTTTGAGTGATTAATTAAGTCACACCATGGAGACTTGAGTTCAATTATATATATATATGGGCCTGGATGGGGACCCAAATGCTTTTATGTGAGAATCAATGGGGGTAAATGTACTTGACCCTTGACCCTAAATTTACCCCCATTGATTCTGACCCAAATTTAGGTCCCCATCCAGGGCCTTATTTGCATTTGGTACCCCCAGAATCAATGGGGGTAAATTTACTATAAGTCTCCATGGTGTGACTAATCAATAGGAAAAAAGTCATTTGGGGGTACTCCAGGGTCGTGCTGACCATTGGGAAAAACTCTCAAAAGGCTGGACCATTCCCGGTCGGTCCAGGCCCGGCCATTAAAAAAATGGCCAGCCCACAAAGTAGATATAACTCATGTAATTGGCCCACTGGCTTGTCTCTCATGATCTGAAATGGCCAATCTTTGAGTAGCAGCAGCTCTAATAGAGAGAGATCTCTTTCTGGCACTGAGTAGCAGCAGCCCACAGGCCATCACATTGGCCCTACTGGCTTGTCTATCACCCCGCGCACGATGAGGGCCTCTCCAACTCCTTTTCCCCGGGCTGAATCAGGGGCCCAGTATGTCCCTGAACTACTCCTTTAAGTTTAGGCATAATTTCTGTCAGGGTTAGGTGATACACCATGAAACTTCACTTTTCCTATTTTAAAACCTTTTGTTGGGGTCCCACTAGCACCTTCTATCCTCACAAAGTCCTGGGAAGGTTGAGGTTAAAAGCATTCCACGGGTTCTCAAAACAGGCTGTCCAGATTTGCTGCCGTCGATGATGTCATCGACGGCCGTTTTTGAAGATTTTTTTTTTTTTTTTCAAATATATATATTAGGGCTGTCAAATGATTAAAATTTTTAATCAGATTAATCACAGCTCAAAAATTAATTAATCATGATTAATCACGAATCGAACTATGTCCAAAATATGCCATTTCTTTATGTATATTGTTGCGGTAATGGCAAGCTAAAGGCAAAGATAGATTTATCATACAATATGTAGGACTATATATATGTTTATTATCATTATTGTTATTATTATTACTATTTATGCATTTTTTTTACCTTACCATTTATTGTGTAGCAATAGCAAATATTTATACAATAGGCCTATGGCTACGTCTAAAACACTGGCTTACACATGACTTTTCAGGCTGTGACCCCCCAAAATAATCATATTTGAACTGGGGACCCCCCTCCCCCCCCCCCCACACCACACACCCTGAGCACTTGGAATTGTTGGAGTTGGCATTACATTAGTTTTGACTGTTTGCTTGTGAAAATAGCAGATCTACATGCTTGTGAGCATGTAGATCCACAAGCATGTAGATCTGCTATTTTCAGAATTTCTGCCTCTAATATTTGATAATTTGACTAATGTTTGACCAGAGGTATGGTATAGGCCTAGTAAAAAAGCCCTTAATTTGTCAGTTTAGAAATGTGCAGATGCCACACCTATACTGTATGTTGGTCTGTTTATTGTTGAGTGAGAAAACAATGTTAACATTAAGCTTAACATCTGGGGACCCCCCCAAAATAAAATTGGGGATCCCCCTAGGGTTCCCAACCCATAGGTTGAGAACCACTGCAATACAACACAGAATTATTTGACATCTAGGTTACAGATAAAACAGCTGACACACGTGCACAGGACAGAGAAAACAAGCGTTTGTAACAGCTGCCATTAATGTTGTGCTGTTGATTGCCTGGGTCAAATGCGCATTTTCAACGAGGCGATCGATCGTTAAGCTAATGTCATGACTGGCAGTGCCGTGCGTCTTTCATCTGATCCAAGTAAGTTTGGAGCACTCAGGCCAGCAGCCCAGCACCCTAACAACATCGCAGATTTTAGGAACAGAGGTAGAAGTAGGCTAGACTATATATTTTTCAGATGTATTGTATGATGATCAGGTATTATTCCAGTGAACGATCTAAATCCTGTTTCACTTTGAAACCGCAGCTCTTAGCTCTCCTCCGTCTCTCGCTGCTGCAGTCAGAGTGACATGCTTGTGTGTAGAAAGGGGAGGGGGGGGGGGTGGAGGAGGAGCAGTGGCAGCGCTATAGGCTACAGTAAGACAGTGTTCCACCGCAGATAGTGTTCCACCGCAGCAGGTCGTTCTGCTTTTGGATTAATTGCGTTAAAAAATTTAACGCAATTAATAAAATAAATTAATTACCGCAGTTAACGCGATAATTTTGACACCTTTAATATATATATATATATATATATATATTTATTTTTTCAAAAAGATTTTGGGGGGGTGGCGCAGTTCAGGCCAAAGTTGGTACTGCAGCTGAAAATGCTCTGAGAGCCAATCAAAAATGAGAGGCTCTCTATTCAGGAGTGGTAATTTAGCCAAACCTTTTGAAAAATGTTTTTGGGACATAAACAATATGACATAAATACTTTTTAAATGCATGGTGTATCACCTTTAAGGTTAGGGTCAACCATAGAGTTTGTGAGGTTAAGGTTAGCGTTAAGGTAAGTGGTGGAAAAAGTACCGTACCTGCATGTTTTACTTAAAGGACAACTTTGTTTTTTTACAACAAGGGTTCATATTTTACATTGTAATTAGAGAAAAGAAAAAGTGAGTGTTAAAATGTTTTCATTTGCTTCGTTCTATTGTTTTATCGCGTTTACTGTGCTAAAATGTGGGGCATGCGTACGCATGGGGGCATGTGTACAAGTGGCTAAATATGTCTTTTTAGACACAATAAGCCAGCAGTTTCTTTATTGCTATTTACAGTAACACTTCTAGCCCCCATAAGTCACATCTATAAACCATAAAAGTTTGCGTTGTATCTTGGGAATGGGCTTATTCTGTGTAAAATGACATATTTAGCCACTTGTACGCACGCCCCCAACCACTGAAATAAGACTCTCTAAAACAATAGAAAGAAGTAAATGAAATAATTTTAACACTCATCTTTTATATTCTTTAATTACAATCTAAAATATGAACACTTGTTGTAAAAAACAAAAGTTGTCCTTTAAGTAAAGGTATCAGTACTGCAATGTAGAAATCCTCTTACAAGTAAAAGTCTGGAATTAATGAATGTACTTGGGTAAATGTGCAAAAGTCAAAATGTACAAAAGCAAAAGTACCCATTATGCAGAATGTCCCATTTAAAGTTTTCAAATGTATAACTATATTTGAAAATAGCTCACAACAAGCTCACAATGCTTCACGCCGCAACGCATTGTGAGCTTGTAGTTAGGCTATTTTCAAATGGCCAAAATGTATAGGGCTGAAGTGGTTAAAGATGCAGTGAAATCAAAAATGTGTTTTTCACACTTTTAGAGCATATCTGTACTAGTGATAATAATGCCATACCTAACACTGGATGCCAAAAAACATTTGAGTGTTTGTGTATAATGAAACAATTACAGCCAAAAAGTCCAGCCAAACAGAAAAGCAATGCGTGATGACGCAAATCTGTCCGAAATTAATAATCCATGAAGTGAGAATGATGATGATGCCCTATTCTACGAAGAATAATGATCTGCAAGCTCACAAGTCAGTGTCATTGTGATGTGTTGTGTCCTTTGTGTCCTAGTATTTACTGACCTTTCAAAACGTTCACAGGGTCATATAGGTGTACACTGAATGACTTTGAATAGCCTACACACAGTATGCAAATGACAGGGGGACTGAGCTTTGGTTCAACTTCCTGTTGGTCTGACCACGGTTAGGGTTAGGTTTAGGCATTCATTTCACCAGGTTAACATTCACCAGATTAGCATTCACCAGCATCGGCAGGTTAGCATTTCACCAGGTTAGCATTTACCAGTGTTAGTTTGACTGAGGTGAGGGTCAGGGTTAGGTTTAGGTGGTCGGACCAACGGAGGGTTGACAGCCTTGTGAATAAGTTTCCTGTTCTGCCATCCTCATACAGCGGCCTATGATCTAGCACAGTAGCCTAGTTCTCAACCTGTGGTACATGTACCACTGTTGGTACTTGAGCCCCCTCTGGTGGTACTAAGAGGAGTTTCCCCAAAAATAACAAAAACAATGGAGTGGAGTGAAATATTTATTGCAACCGCCAGGTCGCAAGTTACTATGAAAAGCTCCACCGGCTGTCTGTCTGTCCCTCTGTCAGTCAGTCAGTCTGACCGTCATGTCACGTCACACTTTTGGCCCAACTCTTTCTCTGGCACCGTTGCCCCTATTCATGCCAAACTTTGCACACACACTCCTTCGCTGGCAAACCCCAACCTCTGCCTGATTTCTCACATGCCCCTCTTCAAGCGCCACCATGAGTTTGACGACCTGACAGTCGCCTGACAGACTCCTGTGTTAACTGTGCATAGCGGAATCGGATGGGGTGGGTCTACGCACCTGTATTTTAACATCAGTTATTATGGTAGTACTTGGAGAGACAATATTTTCTGTCTAGCGGATACATTTTCAGATCATTAAAGCCACTTTCTTTACTTTAGCACAGTGGTTCTCAACCTTTTCAGGCAGTGCGGTGATCCCCCCAAATAATCATATTTGAACTGGGGACAGCCCAAAATTATCATATTTGAACTGCTAAATAAACAAATTGATTGATTGATTGATTGATTGATTGAAGACTTTATTATAAGTTTGCATAGGAAAAGGTACAGTTTCATGACGGTACAGTTCACTGGTACAAGGTCTACTAAAAGGAGATCCTAGAAAAGACTAAGCTTATTTCCACAGGAAACCATTTAAGTTGAAACATTGAATGACAGACGAATAGAACACAGTACTATGCAGTAGATATGTAAATAAAATAAAATGAAAGAACCAAAAAAAAGAAAGAAAACAGTGAGTCTAAACAAACAGTAAGTATATACATAGAATATGTGTGTGTGTGTGTGTGTGTGTGTGTGTGTGTGTGTGTGTGTGTGTGTGTGTGTGTGTGTGTGTGTGTGTGTGTGTGCGCGCGTGTGTGTGTGTGTGTGTGTGTGTGTGTGTGTGTGTGATCTGTGCAAAATAAAACACTTGAATGTTGAATAAAAGGTAAAAAGCTTATTTCTATTTGTGTGAAGTCAGTAAGACGCCCTAAGGGCAAGAGGTGACCTATTACAGCCCTGTTACACTATTCCAGTTATTGCCCTATTACACAATTACACTTATTACACTAGTACACTTATCTGATAAGTGCCTGACGCCATAAATACAAATATCAACTGAGTTATTCGCTCAAAAAGCCATCAATCACAAAAAGGTCAATATCTCCAGTTCTTTCAATTATAGCTGGATTTTGGTAAAAAAATGGCTATTTTGAGATGGCTACAACTATAGAAAAAAAAGCTTTTTATCTATTTTTTTTATTTTTTGGTGAGACTAGAGGTTGTCTTCTGTCATTTCAGGTACTGTATGACATTGTCGAAAAAACACAGAATTTAGGAAAAATGTCAATATAAAAAAATATATATACATTTTTTTATTAAACAAAATGGCAGGAGAGCCATACAGTCAATGCTAAAATGGCGGCCACTGTGTTAAAGAAAACGTCCTAAGTGAAGTCGAGTCAGATACATGAAACGTTCTTAAAAAGGCAGAATTGTTCGTAACTAGATTCATATGATGAACAATCCTCGTAAATTGAAGGGGTGTTCCAGTTCCTAATTATCATAGGCTGACATCCCACATATCCTAATTTGCATCCCAATTACCATAGGGAGCCACCCACCAATCCCCATATAAGGCACACACCTACCTGCTAATTAAGTATTCCTGGTTCAATGGGTGGTGACCCAGCTGAAGTTAGCCACACCCACAGTGTTGTTGAATGGTAAAAAGGGGAGGGGATGATATTTGTCATGATATCATTGTATTTCAATTGAGCCTTTTGACTCAGAGGCTTACAGCTTTCAGGAAGTAACCAAAAATACACAGCGAAGACATATTTTCATATTATAACCACACCTTGGGGGTCTATTAGAGTAATGTTAACTCCATAGACACATACAAAACAGAAAAATACAAAACTATGGCACCACCTCCTTCAACCCAAGATGTTCAGAGAAGAATGGGTCGATCTCACAGAGGATCTTTATCATGATTGAACTTGCAGCAGGTCCTTTCTTCATCACCGCATCCATGACAAAACGTGCCGTGTCACCTCTCAACTGCACCCCGTTGGCCTCTTCCTGCTCAGATTCGTTTAACACCTTCTTCACCAAAAGTTCATCAAGGAGACATTTGAGACTGGCTTGTGAAATACCTCTGATGAAGTGGATCCTCACAGCAAGCAGTCTCTCTCCTGGAAGACTCTGTGTGATGAAAATAGAAAACAGAACTCTGTAAGAATCATCAACATGTTTTGATGAATCTACTTGATGTCTCCAGTGTGTACAGTTGTTAAACAGGTATGTTTGATAACATGAAAGTATGACCCTTTTAGTGTGTCAGGGTCTTTATCAATAGGTAATGGGTGAGACAAGTGTCCTTGTGTTTGGAGTTAACCACTATCGTTCATTTAGGTTTTAACTAGACTGCTTGGTCCGTTTAGGTTTTAACTAGACTGTCTGGTTATAGGTCTGTCTGTTTGGCCACCGGCCCACCTCTTTAACCATGCACTTAAAGACCCTGCTTCCCTATTCTGGCAGATCTACAAGCACTGCATGCTGTGAGCTTGTAGATCTGCTATTTTTGGTGAACCGATTGCATATGCTCTGTGTTTTATCAGGTACAGTCGTACAGAGGGTCTAGTGGTGCTGAATTTATAGCTCGACTAAAGATCATTAATCCTACTGTAGTGTGTGACAGAGGACAATTTCACCATGAATTGAAAAGATATTGTGAACTTATTTGTGAAAATAGCAGTTCTACAAGCATGAGTATTTCTACATTTCAGTTTTGATACTTTTACTTAAAGGATTACTCACTTTTCAACCTATCTTCACTAATGTTCATGATAAAATTGCAAACATTTCAAAAATCATCAATGGGGAATCCAAGCTAATAATCCTGAACAGTTGCAATGTTAAAGTGGAAGCTATTGTTTTCACGATAAAAATAAAAATAAATCTGTCAAACGATGAGGACAAAGATAGGTTGAAAAGTGGCAAAGTCCTCCTTTAAGTACAACATTTGAGTCCTTTTTACACCACTGATGATAATAAGGATGTCCCGTATCCTAACCTGAGGCAGGTCCATGAAGAGGTTGGAGGTGGTGGGGGTGGAGGTGGGGGCATGAGGTGGTAACAGCGATGTGGTGGTGTCCAGGAGCTCAGTGGATACCTGAGTATAGGAGAGGAGAGGGTGTCATATCACTGGTTTACAGGGAAATGTATCGATTGACTTTTCTTAATTCATATTTTATTTTATTTTTACTGCGCTGTTGAGATGAGGGCACAAATGTTGCTGTCTTTTAAGCACCACAACTGCAGCCTTCATGTTTAGAATTTGTATCAAAGCCCTAATGATAATAAAAATAAAAACATATTTTGTATACATTTGTTTATTAACACAAGCGTGTTTAATCTGTATGCTACGCAGCCTAACCTATATAAGCTCCATCATTTTGTTGTTATTCTGAAAATGGAGAAGAAATACAACTAGGGAGGAGAGGGAGAGAATGGAGAAAACTCAAATATTAAAGATATGCAGGTTTTTTTAACGGTTACTTCAATTATTTTGGATATTTTTCATCAACGTTTCAATCTTGGAGAACGTATTGAGAGGAAAAGCCATTTACAGTTCTGCATTCATTAAAGTATATTCAGAGACAACCCTAAACCTTTATCTGAGACAAGGCAGTCTCATAAATGCTGCTCCCTGGGTTGGTAGAAGTGTTGTTCCAAGGCAGCTCTTCATTGAAGGCTTTCTCCAGCACCTTTAGGACAGACCTGAAAACATCCTTGTAATCCTGACCCATGAACACGTACAACAGTGGGTTCAGGCAGCTGTTGAGGAGTGCCAGGCCGACAGTTATGGGGAACCTGATGGTGGTCACATGATTCAGTATTTCACTGGACTCTGTTGCGAGGAAATCCACAAGCTGAATCAGATACATGATGTTAAATGGAGCCCAGCACAGGAAAAATGCGATGATAACAGCTGCAATGATTTTGAAGGATGGACTTGATTGCCTGGCCAGCAAACGATTATTCCTGAGTCGGTAGATGATGACAGAATAGCAGGAGACGATGACAGTGAAAGGGACGAAGAATCCCATGAGGACGTAAACAATGATCAGGACCCCAGCTCTATATGCCCACAACTGATTGACTTCAACTGCACTGTAGTTACCAGTGGATACAAAGCTGTAATAGCACTTGATGACGTCTTTATCATAGTCAGAGGTCAGTATGTCCCTAAAGTAGAAGATAGGGGAGCTGAAAGCCAAGGCCTGCACCCAGACACCCAGACTCACCCAAGACGCCTTCCTGACACTGCGATGGTTCTGGGCCCACCCTGGACACACCACACATACACATCTGTCAACACTGATGACCACCAGGGTGTAGATGCTGGCAAACATGTTCAGGTAGAAAACGGTAAACGACATTTTGCACATGAATTTTCCAAAAGGCCAGTGGTGGTTCAGAACTATGTAGGTGATTCTCAGGGGCAGGAAGGCTGTAACGATGAAGTCGGCCACAGCGAGGTTGAGGTACCAAACTGTGTTGACGGTTTTCTTCATTTTGAAGCCCGTCACCCAGATGACAACACCGTTCCCCAACGTGCCAAGCACAAAGACCAGGCTGTACATGACCAGAGACACGATCTTGAGGGATATTGGAAATGTTGTAATCATAGGCCTGTAGACATTATATTCATCCTCCGCATTGTCTTCCCTGAAAGAGCTGTTTCCACCACCAGACAGATCCATCTCTTTGTTGTGATAAACAGCAGTTGTGGTCATAATCTCCATTACTTTTAAAACCTAAAATAACAAAACAAAGGTTTAATGCTTTGTTTTAACACACCATGTATTATTATACTACACCAACGGATTTGGTGCCAGGGACCCCCATACAAGATTTATTTGTTTAAAATATACTGTATATATTTTTTATGTTTTTAAAAATAGGCATTCTACCAGCACACAACGTTGTGAGCATTTATATCGCCTATTTCCAACATTCCAGTTGTCATAGGCAATCATAATGGAATATGAAAAATCTGACTGATACTGTACATCTTGATCACCGTGGTCAGTTTTGGACAAAATCATCTGCTAAGGTTTCTAACAGGAGAGATGTTCTAAAGATCAATGAATATCCTGCACACATGATCACCTGATAAGAGATGCTTATATCTCTGTGTTACTGGATCAAACATAATAATAATAAAACATAATACCTATCATAGGCCTATTACTAGGCTACTACAGCTGATGACATTTCAACACATCAACTTTTGTAAGTGATATATTTATTCATGCTAAAATAAATGCTTAATAGCTCTATATACTAGATAGCAATCATGTCTATACAAGGAAAGTAAAATCAAAGATACCTGTTTCAAAGTGTCAGTGTTGTTTTTGTTGACGAGACGATAACGAAAATGATTTCGTTGACGCCCCTTTTTTCATGACTAAGACGTGACGTTGACGAGCTAAAAATAGCATTGTCATGACGAAAATATGACGGTAATGTCTGTTTTCGTTGACGTGACGAGTCGAGACGAAAATCTGGTCTATCCGACATTTAAAATGAATGAAAAGCTGCAAAATATTGTAAGAGTAGTGGCCAATCATATAGGGGAACGTTCTTGGACGCAGCAACAGGCTGTGTCATTGGGGAGGCTCTCTCCATTCCGACATGTCGCCACTCCGAAATTGACTTCTTATTGTCGGAGTGGCGACACTCCCATGGGCCTAAGGTTTAGGGTTAGGGTTAGAGTCGGAATGGAGACATGTCGGAAAGGAGACATGTCGGAGTGGAGAGATGCATTGGCTGGAATGTCGGCATGAGAATACACGTGTTATTTGTTGTTGTCTGCTGGGTATTGGGAAATAAAAGGGTAACCGGTCTTCTCGCCAAAAATCAAAGTCGCCAAATTTGCGGGACATGTCGCCGAAGGCAGGTCGCCAACCAGACACGGACATCTCGCAAATTCACTGAGTCAGCTCGCCAACCAGTATGGAATAACCCGTGAATGATACACGTTCATGGAGGCTTATTCAAGAGCACAAGTGTTTAAGAATGAAGAGTGGTGTGTGTGTGTGTGTGTGTGTGTGTGTGTGTGTGTGTGTGTGTGTGTGTGTGTGTGTGTGTGTGTGTGTGTGTGTGTGTGTGTGTGTGTGCGTGTGTGTGTGCGTGTGTGTGTCTGTCTGTGTGTGTGGGAAAGATATATATGAAAGGAAACATGGCAAGAGATCAAATTGATGCAGTTAAAAGAACAGTTCACAACACTGTTTATACATTTGAGGATGGACCATCATAATCAGCATCTGTGTCTTTTGTTATAGTAGTCGTTTTGGAGGACCGCTGGGAGGAGCCATGGACCACCATTTGATGAGATTCTCCTATAGGGAAACTGAATTTCAGTCTAATATTGTCCAGCCATATTGTCTGTGGCAAAAATGTAATGTCCACCACAAGCCTATGTATACAGGGGGACAGGCGATGCTGTCCCCAAAAATGCTATGCCTACCAATATTTGGCCCCATGGACCCACCATCTGAGAATTCTTTGTGCCAGGGACCCACAGAAGAGAAGATTTGTGTTAAGAAATGTTATATATTTCAATATTTTACAAACACTTTCAACATGCTTAAAGAAAAGCAGCTAAATTTGCTATTTGCTAAACTTTGATTTTATTCATTTGATTATATGAGTCTTTCAAACATTTAATTTCAAGATTATCAAATGGTGGTCCTCACAGTTTTCCTTCAGAACGACTCCTATAATAAAAGACACATATAATTTATCAAATACTGCCCCCTACTGACAAGATGAATTCCAATCTGTCACCTTTTGTTCTCAAAAGCACTTTGCACCTTCAATGAAACATCCAATGAGGTGTTGATTAATGGGTCATGCGCCTGCATTATGCAATGACCCATAAGTATGTGATATTGTGCTATTATGTAGCTACATTCCATGCACAAAGAAAAGCAGAAGAAAGAAAGAAAGAAATCCAGCGTCCATCAAGTGAAAGCTGTTTGTAGTCTATAATATGTTAAAGTATATTTTATAGTAAGTAGGCTAATGGTTATAATAATGCTGCTGTACTTAACTTGAGTATTTCCAATTTTCAATACTTTTACTTCTACTCCACTACATCTCAGATCCAAATATTGTACTTTTACTCCACTACAATTTTTGAAAACTTTAGTTACTAATTACTTTGCCGATAAAAATTAGAATAGGCTATTATAAAATAAAAATGCATGGACCACTTTAGCCCCATTTTATACCTTGGATATTTGAAAATAGCCGATCTTCAAGCTTGTAGATCTGCTATTTTCAAACATTTAGTACTTTTACTTTTGGTACTTAAACCTACATTTTGATGCCAATACTTTCATACTTTTACTCAAGTACATTTTGAAATCTCGACATTTACTTGTAACAGAGTAGGCCTACATCTACAGTGCAGTATTGATACGTTTACTTAAGTACAACATGTGAGTACTTTTTCCACCACTGTTTATATCACAGTCCGTGGCTTAGGGGTGAGCCATCCAAGCTGTTTTGGCGACCTGTCCTTGGAGCATTTGGCGAGGCATCCTAACCCACGGGGCGACATGCCCACGCTAGTTGGCGAGCTG
The DNA here is from genome assembly GCF_963921795.1 of Nannobrachium achirus. NCBI lineage: Eukaryota > Metazoa > Chordata > Actinopteri > Myctophiformes > Myctophidae > Nannobrachium > Nannobrachium achirus. The sequence goes on from NC_137818.1 coordinate 52,482,428, forward strand.
CCCTAGAAAATTCATTTGCGTCATTTGTCGAGTTGGAAATTTGGCGAGAGGACCTGTATTCAATAAAAGCTATCATCTGATTGAGGAAAGATGTCAATATATGTTCGGTTTTTGGAAAAGAAGAAACGTTTACAATCCACGAAAATAATGCAGGCTACTTACTGTGGAACGCTCCTATTCCAGTTATGGTAAGCTGTCCTTTTAACAAATCATATTCCTTTATATTCCTTTGCTTTGAGAAGCAGTGTGATAAAAGTTCTTATTCCCGTTCCAAAGTAGACCTACTCCATGTGGCTGCACGCGCTGCAGTGACGTTATTGTAATCGTTACGTCCCAATCCTTATGCAAGCTTGCCACTGGCCGTATCGTTGAAAGTGAAAGTGAAGCGACCGGGTATTTCCCGGTGAATCTGTGCGCAAAGGTGGGGGCCGATGGGCAAGGAGGGTTGCGAGCTTATGAGAAACAACTAAAATAAGACCTTAAAACCTGGTGAAAACAGTTGCGTGCAGCGGAAGATGACGGTAAAGGAAATGATTGATTGATTGAAGAATTTATTAGAAGTTTGCAATAGAAAAAAGTACAGTTTCATGACAGTACAAATCGTTTAATGGAAAACATTAAATTAACTTCTGAAAAGCCTAACACGGCCTTAAAACATGGCAAAAACAGTTGTGTGCATTAGCGCAAGATTAGATGAGGATAAAGGAAATCATTAAATGGAAAACATTAAATTAACTTCTGAAAAGGCTTCTAAGCCTACACTAATAGCCTACAGACAATATAAATCCTTATTACCCGGCATGTTTCAATGCTTGATTCTGATTGGTCGAGCGCTGAAATCAGAGGTCTGTTATTTCTGGATAGCAGACCGCTCCGCTCAATAACAGACCGCTGCCTAATCAAAGACTCAGAACACCCGCTGCAGTCAAGCTGCACTGCGTGAATCTTGTGCTGTATCCAACATGTCAGCCATGAAAACAAACACACAGCGACATTTACAACTAAACGTTGCTCTTAAGAATGTTTTAAAAAATATTTTAAGCGAGAAATAGACGACGTAGTATCAGAAAATGGATTCTATCTAATCAGCACTTCCTTGTTTTCCAAGGCAACCGTTGTGGAACACTTCCAGCCGTCTGTAAACAAGGAAATACTTTGTTTTGTTTTTAGTTTTGAGTCAAATTATTACTTTTATTTTGTAGCCGGGTAATAAGCGGGATAATGAATGGCTCCTTGGTGCGCCTCGGGGAGTTATCAGTCCGTCGGTCAGTTATCTGTCGTCATTCACCGCGGAGCCATTCATTATCCCTTACTTAGTCTAGTTGTGGGAAGAAATGGATTTCATCATTGCCCCAAATAACTTTTAAATATCTTGCAATTGGCGACGGGGTCTCTTACTAAATCGGCAAGATTACATTACATAACATAATACATAAAAGCTAAGCTATCACCTCTCCATCATCAGCAATAGTCAGTGGTGCGTGTCCCCCACACTCCCAAGCCCCCACCGTTGCGCACAGATTCACCGGGAAATACCCGCTCGCGAAAGTGAAAGTGAAAGTAATGTTTTCTTTTGCGGTGAAACCATGTGGTGAAAAAAGTAGGACTATATAGCATTTTATACTCGAGTAAAAGTATCAATACTGCAATCCCTTTCAAGTTAAGTAAGTCCATTATTCAAAATGTACTCAAGTAAAAGCACAAACGTAGGGTAGAGTGGGGGAAAAGGCCCCCCTGGGGTAATAAGCCCCCCAGCTGTATTTGACTACAGAACTACAAGGTGGCAAAAATTTTGATTTCAGCACATTCCTGGCATCCTTAGCTCTTCATGGATACCAAATTTCATTGTCTCACCTTAATCCAGGTCATAACTTTCTCAATCAAACACATTTAAGATAAACTGATCTAATTCTTTGTCACTGTGAAAATGTTCCAAACTCGGTGTAAATAAGTTGAACCTCTTCACTTATTTTTTGTATATCATTAGGAAGGCCTTATGATAAATGATCAACTTAAAAAAATAAAAAAATAAAAAAGGTTTAAGATTTAAGATGACACTCTTTGCAATGACAGCGTTGGGGTAATAGGCCCCCCCCTCGTGTGGGGTAAGAAGCCCCCGGAGGCTTTTTGCCCCATGGAGAGAATAACTGCTTATTTTTGGCAATCGTTCAGTTAATGTATACAAACGTGAAAATTGGCATTAGCAGTTTCCATGGGTCACTTTGAAATGGACACTTTCAAGATGACAGACATTTTTCAAGATGGCTGACACCTAATTGGAGCAGTTATGTGATATAAAGGGTTATTTTACCCAGGGGGCAAACCAGCCTTTTTTTGGGAAACCTGCATTTGCCCCGACATAAAAAGTTGTCCACCAGAAATATTATCTATGACCCAGTAGGATCACAACCTATATGGACAACCCGGTCAATTTGTACAACAAAGTCCAATATGGCCGCCTCAATATTAGCCCCTATTAGTTTTAATGGGGGGTGAATAGGGCAAAATTTTAAACTGAGGGATATTTCCACGAAACTTCACAGGTTGATCAATGGTATACATATGAACATTTTTTGTATTGCAAGTTTCCATGAAATCCAATATGGCCGCCACAATATGGCCGCCATAATGTAAGGACCCAGAAAATAGGTTTTGCCTCTAACTTCTGAACCAGATGAGCTAGAAACGCAAACTTGGTGTCTATTTCATGGTGTCTGACCATGGGAGACTCAATGGAATAGCTAATTTTATTATTGGGTGTGTCTGGACCTTTATTGTGCATATTTGCAAGATGGTGGATTCCCAAAATAGAGCTTTAACATAATTTCTACCATGATTGTTGACTGCTTTTGCAAATACAAGCAATATGAATCCATTTGCTAAGATTTATGGCACAGAAGGGACTTATACCTGTATTATTCTTGAGTTTGCATGTTGTCAAAATGGCTGTAAACGAGATATTATATTTCCTGTCCGATTCTACTGTATGTAGTTGTAGCAATGACTTCAGATAAAATCAGAGACCAAAACAATGTATCTTAGAACATTTTTTTTTATTAAAAAAAATATAAAAAAAGAGAGAGATTATCTCAATGAAATGAATGCAACTGCCTTTTTGGGTCTTTCACACATAGACATGCACATGCTTTCCAACAACTTCAGCTTCAGGGAAATTATAATGAACACATGATTAAAACAGGCTGCATTATAATGCAAATAATTGCTAGTCACTATCACTGTCATGTGTACCTATCCTGCTGCATCTTGTCTCCAGTCCTTGGCAACGACACCCCAAGTAGCATGCAATTCCCTTCTTCGCACATGAACAGTTTTTCTGGCAGCCTTTGATACAGCTACATGATATTGCCTTGTCCATTGATATAGGCCAGGCTGGCTCTGTAGATGGACAGGGGACTGCCTTCCCATGGCGGCAGCATGATATAGGCATCTATATCATGCTGCCACCCACCTCCTAGACCTTCCAGAGCTGTGGGTGAGAACAGAGCAGGATGCATATCTTCCTATCCATCACATGGTCTCAGCCCTTGGACTCGCACAGTGTCGTGCCCTGCCCTTTATTCACAGCCTGAGTGGCAGAGATACCACCAGCTATCCCTTTTTCACTGGAAAGAAGGCATGGTTCAAGACCAGCATGGGTCTAGATCTCCCTGCACTTCAGGAGTTTGGTGAAAATTCCTCTTATTCCCTCTCAGAGGATGTCAAGAATCAGGCTAGAGACCTCACAATAGCTGTATATGCATCAAAAGCTGACCATTCGGAGGACTTTGACCTGGCAAAGCTGAGAGTGTACAAGTTCCTAAATAACCGATCAACCCTGTTGAAGCTGCTGCCACCTACAGAAAATGCCTTTGGCCTGCACCTGAAAAGAGCTGCTCTTGCAGCCATAATAGATAAAACTGCACACATTGCGAAGCCAGACATCCCTTGCTTCACTGAATATGGATGGTCTCTCAGTGATGGGAAGGCAGTCCCCTGTACATCTACAGAGCCAGCCTGGCCTATATCAATGGACAAGGCAATATCATGTAGCTGTATCAAAGGCTGCCAGAAAAACTGTTCATGTGCCATCCATCCATCCATCTTCAACCGCTTATCCGGAATCGGGTCGCGGGGGTAACAGTTCCAACTGAGACTTCCAGATTTCCTTATCCTGCGCAACTTCCTCCACTCCCTCTGGGAGTATACCGAGGCGTTCCCAGTCCAGTCTGGATATATAATCCTTCCATCTGGTCTTAGGTCTGCCACGGGGTCTCCTCCCAGTGGGACGTGCATCGAGGACCTTCCTAGGAAGGCGCTCGGGGGGCATCCGTACTAGATGCCCGAACCACCTAAGCTGACTCCTTTCCAAGTGAAGGAGCAGCGGTTCTACTCTAAGTCTCTCTCGGGTGATTGAACTTCATGTGCGAAGAAGGGAATTGCATGCTACTTGGGGTGTCGTTGCCAAGGACTGGAGACAAGATGCAGCAGGATAGGTACACATGACAGCAGTGTTGCCGTGGTCTTGGGTCGCGCGCCCCCGGCGACCCATATCTTTTTTCAGCCGGAGTCTCGCACCCCCCCCCAAGTTCACACTTCGACAACTGTTTTAACAAAGAAACGAGCCTATATGCATATCAATAGACCTGTATAGTAGGTGTTGAGCGACTTCGCGACCCCCCAAACATTGAATCACCACTGCACCACTGCATGACAGTGATAGTGACTAGCAATTATTTGCATTATAATGCAGCCTGTTTTAATCATGTGTTCATTATAATTTCCCTGAAGCTGAAGTTGTTGGAAAGCATGTGCATGTCTATGTATGAAAGACCCAAAAAGGCAGTTGCATTCATTTCATTGAGATAATCTCTCTCTTTTTTTTAAATAAAAAAATAATTTCTAAGAAACATTGTTTTGGTCTCTGATTTTATCTGAAGTCTTTGCTACAACTACATACAGTAGAATCGGACAGTAAATATAATATCTTGTTTACAGCCATTTTGACAACATGCAAACTCAAGAATAATACAGGTATAAGTCCCTTCTGTGCCATAAATCTTAGCAAATGGATTCATATTGCTTGTATTTGCAAAAGCAGTCAACAATAATGGTAGAAATTATGTTAAAGCTCTATTTTGGGAGTCCACCATCTTGCAAATATGCACAATAAAGGTCCAGACACACCCAATAATAAAATTAGCTATTCCATTGAGTCTCCCATGGTCAGACACCATGAAATAGACACCAAGTTTGCGTTTCTAGCTCATCTGGTTCAGAAGTTAGAGGCAAAACCTATTTTCTGGGTCCTTACATTATGGCGGCCATATTGTGGCGGCCATATTGGATTTCATGGAAACTTGCAATACAAAAAAATGTTCATATGTATACCATTGATCAACCTGTGAAGTTTCGTGGAAATATCCCTCAGTTTAACATTTTGCCCTATTCACCCCCCATTAAAACTAATAGGGGCTAATATTGAGGCGGCCATATTGGACTTTGTTGTACAAATTGACCGGGTTGTCCATATAGGTTGTGATCCTACTGGGTCATAGATAATATTTCTGGTGGACAACTTTTTATGTCAGGGCAAATGCAGCACACCTTCCTTTGCCCCCTGGGTATTTTGGTGATACAAGCCTGAAAATTGGCATGAGTAGTCTCTGTGGGTCACTTGGCAATTAGCCTCGGAAACCCAGACTTACTTGGCAATTAGCCACCCACAGTTACTTGAAATTTCAATATGGCAGCCATTTTTCAAGATGGCCACCACCTTAGTGGAGCACCAAATAAACCATTATATCACTTAACTGCTCCACAAGGTGTCGGCCATCTTGAAAAATGTCCGCCATCTTGAAATTTCAAGTAGCTGTGGGTGGCTAATTGTCAAGTGACCCACAGAGACTGCTCATGCCAATTTTCATACTTATATCACCAAATAAACTATTATATCACATAACTGCTCCACTAAGGTGTCAGCCATCTTGAAAAATGGCCACCATCTTGAAAATTCAAATTCCTCTGACAATTATCTTGTCAAGTGACCCATGGAAAATGCTCATGGCAATTTTCATGATTGTAGCACTTATTCTGCTCCAGGACATAGAAGGGGGCCTATTACCCCATAGAGGGGGGCCTATTACCCCAGTAGTGGGGCAATAGGCCCTTTTTACATGTTTTTCTTTTTGTACTATAAAATCAAATGTATCTAATTTTTCAACATGATGCCCATATAGGTGTATTGGGTAAAGCATTGTTAACATGTACATACTGAATTAATATCAAAATGTATTTTAATTGGTCATAAAATAGACATTTTCCTTAGGGGGGGCCTTTTACCCCACCTTACTCTACTGGCATCGAAATGTATAAAGTAGGTCTATCAAAAGTAAAAATACAAAATGTTTGAGCATAGCAGATCTAGAAGATCATGCACAGTACAGTACTTAAGTAGCCTAGGCCTAGTTACATTGCATCACAGTGTGATACGGTAATTATTTTTGCCTTGAGCATAATGAAAGCATGAGGCAGCGAAATAAGGTACATCTTTCCTTGACAATAATGAGAGGCAACAGACAACAGCATTTATACTGAGATTTTTTCTGAATGTAATGTTTTATATTCCTATACATTTTGGAAATATAACTAAACTGAACCATTGCATGATTAGTTAGTAGTAATACTCCAATGCTTTTTAAATGTATTATTACACAATTATATTCAGCTTAAGCTTGACTTGGTGTAAGTGATTTTCTTTGGTTCAAATAATTTATTATAAGAAAATAATACAACCTTTTTAACCTATAATGTTTTGTTTTAACCAACCAACCAGTATACCGTAAATAAAAATCGCAATTAGATATTTTCTCAAAATCATTCAGCCGCCTTAAAGACACATTTTTCTTTTTGACTAAAACTATTGACTAAAACTGGACTAAAACCTTTGTGTGGGTTCGTCGACTACAACTTGACTAAAACCTTTTGAGTTCAGTTTTGTTGAGTCGCCCCTTGACGTCGGTGAATTGTAGCGAGTTGTAAATGGACCATTAGTTTGCTACTGCTGCAGCAAAACCAAGCCTAAATAAGCCAGAGACATTTTCCCGTTGCACATTTTAACTAAATAGCATATTCACAATCTCAACTCTCAATTTCCTATACTAATCAACTCCAAGGCAACGCTAGTAATAGTGATGTGTGTTGTTTTGGTGTTAGGAGAAGAAAACACTGGACAGGAAGCATCTCCGCTTCTGCTCCCCGGTTGCCAGATTCTGTGAGTTAAACAAGCGACCAGGTCTATGAAAACAAAGCCTAAAGAAGCGTCCAGTTTCACCTATTGAGCTTTATTACATTAGCTATTTTCGAAAAGAATGTTGAAAGCAAGGCCAAATAAGCAACTACAATTCAGAAACATGCCCAAACAAAAGTAACCTACAACTAGAAACATTATAGGAAAACAGGATCAAAGTCGCTTGTAACGAGCCGATATGGCAACACAGTGCGCATGCGCAAAACTGTACAGTAATTACAGTCAGCATACAGTCGGCTGGAAAATTCAATGTGCTTAGTTTTTTGCAGTTCTTTGCAGTCTGTGAACAGTTTGAACAAGTCTCCTGTAGTATTTTCGGTGTGGAGGCACCTTACTTTGTAAGCCGGCCGTACTTGCCCGTATACTTGTCCCGACCACGCAATCAGCCGCCCGAACTTTCCCGTACTTTTATCATAAAAATGAAATTAATTATAATTAAAAAAAAAAAAAACAGTCGCCGGTCGTGCTCTGTCTCTTTAAGAAAGCATCTCACGGGGGTAAAGCGTCAGAGGCGTGATGACGTCATCTGCAACGGAGAAACTGGGATCCACGGGCGGCCATTACGTGCCATCCTATTGTATATGCAGCCAGTTGGCTAGCGCGTCTCCTCATATTTTTCGATCAGACGAAAGGCGGAATCAAGGCTTCCGAATGAGTGGATTACATGTGATTAGATATCTGTGCGTGGAACGAGGACGTTATGTACTTTCGAGCGCTGTTTTTTATCGCTGTTTACCCCGTCTCCCTCCATGCAAATGACCGGAGGAAAACAGCCTTCAGCAGCATCAAAAAAGGTTGGCCGACCAAAAAATGTTCTTTATGCACGGTTTCTGGCTTGCACTGATGCGATCCGAGCGTGTTGTTATGATTTGGCGCATTGCTTTTTTAAAACATGTTTATAAATAAATAGAAGATTGCACGGCAGTACCTCTGCACCCCTGTTTTTAAGGGGGTCCCCGTGGCTTCCAAAGGGTTAAGACTAAGACTAAATCTGAAATGCCCGCCAAAAACAACACTGCAAATGTTGAAGAGACATCAGTCAGAGGAGTTTGTTTGTTCAAACTGTGATCAGTGAACACTGAGGAACTCAGAGCACCTTCTAGCACCTTATGGGTGTCATATGCATGACGCACACACCCACCCACACACACACACACACGCGCACGCACGCACGCACGCGCGCACACACACACACACACACACACACACACACACACACACACACACACACACCCTGAAACTGTGGTGAGGGAGGATGTACGCACAATACTGTATGTGTGAATGTTCTTGTTTCCTTCCTGATAGAAGGCCTACGTCACTGTATACTGCTATGTTGACCCTCACTATATGTTGTTTCAATGTATCTCAAACACTCATAATGACCATTTAGGCCTAGAATTATTGAATTCTTTAGCTATTGAAAAATAGCAGATATACAAGCTCACAGCGCGGCACCGAGTGCCACGCTGCGAGCTTGTAGATCTGCTATTTTTGAAAATGTGTGCAAATCTTTGAATATATGTATTTTTTAAGCGAACGTTTTGCAACTAAAATTTTGCTTCTGGGTGGTCCCTGGAACTAGATATTTTGAGATGCGGGTTCGTGGCCAAATAAATATCAGTTTGGGGCCGGGGGTCCTTCACATGAAAAGGTTTGAGAACCACTGACATAGTAGTCTCTCAAGAACAGAATAACTGAGCTCCTGTTATGTGAAAAGGACCTTTTCTTTGACGATGGCTTATAGCCAGATTGCTGACATAGAAACATAGGTTTTTCAAAAAACCTTAGAAGTATTCAAAAGACACTTATAGAATCGGGTCAAAATTCTAATGTTCACGATTTTTCAAAAATAGCAGATCTACAAGCTCACAGCGCGGCACTCGGTGCCGCGCTGTGAGCTTGTATATCTGCTATTTTTCAATAGTTAAAGCATAAAATAATGATACACAATAATGTGTACCCGTTCCAAAAAATAAAGTGTTGTAAAACACTCATAATGCCTTTTAAAGTATTTTTTAAAACAAGCCTCTTTCAACTCAGAGCACAACTTTTATCTACCATTGGTGTATCCATAGCAACAGGTCTTGTGAGGCTGAGATCAGCATACCAAAGAAATACCAAAGAACTATTGGGTATTTCCTTCGAAACAGTGTGGTTTCACATTGAACACCATGTACTGTATGGGCACAAAGATCTACCCTTTGGCTCAAGACATACTTGAGCTTAGATGATGCTGTGTGTGTGTGTGTGTGTGTGTGTGTGTGTGTGTGTGTGTGTGTGTGTGTGTGTGTGTGTGTGTGTGTGTGTGTGTGTGTGTGTGTGTGTGTGTGTGTGTGTGTGTGTGTGTGTGTCAGAGAGGATTAAGCAGATTTCTGACAAGTAAGATGATAATGACCTGAGGTGGACACTAATGAAGTACATTTGCTTGAGTACACTGTACATTACTTGAGTATTTGTATTTTTGGATACTTATGACTTTCACTGCACTACAAGATAAATATTGTACTTTTGACTCCACTACATTTCTAGTAAGGGAAAGATTACCCTTACAGTAACACTTAAGCTCTATTTCAAATAATGTTAAAATATTAGATCACCAAGCTCACACAATGTGTTGTGAGCATGTAGATCTACTATTTTCACTATTATTGATACTATTGATACTATTATTGAGCATTTACTTTTGAATACCTGTTTCTTTCTACCCTTTTTTAACTTAAGTACGGTTCTTGTGTAAATGTTTTACACCTCTACATCAGTGTAATGTAGTTCTGTAAGACATTGCACTGAAATGTGTCATGTCACACAGTTGTATTATTGTGTATATTCTTTTGTGTGTAATTGTATTTTACTTTGTAATCAATCAATCAATCAATCAATCAATCAATCAATCAATCAATCAATCTGTGTGTGATTTGGACAGCATGGAGAAGCAACAACAGAATCAGCTGAAACAACTGAATGAACAGTTGCTGAAACAGCAGACTGAACATCGGACTGATATAAGAGCTTTGGAGACCAAGGTAACGTCCAGATGTTTATTTAAAACTCTACTCTCCTCAGAGTTTGTTCTACAGATAACCATTAATGTTTGTTCTGTGATGACTCCTCAACAGTTTATTACACATGTTCGTCTCCGTTCTGTCAAAGAGTTTTATCATTTAAATGTTGACATTCATGCATACTCATGCTGTTTTTACTGTTTGTGTCAAACTAGGTGGAGGATTGCTCTAAGGCTCTCAAGATCTTGGACATTTTGGCCAAAGCATCCTGGGCCAACTCAACAAACCCTCAACCTGAACACCCTTGGACCAAACCACGGTCATTCTTAGCTAAGTGGTCAGATGGGTGGACCTGTTGCATCAACCCTTAGACAAACTATGTTTGAGGCTTTTATTTTGAGGGGGAAATTATGTTTTTGACTTTTATTCTGAGAAAAAGAAAAGATAAGAATACACACCGGCAGGGTAGGAATTTCACGGCGGCCACGACGGCCATGGCCGTCGTTGCCCCTCTCTTTGGCCGTGTGCCCCTCGAAAAATGACATGCCCAAACTGCCACAGTGGCCGTGGTGCCCCAGCGCCCACAGCAGTCCATTAACTGCCGATTACCGTTTTTTCCTCTGCGCGATTTTCCAGTCATTACGGTAACAGCAATGCGTGGTTGGTTGAGCTGCTCACATGACCAGTAGTAGATTCGATTTACTCTCGTAGCAGCCGCCGCATAGGGAGTCCCGCGAGCCGCGACAGTGTTTATACAACACAAAACCATCACCGGGCTAAACGGGAGTTAAATCTTACGCAGCTTGTTGAATAAATCCCGATGTGCGAACGAATGCCTGCAAACTGAGCTCTGCTGAGCTCAGGACAACCACCGAAATGCAGCGCTAAGGGAACCAAAAGTTATTCTTTCCCCAAGAGGCTGAGCTGTCAGAAACTTAAAGTTATACCATGTAACTTTTTTTATAAAACAAATCTTAAAATTGTCCTAACTGTTAAATCGCTAAAGTTTTAGAACACCCACTCCGTTATTTTCAGCTTCAAAAGCCTTCTCTTTATATGTTTTCTATGAGCCGTGAGGGGGGGAGAATTTCGCGGCAAAATGACGTCATCATACACTACCGGCCAATCACAGCGAGGGTTATACACTGCCGGCCAATCACAGCGCATCTTGAAGTGGGGTCGCTAGGGCGGCCATATTTGTAGTCTCCCGTGTGTCTCTATACTCGGGTGAACGGTGAAGCATGGGTGTAGGAGTCTGTTTCTCCGGAATGCCTGAACGCACAGGAACCAGGGACCCCTCTAAAGATAGATCTCGGCGAGGTGGAGGCAGACGCGGCGGTGTCCGCGGCGAAAAACGGCCAAAAGACGCGGACGCGACCGAGGTTTGCTATAGAGCTACTGACCACTAGTTGAGCAACTTACACAGTATAGCTTTAAGTTGAGAAAGGATCACTCCGCAAACGGAAGGGAGGAGCTTGTGTGCGTGCACATGACCAGTGATGGAAAAAGTACTCAAAACTTAAGTAAAAGTATCAATACTGCAATGTAGAAATACTACCGTTGCAAGTAAAAGTCCTCAAATTCAAAATGTACTTGAGTAAAAGTACAAAAGTATTGGTATCAAAATGTACTTAAAGTACCAAAAGTAAAAGTACAAAATGTTTGAAAATAGCAGATCTACAAGCTCACGAGTCACAAGGCGTTATGTGACACATTTTGAGCTTGTAGATCTGCTATTTATTCTACAAGCTTGGCTATTTTCAAACAGCCTAAATAGGGCTAAAGTGGTTCATGTATGTTTTATATTATGATTTATATATGCAAATTAACTAGTAACTAAAGGTTTCAAATAATTGTAGCGGAGTAAAAGTACAATATTTGGATCTGAGATGTAGTGGAGTAGAAGTAAAAGCAAATTGGAAATACTCAAAAAATTACAATAAACAATTAAGTACAATAGTCAAGTAAATGTACTTAGTTACTTTACACCACTGCACATGGCAAAACCAGAAATAAACAGCTTCTTGATATTTATTTAATTGAAAGGCATTAAACGTTAATTTAGCTTAACGTTTAAGCTAAATTAATTATGACTGTGGCGTGGACTTAAAATCATTGTTTTAATTGATGGCCTTCTTGCCCTGGCACTTGGCCTTTGTGCCCCTTAAATGACGAAATTCCAGGCCTGGTTGTGACATCACATTGTGACATCACATTCCTTCCTTGTCCCTTGTATGCCCATATGGAGATCCCTGATGTCATCAATATTAAGCCCATAGCTTCGAATGCCCAAAATGGACATATTGTGTGAGTCTCATCTGGTCTAAAACACATCTATGATGTCAGGCACACACATCTATTTGTCCAACTTAAACAACCAACCGCAACTCGAATCACACTTGCAAATGAAGTCCGTCCTGTGCGAATTCCGTCCTGCGCTTTTCGCCCTTATACTGGCTTTAAATGTAGTTTAACAGATGCTCTTATCCAGAGTGACTTACTGTACAAGTTAGAGATCAGAATAATCAGAGACAATGAAGACAATTTTCAGACTCCACCTAAACCCATAGCACTACTGAAACACTCATTGACCATACATGAAGCTAGTTAGCACTTGTTTTTAGGTTTTTTAGAACCTTTTTTTTTTCTTTACTGATCATATTGTTTGTTTGTTTTTTTGTTTTTTTTGTTTTTTAGATTGATATTCATATGCATTTGGTTATATTGTTGCTGATGTTCTGACATATTAACTTGTTTATTATAGTGATGTATTATCTGCTGTAAGTCGCTTTGGATTAAAAGTGTCTGCTAAATGCCTAAACTGTAAACTGCAACAATGAACAATATGTGTAGAGTGCAGAGAGAACGGTGTTTAGTGCCTCAAACTAGGAATTCATCTCTTTTTAAACAACCAACAATCAAGTAGTTTCCAGGAGAAGGAATTGAAACATTGAATCCTGAACTCCTAAAACTCAGTGACGATCATCCTTCCAGTGAGTTGATCAGAGGAGAATGAGGGATCGTTTGAGAGTTCATCTGACATGGAAGTCCTTTTGACCACAGCTCAGCTGCACCTCAGATCACAATAGAGGAGAGAAGTGTAAAACCAAACACATGCAGAAATACTTCACTTTAACGACAATAAATGAGAGAATTGCAAAACCAAACACTGTACCAATGCAGAAGTACTTCAGTTCAATAACAATAGTGGAGAGAAGTGCAAGACCAAGCACCGTGCAAATGCAGAAATACTTCACTTCTGTGAGAATAGGATGATAATGACTTTGTATAAACCACTCCCTGCTTTCTCCTCCTCTGTGAGGACAGACTGGATGTGCTACATTCCAGTATACATACTGTATGAATTATTGTGTACACACTACACAGTATCATCAACACCTTAACCTTTTATAGGACATAATCACTGTATAAACACCCTACCTTCTCCTCCCCTGTTGGATGCATGTGCTGCATTCCAGATGTTGAAGGAAATTAATCCACTGTGAATGTATTTGTCATGTTACCTTTCTGTCTCTGCTTTAAGACCTCCACTCAGCACTGCTATTACTACCGACGTGTACTGTATGAAAGGAAGAAGCTTGGTATTGGTTGTGTGTTTTATTTTAATTGAGTGGTTCTCAAAGTGGGTCTACAGGGGTGTTTGAGGGCGTTCCAACTTCCAGGGGTTCCCTAGCATTATCTTCTGACAGTTAGGACCAGGGCAGGAATTTCAGGGAGGCTATGAAGCCATGGCCATCGTTGTCCCTCAGTTTGGCCCCTCCAAAAAATATCATGACCTGAGGCCACAGTGACCTTAAAGGAGTAGTTCACCCCCAAAATGACTTTTTTTCTATTGATTACTCACGCCATGGAGACTTGAGTTCAATTATGTATATTTTTTTGTATTTGTCGCACTCCTAAGACAAAAAGAATATTGTAAATTTACCCCCATTGATTCCAGATGGGGACCCAAATGCATTTAGGTTCCCATCCGGAATCAATGGGGGTACATTTATTGTGATCAAATTACTGTCTTAGGAATGCGACAAAAAACTAAACATATTATTGAACTAGAAAATATGTCATTTTGGCGGTGAACTACTCCTTTAATGCCCCAGCAGCTGACTGTACCACTTTCTCCTGTCTCAGTCTATGTAGACACCAGTGTCTTTCTTGTCATGTAGACACCAGTGTATTTCTTGTCATGTAGACACCAGTCTCTTTCTTGTCATGTAGACACCAGTGTCTTTTGTTGAGTCCCCATTTTTAAACCAATCCGGTATCTTTGATTTGCGCAGGGCCGAGCATGGATCACATTGTAAATACCAATGTAATTATTTCACAGCAGATAGTCTACACTCTACATATTACATTTAAAATCATCCCTTAAATCATCCCTTAAATTCAATTAATTATTTCAATGTTGTTTTATTTGATGGCCTTCCTGCCCTGGAATTTGGCCTTTTGCCCTCAATAAGTGGTCAACCCCAAAGGCCAAGTGGCCTTGCCCCTAAAATGACAAGATTCCAGGCCTGCACACCGGTGTATTTCATTGTGAAAAACGATGCCTTGTGCTTTTATTTTGGAAAGAGAAGAAAGAAAGAAAAACAATGTGCGGGGCCTTTTTTAAAGGAAAAAAAAAAGAATTGTAACTTTTATATTATACATTTTATAAAGCAATGTATATGCTTTTATTTTGAAGGAAAAAAAACTAAAACTAAAGAAACATTGAATAAATAACATTGAATAAAACCATAAGCCTGAATGTGTTTCTAATCGCTATTTTGTCTTGAGAGGAATGTTGGATTCCTGCATCTATAGACACTGGTTTGTATTCCGTTTGAGGTTCATTTGGTGAGAATAGATAGCCTGACACTCAGCCTGCATTTACATTTTGTTTCACTTTTCTTATCTTTTTTTTTTTTTTCTTTTTCTTTTTTTATGCCTAGCGATTCAGGGGTTGGAGCTAGGCAAGGGTAGGGCTGCTCCATGGTCCATGGTGCCAATATAGTCTTGCGTGGCCAGACTGTTGCCTAACGCGATTTGCAAATGCTCCCGGCATACAGTCTGGGGCACGGAAATAGAAACGATGAGTGCGAGATAAAGCGGATGTGACGCAACCGCTCCCTTGGTGCAGTAGCAATGGGGCTGTTAAGTATGACATCATTTTGTAGGCAGAGGAGAATTTCTGCCCCCAGTTTCCGTGAATCTTTTTTACTATTTTTACTATTTACACATTTTTCTTCTCTTTGTTGTTGAAAGGAAAGTGTTAGAATTATACTTTAGTCGTTATTTTTGTCTCGGATCTGTTGAAATAGCTAGGGACAGAAAATGCTCTGGGGGCAGAGTTCTCCTCTGCCTACAAAATTATGTCACGACTTAAAAGCCCCTCCTTTCAATATTTTTTTGGCGTTATTTCGTCTCTATCTGGTGTTGTTGGTGTTACTTCCATGATGTTTTCAAATGTCTTCTTAAACTATACACCCATAACGAGAATATGCTGCTCGAATAACTCTGTCTGTGCGAGTGTGTTTCTGTTATGTTTCCAATGGGATTACTGTTCAGTGCAGCAGAGGCTACTTCCGATACTCGCCGGTCAGGAGCTGCCGTTCCAGACTCTATATAGCATTCGGAGATTGTGGAATAGTTGTCTGGCTACGCGAGACTAGTGCCAATATAACAGTGCCACAAGTAGGCCACATCCTTCCTGGATGTGGCCTTCTATTCTGCATCTAGCTTAAGGCAAGACCCAAATTCAGAGTGAACATTTTTTACATTTTAACTAAAAAGTATCCTAGGTTGTTCCAGTCATCACGTTATACATACAGTACATAACAGCAAGATAATAATAATAATAATAATAATAATAATATAGACCAGTGGGTCTCAAATCTTTTCATGTCAAGGACCCCCAAATTGACACTTATTAGCCTGCGGAGCCCCATTTGAAAAGACATGCCAGGGACCCCCATTTAAGAGAAGATTTTTACAGCTCTATAGCATTGATTCTCAACCATTTTAATGTCAAGGACATGCATTAGGGCTACGGACCCCCATTTAATGGCATATCTATCTCTGAGTCCCCAATTTATATTGTAAAATCAATGTTAATTTAACTCTGATAGTGTGTAGGACCCCTGGGGTCCCCTTTGAGAACGGATGATATAGAGTAGACCATATCAGTTTTGCCAGGGGAAATCTTGTTTCAGCTTCACCCAACTGATGGCTGCTAAGGGGGTCATACAGAGCGCTCCAGGGGGAGCTGTTAAGGGTTTTAAGAGTCTTGCTCATGGACACATTATAGCCTGGGAATCAACCCTTTATTGAATACTTTATAGAAATGTAAACAGCATGTGGTGTGATAACACAAAAACATCCAGACAATGAAAACGTATGTTTCTCACGCCAATAAAGACCCTCTGAAGTGAATGGAATTGACTCAAACAGATCAGACACTGCCATCAGGGCCTCCACAATGTTGAGATCAATCAAGCGAGACGTAAACCCATCATCACCAACAGAAGGAATACAATTCATGGGTTGCATTTATTTTGTAGTCCTACACCGGCCATGTTGAGGACCAACACAGGTGTTCTGATTGGCATAGAACATTAGTTCTGTGCCAATCGGACAAATAGAAACACCTTTGTTGGTCCTCAACATGGCCGTTTAGGACCACAAACGCAACCCATGAATAGAGAAAGAAACTAGACTTCTGTCGAGGTGCCAACTTGCACCTCGTGCAATCGTGGCCATAGCCTATATATGGTCTACTTGTGTGCCAGCAGAGCGTGCCAGTAGTATTGGTGATGAGTGCTGTCCGTATGTATGTTTGTGAGCAAGTTGGCACTTGGCACTCTGTCGAGGTGCCAACTTGCGATTTGTTATCAGGTCACACTTGTTGGTGGTGACGTCACCGAGAACGCTGCTCCCTCATTGGCTAAAGGCCCTGCCTTTGTACTGTTCAGCTGGGAACAGACAGCACCGGAGGTAATACTTGCGCACTCTGCTGGCGCAAGTATAAATACAAATAAATGATATAGTGAAGACAATAACACTTTAAAGTTGCAATAAGCAGTTTTCTGCTGACATAAGCAGGAGACATGCAATTGCTTATTTAAATCTAGTCTCTGTGGTGCTTCTAGGAGCCGCAGTCTGCCTCCAGAACTATTATTTTATTTGTAAGAAGCTCTGTCACTAGCAGCTCATTGGTGCATGAACCAGCCGACCCGGGGCTAAAAGGATTGACAGACAGGTCTAACCAATCCGAACAATAGACAACCCTGATTGGTTAATCATAAACGGGAAACAGCAGGCTATCTGTCTATCGACCAATGACAGAACTTCTCACAGATAAAGAAATAATAGTTTTGGAGGCAGATTGTGGCCCCAAGAAGTGTCACAGACACAACATTTCTTTAGGAAGCACGGTTAGCCGTCTGAATATACCGTATTTTCCGGACTATAAGGCACACCTGACTATAAGGCGCACTGTCAATGAATGGTCTATTTTCGAACTGTTTTCATATATAAGGCGCACTGGACTATAAGGCGCACATAATAGACGCTACCGTTGCGTTATGCATCCAACAGATGGAGCTGTGCTAAAGGGAATGTCAATGTCAATGAATGATCCATATATAAGGTGCACTGGACTATAAGGCGCACTGTAGTTTTTTGAGAAAATGAAAGGCTTTTAAGTGCGCCTTATAGTCCGGAAAATACGGGTAATACAATAATAAAAAAAAAGCAATTGCATGTTTCCTGCTTATGTCAGCAGAAAACAGCTTATAGCAACTTTAAAAATGGACTCGCACACAGCCTCACACCTACACACAGACATGGAGTGACCTGATATCACCCAAGTGTTGGGCGGCCAGCAGCTCCAGAAGGAAGTGTCATTAATCCAGACAGGACTGTGACCAACAGTGTCTGGGCCGCTCCGTAAATCCACCTCGCCATACAATCAGTGAGACAGAGGCAGTGGGAGAGAGGACCGGCCGGGGGACAGGCTGCCAGGGAAGAGGAATCAGAATTTAGGAGGAAATTGAGTTGATCGAGCATTTCTGTGACACCGCGGCACTAACTCTTTTGCACAGCGTGACGTGTGAGTGCAGTTCATGGAGATGCAGCAGCACTTTGCCATCAGGGACGAGATCACGCAGGAGAGTTACTGTATATACTAGTAAGACGCCTCAGGGCGACATGGCCATCTGGCCAGTGATGTATATCGGACCAGTTACCCATATATGGAGATCCATATACATCCCTTTTATGCCCA
This sequence comes from Nannobrachium achirus, assembly GCF_963921795.1. Taxonomy (NCBI): domain Eukaryota; kingdom Metazoa; phylum Chordata; class Actinopteri; order Myctophiformes; family Myctophidae; genus Nannobrachium; species Nannobrachium achirus. The sequence goes on from NC_137818.1 coordinate 52,501,017, forward strand.
TACATGGAGATCCCTGTCTGAACCAGCCGCACAGATATGGGCTGTCTTCCTCCATATATCGGCATTCCCATATGAAGTCCAGTTAGATACGGGCTGGTAACATCAGGGATCTCCATATATGGTCATGAAAGGGATTATGTTAGAGTGGTTGTGACATCACAACATACAATATATTTTAATTATGCCCATTACATGGAGATCCCTATCTGAACCAGCCACACAGATATGGGCCATGTCTTGGCCATCTGGCCAGTGATATACTTTTATATCGAGGGCATCAGGGATCTTCATATATGGACATAAAAGGGATTCTGGATTTCTATATGTGTCTTGATGAATTGACAGCATAGGCCTACAATGGAAACAAGCCCTTGGGGCTTTTTTTTGTCTTAGCCTTCCTTCTAGCATCATAATCATACCACTGTACTATTTTGCAGTATTCAGTCAATCAATCAATAAGATTTCAGATCTTTATATACTCTTATATTAACCCCCTTTTTTATATTTACACACATAAGTGAAGGTGTTTGAACGAGAGGTGTTTGCATGAGAGACCCGCAAGAGATCCACTGAGCCACCAGTTCCTCCCAAGACACGCAACTTTATGGCCCGCCTCTCGCCTCACCTCCCAGCGGATGACATACTATAAAGCCGCTTTTGAACTGACATGGCCCAACACCACTCCACGCTGCCCACCTTTGCCAGGTTTTCCACAAGGGAAAGAAGGAGGAGTCCCGCACACCGTCTTGCAAGATGTGCGTGCTGTTTGTTTATATTTTCCACAACAAGGACCTGGGTAGAGTGGTGCGAAAGTGTTGATAAAAGTATCCACTCCAGTAGGTCTGAGCTAGGCCAAAAGGGGCCAAACACTTCATAATGACTGATCACTGATTCAAATGCAAATTACTTTTAGGTGTATCTCAGCTATCAGTAAGAAACCCTATAACTGTGATTATAATACCATATACATTGTTGTAATTATTAGAACTATCCTAATTATAATATAATATAATGGATTAAAACAGTTGAGATGATTAACTTAATGTGTAACATTGTTTTCTCACTCAACAGTAAACAAACCAACATAAAGTTTAAGTGTATAGAGGGTATCTGCACATCTCTAAAGTGACAATTTGAGGACAGTTATCAGGATCAATGCTTATGTGGCTGCGGCTACTTTTTGTTATTTGTATTTTCTATTTTTTGTATTTTATTTCTTACCTACCGGACATTGTAGTGACGTCACTTCCGGCCACGGCCTTATATGGGAAACGCCAGTTCAGGCACGGTTAGCTTCCACACTCTAGTCGTGCCTCAGTGAGAGGAGGCACGAATTGCTTTGGTGTCTGTCTAGCAGTTGACAAGGTTTGTGTTGCTTTAATGTCCACAATTATACCCTTTTGTTGTCAACATTTAAGTTGTTTGTTTCATTTCGTTATGAGTTTCACTGATGCGTTTGTGTTTATTGTTTCAGTTTGTCTAGTTTGTTTGGGATTGGATTCCCTGCCCCCCCTTCATTCCTTTCATGCCACATGCAGCCAGAGAGGTACATAATGATTTCAATGTATTCCCCTTTTTGTTACTTTATGGTTATTTTGGTGTTTGTGTACTTTATATCCTGATTTGTTGTTTTGTGTGTTCACCAGTTTGACGGTGTTTGAGGAAATAAACATCTGTAAATCGAACCTACTGCTTCATTATTCTGAGAGGAGTGACAGTCAAACTCTGCATACGACGAGGGTATCCAGATCCATCCATCCTGCGGCGAATGGTCTACCCGGCCGAGAGCAGTGGAGCGACCAGCCGAGAAGCACCAAGCGGCGGCCGTCGCTAGCGCTGCTAGCCGGTCTCGATAGACTCCGCAGAGACATCATCACGCCCCCCCCCCCCCCCCCAAACACTACATCGTTGTGTGCGTGCTTGTCAGCCAGCCACCAAAAGGACACGCTTTGCTTTTGTTTGTCATCATCAAGAAACACCCAAGTAGAGGTTAGTAAAAACTACACGGTGCGCAAGAGACAATAAAGAGACACTTCAAGGGTTTTCATACGCAAATGAAGAGTCATTGAGTGAACCATTCTTTCTTTTATTCTTGGTGACAAAGAGTTGGTTTTAAGCGTTTTTTGCATAATGTTTTTGGGTTTAATTAAATGCCTGCAAGTCGACACTTTATATGGCTCTTGAAATGGTTTTATGGTGGTTTTAAGGTTTTGGTACATTTTATGGTTTAAGTGTATTGTTTATATTTATGGTAAAGTGCGTGGGTCATAAACAAAATGTCTCAAAAGACATCAGAAGGGCCCCCACAGTCAAAGGAAACACCTGTTTTGCCAAATGCTCAATCTGAACCACTTAAAACAAAGCAATCAGTGCCACCAGAATCTACAAAATCCGTTAAAGATGCAGGAACTGTTATTGAGAAACAAAACTTGGAACCTCGCAGAGGACAAAGAGGTCGCACTTTGACTGAAAAAGGAAAAGGGTTACAAACCGAAAGGTTAAAGGGATTGCTTTACATTTTTGATGGTGCTTATGATCATTGGAAAATTCAAGCAAAGAGAATTAAAAAGGCTGTAATCAACCAGGCTCCTTCTGAAATGTTACAACAAGAAATCAATGCGGTTCAGAAATACCAGGAAGAATTAAATGGCATTTATAACGAATATCGAACAATTGACGCCCCAACAAATGACCTGCGTCGCAGAATTGACAAGAGCAATCAAGTGACTGCAAATGTTGTGCAGAATGCTCAAGTTCTCATTCAAGAGACTGGAGAAGATATCGAATGGGCAGAAGTAAGCACTGTTTTTGACACCACCACTGCTACAACTCCATCTTTACCAGCAACACATTATCAAGAGGATGAGCAAACCCAACAAGAGGAGCCAAAGGACAAGGCTGCAGAGAACCAAGCCACTCAGAACTTTTTAAAAATTATGGCTGAGCAGCAACAACTGAGGTTGAATCACATGGAGGCTGAGAACCTCATACATGTAAAAGAAATGGAAAAGATCAAAATGGAGGTGGAGCGCCTGGAGCAACTCAAAAAGCTAAATGCTGCTAAAGCTAATTTAAAAGTTCCTCAAGCCAAGTCCACCCCTGGCAATACAAAGCAGCAGTATTTACCACCACCACAAGAGGGTGTCAATGTATCTGACTTGGTTAAAGTGCTTGCTGAAGCCATTACATCTAACAGACTACCCATACCTGAGCCTATCCTTTTCACTGGTGATCCTTTAAAATATAATTTATGGAAAACTTCTTTTCAGACCTTAATTGAACGAAAAAATGTACCAACAGCCGAGAAAATCTTTTTCTTACAAAGGTATATTGGAGGAGCTGCCAAGGAAGCAATTGAGGGTTACTTTTTAATGGAAACAAATGAGGCTTATCATGCTGCATGGGACCTACTGGACCAGAGGTATGGGGATCCCTTTATAATTGCAAAGGCCTATCGGGACAAATTACAAAGCTGGCCAAAAATAAGGGATGGTGTGGAATTGCGCAAATATGTGGATTTCCTGAGGAGCTGCGAATCGGCCATCTCACACAATGCTCACTTAAACATTTTGAATGATGCAATGGAAAATCAAAGGCTTTCAATGAAACTGCCTGACTGGTTGGTAAATGGATGGAATCGTGCAGCAACTACATTCCAACTGCAAAGTGGACATTTTCCAAACTTCAGCTATTTTGTCACATATCTCAATTTGGAATCTAACATTGCTTGCAATCCCATTACATCATACAGTGCTCTGCGACAAAGTGAGACGGACGATCGCAATAAAATCAAGAATCAAACTACGGTCACCTACAAAGGGCTAACAGCAAATGCAAAAACATTTTCTACTATCACTGAAAGGCCTCCTAGCTGCCACCTTTGTAATAAAACAGGACATGGATTACACGACTGTTATCACTTCACAGCTAAGCCACTTGAAGACAGAGTCAAGTACATATTCAGTGAGAGACTTTGTTTTGGCTGTTTAATCCCTGGTCACCTGTCAAAGGTCTGTAGAAGGAGAATGACATGTAACATTTGCCAGAAACGTCACCCTACGTGCATGCATAATGATCGCCCCTTAGAACCCAAAGAATTAAGTTTAAATGAAGAACAGACCACACAAGTTCAGACCAATGCAATGACATCTCATCTTGTGCAAGAAAGAACAGACAATCAGACAACTTCAATTGTACCTGTTTATGTTTCCACATCAGAAAATGCTGATAAAGAAGTCCTTGTTTATGCGATGCTTGACACTATGAGTGATTCTTCCTTTATTCTTGAAGAGGTCGCTGACATTTTAAATGTCTCCGCTGAACCTGTCAGAATCAAGTTATCTACCATGTCTTCTAAGGGTACAGTCGTACCATGTAAGAAAGTGACAAATCTCCAAGTAAGAGGCTTCCTTTCTGACAAGAAGGTCACAGTGCCAATAACATACACACGTGAATGTATTCCTGCCAACCGGTCTCATATCCCAACTCCTCAAACAGTAAAGTCCTGGCCCCATTTACAACAGCTTTCAGACCATATTGCACCTTTACAGGAATTTGAAATTGCACTTCTAATTGGCTTCAATTGTCCACTTGCTCTAATGCCCAGAGAGGTGGTCTGTGGTGAAGGAAACCAGCCGTTTGCTCAAAGGACTGATTTGGGCTGGAGTGTCATAGGCTATGGGAAACCCTGTGAGTTTTATGGAGACACCATTGGAATAAGTCATCACATCAGTGTAAGACAAGTGACCCCCGACATGAACCCAACAGTTGAACTTAAGGGTGAAGTTCAACATGTCAGCAAAGTTCAAATCAAGGAAATGATTGTGCCAAATGTTACAGGCAATGTGGAGTCTGATGTCAATGAAAATGGTGGAGAAAATCCAATCTCTAATGAAGAGCCTTTCTTGCCTAAGAAGGAAGTTCAACATGGCCCAGATGGTCATGAGATGCCCTTGAAAGGGGTTCCATCAGATCTACTTGATCTATCGTGTTTGAAACGATTTTACGCATTTATTCTTCCCTTTCTTGTATTATCTTTATACTTATTATTGTTCAGCTTTATGGAGGACATTAGCTCTCTTGGTGATGCTAAGAAAGTCTCGGAAGTACAGCTACCAGTTTGGTGTACTCCTCAACATGGGGTCTATCATGCAGAAGCACCTGGTAGAATGTATGTAGTCCTGGATTGTGCTGCAGGTTTCCAGGACATGTCCTTGAATGGCAAACGTATGTGTCCAAAGTCTACAAACTCCTTGGTGGGAGTTCACTATAGAGCTTAAGACTGTCCAGTTAAAGATCAATTGATGCATGTTCCTGTATAATGCACTGTCCATCTGTAAGATCTGCACCACTTCTCAAATGCGCATTATGGGAATATATTACCTCAGAGCATACAGAGCCATTAACACCAAATGGAGACGTCCATTGCTCAATGCAATGAGGAAATCATGTGTGTAGCTCTTACCAAGATAACTCCAGCCGGCTTGAGTTATCTGTTGCAATTCCACCTGCAAGGTTCAGTGTTTAACAGGAATTGGCTCAAATCTGACAATTTTAAGGAATAGCTTTGGACTAAGTGCTTGAATATATTATATTTCATGTCTTTGTTGCCAAATATACAAAGAATTGAGATCTGCTTGCAGCTAAGGGGAGACCATGGTGGGAGGTCATTGGCTCCAAACTTTCATAAGGCCCAAGGTATGGAATACAGGCAAAGGAAATGAGGACAATGTCACCTAATGGGTCTCTGCCTCGGAGGAGTAATGTAAAGAAATCATGTTTAAGGAAGAAGGAAAGGACTCTGAAATTAATGACTATGTAATAAGAGGATCTCCAAGGATCTTGTACAGTTTATCCTAGCCTGATGGGAGGGTCAGGAAGGTTAAACTCTTGAGTGTATTGAATGACCAAAGGAAAGTCATTTTGTACTGCTGGAAGCAGAATCTTGTCACGGTCAAACTGTTTTTTGTTTGTTTATTGTAAAGCTTTGAAATCACAGGTGATTTGGTGGGAGTGTGGCTGCGGCTACTTTTTGTTATTTGTATTTTCTATTTTTTGTATTTTATTTCTTACCTACCGGACATTGTAGTGACGTCACTTCCGGCCACGGCCTTATATGGGAAACGCCAGTTCAGGCACGGTTAGCTTCCACACTCTAGTCGTGCCTCAGTGAGAGGAGGCACGAATTGCTTTGGTGTCTGTCTAGCAGTTGACAAGGTTTGTGTTGCTTTAATGTCCACAATTATACCCTTTTGTTGTCAACATTTAAGTTGTTTGTTTCATTTCGTTATGAGTTTCACTGATGCGTTTGTGTTTATTGTTTCAGTTTGTCTAGTTTGTTTGGGATTGGATTCCCTGCCCCCCCTTCATTCCTTTCATGCCACATGCAGCCAGAGAGGTACATAATGATTTCAATGTATTCCCCTTTTTGTTACTTTATGGTTATTTTGGTGTTTGTGTACTTTATATCCTGATTTGTTGTTTTGTGTGTTCACCAGTTTGACGGTGTTTGAGGAAATAAACATCTGTAAATCGAACCTACTGCTTCATTATTCTGAGAGGAGTGACAGCTTACTTCTTGAAATTGGTTAAAATCATTGTTAAAATCTATTCATGAAAAACAAACATGTTTGGTCACAAGCATGAACAGACATGGGGAACATATTAGAAAGCTAACTCATAAACTACAGCATAATCAAATGAGCTAAAAGATTTTTGTCAGATTGTAGTGGTCGTTAATTATTGTAGTAACGGATTATGGACAGGAGGTGGTGTTGTTACCCTCTGCTTTAGTAGTAATTAAACCCTAGTTCATTTATCGATGGGTTTGTTGTGACTTGAGATGCTCACTGCAGTCGGACACACACAAGACAGACAGACGGACACTCACACTTGTGAGCATGTAGATCTGCTATTTTCACAATAGAATCGTGTTATACGAAATGTAATGCCTCAACTCTTAGTGCTCGTCAGGGTGGGGGGTCCCCAGTTAAAATATGATTATTTTGGTGGTCACGGCCTGAAAAGGTTGAGAACCACTCAAAGGTTGAGCCACTGGTGGTTCTCAACCTGTGGGTCGGACTAGGGACCCCCAGAGGGGTCGCCAAATTATGTTGGGGGGTCCACAGATGTTTAGCTAAATGTTAACATTGTTTTCTCACTCAACAGACGAACATATACAGTACAGTGTCTTTCTAAAGTGGCAATTTTTAATACCTCCGGGCATTGGTCAAATTGTCAAATTATATTAAAGTCAGAAATTAGGCTAGTGGCTATTTTTACAATGGAATAGATAGTCAAACTAAATGTAATGCCAACTCCTACAATTCCAAATGTTTATGCAATAATTGTCAACTTATGTTTGGAACCTTTCTAACAGTCTTTATTATAGGCCTACTTTTCTAGATCTCAACATTTCTCCTCTCTGTGCACTTCTCATTATGCTGTCAGTGCTTCTCAAAAATGATCGAGGACCCCCCAATTGACACTTATTAGCCTGCAGACCCCATTTGAAAATATATGCCAGGGACCCTCATATTAGAGGAAAAACATTCTGCCTCGGACCCCCTTTTAGTGGCATTTCTAACTCTGTGACCCCAATTTATATTGTAAAATCAATGTTAATTTGACTGAGAGCGTACACATGGAACCACATGGACCCATTGGGGTTATACGGAATACCCATAAGGGTCCATTTGGTTCCTACTATGATTTAGCTGGGGACCCCCTGGAACTCCTTCAAGAACCCCTATGGGCCCCCGGACCCCACTTTGAGAACCAATGCTGTCTGTAGCTTTTTTCTGTCTCCAACCTCAACAGGTGAACTGATTCTATATAGCATGATTATAGAGAACTGACTTGATTAGTGCAGGATTGCGGGGGAGGGACTCCCTGCTTTTACAGGTTTCTGTATGGCTGGAACTGACTTCTGATTGGGCAGAACCACATGTCACTCTGTCTCTGATGTTTAGTGATTATTAGATAGTTTAACAGGTTTCTGCACCACCCAGTGGCTAGGTTTTAGACAGGATTACTACAAAACTATGTTTTATTTGAGTCGTCACTTTTCACTGTTTTGTGGGGGCGTTTTAGCCCACAGAATGTTTTTTGTGCAAAACAAATGCTTGCCATCGATTCAGAATCATGAAAAACCCCTAGTTTGTTTGTACAAAACAAACAGGTGCCACTGCTTACTAAAAGAACGCACTCCATGCTCATAGTATATTGAGTAGTAAATAACATAAACCAGTTATTATATAAATAAATAAATCTGAACAGTAGCGTTAAGTTGCAAGGTGCCTCTTTGTGACATTATGAACCATATTCCACTATAAAATAGAATAAATAGATCATGGATTAGAATCAGTCTGTCCACCACTTTGGTGGCCAAAAAACAGAGTCGTGTAAAATAAATCTGTATTTCTTTAATCAATATATTTAGCAGAAAACATATTACAGTAAGAGCTCAGTCAATATCCCACCTGCTTATGAAAACCAATGTTCAAATATTTGTAATAGTTTTCATAATTTCATAATAGCCATAATTTTAATAACAAACAATTTTGTAAGAACTCATTTACAGTATTATTTCCCAGGATAAATGTTACTTTTCACAGCAATGTACTTAAAATAGAAGCATAATGCCATTTCAAAATAAAAAGCTTCATTCATTAAAAAGTCTGTGGTACATCAGTCAACATTCCACCTGCTTACGATTTCTTATTTTGCCATCTATGTTCATAGCTATGAACAATCAGACAATCACTGTCTTATCAACCACTTACACGCCATTTCAAAATTAGCAAAAAGACCCGATTTACAAACGTTATCAGCTACACCAGCTCAAAGGGCAAGGGTTGTGAGATTGTACTGTAGATCAGCAATTTTCACTATTTTAAAGGGGAAATTGGCCTGTAATGATTTCCCCAAAACGGGGTTGACAGGATAAAAGTGGTTAAGATGAATGGAACATGAACGGGATATATATCGTTACAATCATCTGCCAAAGTAGGAATATCATTCTCAGTATTACTTTTGGCAAAAGTTCCCCCCATTGTTGCTTCCATTTCAGTGAAAAACCCATAATCAGCACAGCAGCAATCACATTAAGAACATTATTATTCAAAATCATTGTATATCCTTTTAAGCAATATTATCTTTTTTACAAAAACATCTTTATCCAAATGCAGCAGTCTGATTGATCAGCGACTGATTGAACAGTAGGAATGGTCCCTTTCACACAGACTCAATATTCAAACAGGATTATGATGTAAAACACAGAGAGATGACGTTAACAGCAAAAGTCTGGTCGTGTGATAAAGATAATGGAATGAGACGCGGGTGCAGAGTAGTTCTCAACGGGTTGAGTAAAATGGTGAAGCCCCCCTTGGCTTAGAGTAGGACAGTATAGGAGCACGGTGTCACTCATGAGAAATAAAATAAATTTTTTAACATTTATTTGGTATTTTAATTTTGCTACAATGTAGCCTTAAGAGTATAGGTGTATTGTTATCCATTATGATTTTGAAGTTTAAGTGTAGCCTGTTCATAATAAACGTCCAACATTTGTACTTTAGAACAGCTTGGTTTAAGTGCAGCGAAATTAAAATACAAAAGTAGTGTCTGATATTTGTACTTAGGTCCAAGTTTGTGTGTAGCCTGTTCATGATAAACGCCTGACACATTTGTACTTTTAAGGCTACAGTGTGGTTTAAGTGCAGCTAAATTAAAATACTAAAGAATTGTTTCGTTTTTTACGTTATTCCTCTTGAGTGACACCGCGCACTGCTGGGTCCTAAGCAAGGGGGGCGTCACCGTTTTACTCAAACCCGCTGAGAACGGGGCGCCCGCTGGCCTTGCGGTCCCGGCGTGTACCACATGGGCTCTAATGCCTGACGGCGTGTTGCGGGTTCGAGTCCCGATCCCGACGACCTTTGCTGCATGTCACTCCCCGTCTCCTGTCTACCTACTGTACTATCATTAAATGCAGAAAAGCCCCAAAATTATCTTTAAAAAATAGAAAAAGAAAAAAAGAAATCTGCACTCATGAATGAGGGAGAGAATATGAGAGGTCAAAATAAGTGTCAAGTCAAGTCAGATGCAGTGCATTATAAAATAGCATGATGATGATGATGAATATGCTACGTCAGTGCAAGTCTGCTCCAATAAGAATCATAATAGGAAACCACTAGGACAGAGTCAATATGTGACAATATACATAATATATTTGATGGATTACAGTAAGTTGTCGTCCTACAGGAAATGTGAGGGTAATATTCTGTCTGTAGTCATATAGACCGTGTTTCCCACTCTGTCCTTATAGGGAGGTAGTCAGTCAGTGCTGGGGGGCGTGTCCCTTATGACCAGCCCTCCCTGTCCCTCAGCTCACACGCCAACAGTGTCTCACTTCTTCTTTTTCTTCTGAGGTCCTGTCGGAGACAGGGGACACGTTAGGAAAGAATGGTAGATTTTCCAACCTGAAAAGTTGACGTTTTTTTTCCATGTCTCAACTCAACAAAAGCGTTATTTATAAACCACATATTCAACGACGAAATGTCGACCAACGTGCTGTACAGGTTAGAACGAACAATAGAGCGGCAGGATTCTGCCTCAAAATCTGTCCATTTATTTGATCATTTCCTCATATTTCACATTCATAAATGATATTTTTTTAAATATATTTATGAATAACATTTATAAGCCGTGCTAACACACACAGTTGCATGCAATTTATACAAAGTATAGGTTATTATTATTAGTTATGGGCATGTGCTATATCCGTATCTCCCTACCGGCACTGGCCCAGATCTTGCGGGAGAGCTTTTCCCCCATCAGGTACAGAGGAGCCATGGTGAGGGCCGCAATCCCAAAGAACAAGCCCAGGCCCACGGGACTCAGCTTGGCCATGATGGGATACACCCAGATATCTGAGACATAGTGCACCCACAGGACCCTGGCACACAGGGACACACACAAAAACACACATCTGATTAACTATTTCCCATGGTTGACGAATGAATAGATTGTAGTTGATTAGGGATAACACACTAATAACCCACATCCTTTAACAATACTACCAAGGCATCTACAGTACATGTTGTGAGCTTGTAGTTCAGCTATTTGAAATATTAAAGAAGCTTTTCAAAATACGGTAGTATAAAATGTCAAAACAGTTTAGGGATGAGGGGTAAGGCATGGACAAAAATAGGTCCCCATGTGTTTTGTTGACTCACAAGCTCTTTGAACAAATTAGTTTTCAATGGATCGATATCTATAAAACATACAAACCTACTAGCATTTTCAATCTAGTGTCCCTATCTTGGGCATGTCAGAGAATATGCAAACATTTCCAATCATCTTAACGATAAAAATAAATCGTATGGAGGCTTGTCTTAGACAAGGTTTGTGCCTGCCAGTGTGTCTTACCATGAAAGGTAGAGAAATGCAAAGAGAGCCAAGCCGAGGATGCTTTTGATTCTGCCGCCATATTTATGATTCTGAATGTACATCTGCACCAGTACCAAGGGCAGGATGGTGGTGTGCTGCAAGCAGAAATGTGGTTTTATTGCAGAACTAAAAGGGGGAAGCTAGTACATAGCAGTTAGTCAGAAACATGTTATCAGTGTGAAATTTCAACCTGAGACACGCCAGCAGTAAACACTGTGTAGAATAATGGGTGTTTGAAGAGAGAATGTCGGAATGGCAGCCTTTGACAGGCTAGAATTACGCAATTGTATCTGATGTGAAGACTGTGACTGCAAATAGATTAGATAACAACCTTCAGTTACTAGCTAAAAGTGACAAACGTTAAGCAGACAAGTTCAAGTAGTGCAGTATCTATGTGTTAAGCATTTCAGAGTTGAGTTTATATGGAATTAGGGCTGTGGAATGATACAACATATCAATATTGTTGTGATATCATATGAGACTATGGCTTATGGCGTAAATGTTTTCCTGACTGTTCTATTATTTGCCTTATTATAGACATAACTGGTGATTACAAAAAACACATGTTATTGCGTAAATAAGTACCCCAATTATGCATAGCGAAAGCCCTAAATGCAATAATCAAAGCATCAAAAGAAGTAATGTTCTGGAGGACAAACCAACGCCACACACACACACACGCACGCACGCACGCACGCACGCACGCACACACACACACACACACACACAATTGAGAAAAGAAAACCCATCTTGTGATCTTCTCTAATTTGCACGTGATATACATGGTCATGCTTTTAGAATTCAACAGTAGAGTGGATACAGCCTCAACTGTAACCATCAACCACCAGTAAGTAGACTTTATTTAACCTGATGTGTCCAAAGTCCAGTTTAGTGTAACACACTTACCATAGCATGGTTCAACCAGGCGGGGATAATGTCATCCAGGTACTTGGGATACACCAGCTCTCTGTCATAGTTGTATAATGACCAGAAAGAGGAAAACACAAACTGCAGAAACACAAAGGAGTCATAGATTATATTAAAAAGGTGTTATAAGTGATATTTATCAGTGTTCAGGTTCACACACATTTTTACCAATTCATTTCCAAAACTTTTCCAGAATATTTAACCCAATTTCCAGGACTATATAACAATAATTCAGCTCAATAACAGGTTGCTTACTCCTATGCGCAATGCCCAAAGATAGGTAGTGTATGCCAGTAGTTCTCAACCTTTTCAGGCCGTGACCCCCGAAATACCCTGACGAGCACTAAGAGTTGAGGAATTTTGTATAACACTGTTCTATTGTGAAAATAGCAGATCTACATGCTCACAACGCCTCGCAACAGATCGGCTATTTTCACAATTTCTGCCTCTAATATTTGACAATTTGGCCCATGTCAGAGGTATTAACAAAATCAATAACCAAAGACAATGCATAGCTATTTTTTCCAGGACCTTCCAGGACTCTTGATAAATTCCCAAACTTTTCCAGTACTGGAAAAATATTTTTCTAATTTCAAAATATTTCCAGGAATTTCCTGACCGTGGGAACCCTGAGTGTTGAATAGATCTATTATCATAGCTACCATTGCTACTGAGTTCATTAAAGTGGTCTCTCCGTCTCTACAGCTCTTAAAATACATTTCATCCAAATTGAAATGTTGAAACACAACATTGGAACTGGAATACAACATTTGAGAGACCCTGATACTGTCATACTGAACACTATAGCAACCTTTTTGGAAATGAATCGCCATGTTTTTTATTTTCTAGATAATCAGTGTGCCATGTGAACATACATTTTAATGACAGGCCATCAAACATTCTGAACATACTTTGATTGGCAGGACATTGTTATAGACTCGAGCAATAATCCACCAATCTCCCTGACTCCCTCCCCAATCAGAGTTTTAATGGATGCAGGATGTAATATGCTGTAAATTAGGTGACCTAATTTAATTGACCACATATCAAGCTTTTTTTAAACTTTTAAACAAAACACCTTTTGTTTTAGCCTGAATATATAGCTTTACAGCACCTTAAATATGGAAAGAATAATATTACACATTAGCACCTTAAATGTGGAAAGAATGATGTTACACATTATGCAATGTATGCATATGTAAAGAGGAAAATATACTCACAGCAGCGAGAGGGAAAGCTAGAATAGTGAAGATTCTGTCCCTTATTTTAACCAGCAGAGATGGGAGACCTTTGGCTGGGAGTATGAGGTGAACGATGTCGATGAAGACGCATAATCCAAAGAACACACACTGCAGGACCTGTTGGCAATGGCAATGCATGCATGAGTCTTTGAAAAAAAAGGCATTAGAAATAGTTTATGATTGGGTGTGATGGGTTACTCTACTATAATACAGTATCTGGCTTAAAGTCCTGTTCGCAATTTGGTGTTAGGGGAGTTTCTCAACTGAACTGAGTCAGTGGGTCCCTAGACATGAAAAATCACAGAGGTGCTCGTCCGCCATAGTGCCAGGAATGGCGCAATGGCCAAATCAAATATGGCTGCCATTGGCTATGATGAAAATCCAACTTTTCTGTTTCTGGGTGTATATGCACATGTAATACCTCTATTTGGACTAATTGTGGTGTGGGGAATTCATTTCTGATATTGTTTTGACCATTTTGGGCGATTTGGACCGCAAAAGGTCATGGTCAAGGTCATTTTGCTATTCCGAAGACCGTGGGCCATAACTTGGCCATTGTTAGGAGTAAAAACAGGTGCAGTAGGTCTAAATCAACTAATGCTGACATGTATAATTCATTTCTGACATTGTTTTGACCATTAAGGATCATCTTGCCTTTGAAATATCAATGTCAATGCCATTTTCTAAAAACGATTTTGTTCATTACTTGCACTTTTATAGTATTTTTTGTAAGTTTGTTACTATTTTATAGTAAGTTTGTTTTGTTTATAACAAAAGACATACTAGTGGGAAATACAACAAGTAAACATCCACATTTAACTTCAAAGGGGGGTTTTAAATGGGTGTTTAAATGAGCAAATAAGACTATTTACAAATAAAAGTGACAAATAAAATCACACAACAAAAGCACACACAAAATTAAATAACAATTTCCAAAGTGCACCATATTGGGATTGTGTGCATCCAAGTTAGTATGATGTGTTTTTACAGGATGTATTCAGCAAGGCAGCCATATCCTCGAGAGTCGAAGTGTTCCTTGCATCCGTCCATGTTCCATTGGTTCTAGTCTTTCCTCAGGTTCCTTGGCTGTTGCAAGCAGGTGGCAAGACATGCACTAGAAAGGTGCCTTGTTGGTCTCAGGCAGCAGTTGTACTTCTCTGCTACCAATGCTGTCTTGTTCTGTCAAGGTCTTTGCCTCTCCAAAGTTTGTTAGATATTGTATTCGGTCAGAAGCCATAGCTGCATGCTTAGTCCCCACCTGGCCCATGCAGTCATCTCCAGTTTCCAAGGCATATGTCCCCTGATCACTGTCTTGGCTAGTGGTGCTCCAAGATGAGAGACTGCTTGATGCTGTAGAAGCATGTGCCGCTGCACACCTAGAGCCATACTGCTACCAGATCTACTTAATCCCCAGTGCTTGGAAGTATCACTACGACAACTCTCTGGGGTCCACTCATAATCCTGGCGACCCATTATTCCCTCCATTAGGTTAGGGTTATGGGTAGGTTTAGTTATAATAGGTCCAGTTGACTCCACATGTACCAGCAGCTTGGTGACAGCCTCCTCAATCTAGTTCAATCTTTGGGATCTCTTCACCTCCAGCCCCTTTTGCAGGGAGCCACTCATCATCATCAGAGAAAACAGAGTCGATAGACGCACCCATCCCTCATCAACTTTACACATTCTGGGTGTCTGAGGTGAACAAACAGCTCTCCAGCTGTGTGTTCGGAATATGGTGGCCATTCAAGCTTGTGGCGATGTAGGTAGAACGGCTGCCTTGGAATCTGAAGGTTCCAGGGTCGATTTATGTCTCCTCCTGCTTATTTGTCGAAGTGTGCTTAAGCAAGACACTGAACCCCTAACTGCTCCCGATGAGCACCTTGCATGGTTTCTTGGTGTGAATGTATGTGTGAATGTGTGTGTTAATGGGTGAATGTGAAATACATTGTACAGCGCTTTGGAGAAGAGCGCTATATACTGTAAATGCAGTCCATTTACCATTATCAGCTCTGTTGTCTCTGTTGATGATGTCGCTAGTGGAGAAGAGATCCCAGACATCTTGAATAGGATTAAGGAGGCTGACACCTGGTGCATGTACAGCCTCCATTATAACTAAGCCTATCCCTAACCTTCACTAACCTAATGGTCAGAATAATGGGATGTCGGAACTATGAGCGGACCCCAGAGAGTTGTTGTCTCCTTCACATTACTGCTATACTACACCCCATATTTCCAAGCACTGGGGATGAAGGAGATCTGGCAGCAGTATGGCACTGGTGAGACTCACTTGCACTGCATCAAGCAGTCTCATCTTGGAGCACCACTAGCCAAGACAGTGATCAAGGCACATATGCCTTGGAGACAGGAGATGACTGCATGGGCCAGGTGAGGATTAAACATGTAGTTATGGCTTCTGACCGAGTACAATGTCTAACAAACTTTGGAGAGGCAAAGACCTTGACAGAACAAGACACAGTATTGGTAGCAGAGAAGTACAACTGCTGAGACCAACAAGGCACCTTTCTAGCGCATTTCTTGCCACCTGCTTGAACAGCCAAGGAACCTGAGGAAAGACTAGAACCAATGGAACATGGAACAGGGCATGACATAAAGGCTTGTCCTGTTGTCCGGGACAAGTGCCCATACTATGGAGTGGAGGGAGCAAGGGGGGTCATTAGCCGTCCTTTTGTTATTATTTCAATGTATGAAATTTTTATCCGGACAAGTGACTTTTGTCTCCGGACAAGTGAATGGGAAATATACTTGTCCAAAGGACAACTGCCTCAAAAAGTCAATGTCAAGCTCTGATGGATGGAAGGAGCACTTTGACTTTAGTACACTCCTGCCATGTCTGAAGCAAGACACTCGACACTGATGGAGTTCTGTGCATCATATTTTGCCATGGAACAATGCCAAATCAATCCTGTAAAAACACCTCATACTAACTTGCATGCACACAATCCCAATATGGTGCACTTTGAGGGAAATTGTTATTTAATTGTGTGTGTGATTTTGTTGTGTAATTTTATTTGTCACTTTTATTCGTAAATAGTCTTATTTGCTCATTTAAACACCCATTTTAAACCCCAATTTAAAGTTAAATGTGGATGCTTACTTGTTGTATTTCTCACTAGTATGTCTTTTGTTATAAACAAAACAAACTTACTATAAAATAGTAACAAACTTACACAAAATACTATAAAAGTGCAAGTAATGAACAAAATCGTTTTTGAAAAATGGCATTGACATTGATATTTCAAAGACAAGATGATCCTTAATGGTCAAAACAATATCAGAAATGAATTATACATGTCAGCATTAGTTGATTTAGACCTACTGCACCTGTTTTTACTCCTAACAATGGCCAAGTTATGGCCCACGGTCTTTGGAATAGCAAAATTACCTTGACCATGACCTTTTGAGGTCCAAATCGCCCAAAATGGTCAAAACAATATCAGAAATGAATTCCCCACACCACAATTAGTCCAAATAGAGGTATTACATGTGCATATACACCCAGAAACAGAAAAGTTGGATTTTCATCATAGCCGATGGCAGCCATATTTGATTTGGCCATTGCGCCATTCCTGGCACTATGGCGGACGAGCACCTCTGTGATTTTTAATGTCTAGGGACCCACTGACTCAGTTCAGGTGAGAAACTCCCCTAACACCAAATTGCGAACAGGACTTTAAGCCAGATACTGGATCACTACAGGGGTGGACAACTTTGATGATGGCGAGGGCCACTATATTTCCACCTTCACTCCAGAGGGCCACATTGCATATTGCTATGTCCTACTTTGTCATTATCTCATAGAAACGAAGCAAAAATAGCTGATCTACAAGCTCAAAACGCATCGCGCGGCTATTTTTGTCTCTTTTGAATTGGAATCCTGAATTATTTTTTGTTATTTTTTAATTGGAATCCTGAAATGTAACATTATGATTCAATTTCAAACGCATTTAGTTATATACTCATGTTAACTTCATGAACCTAAATACAAATACATTGGACCTATACAGTTTTAAAACTAGTGTACTATACTAGTCATTAAGCTACTAATATAGACTGATGGAATTAAAGCAGGTCATGTTTGGAATTGTAACAGCTGAAATCAATAATATATTCGTATTCCAGTATTAACCTGCGGGCCGCATTAAGTGAAGGTGGGGGCCACATGTGGCCCCCGGGCCGCCAGTAGCCCAAAGTATGCTCTACTACTACATCCCATGATCCAAATATTGTACTTTTACTCCACTACATTTATTTGAAAACTTTTAATTACTACTGTTGTTACTTTGTAGATCCTGATTATTATTAACCTATTACAAAACACATACATTAACCACTTCAGCTAAATGTATTAAAATAGCCGATCTAGATCTTGTGGATCTGCTATTTTCAATAGATTTTCTATAACATAGAATTTCTATACATTTGAAAACTTGAAATGGGACATTCTGCATAATGAGTACTTTTACCGTTTGTTCTTTACATTTTGATACCAATACTTCTGTACTTTTACTCAAGTAGCCTACATTTTGGATTCAGGATTTTTACAGAGTTTTTCTACATTGCAGTATTGATACTTTTATTCAAGTAAGAAATGTGAGTACTTTTCCCACCACTGCCATGCACCATGCCTTTGATGTTGAAGATGGGGATGGGGAAGGTACAGTACAGAAGAAAACACCTTACCAGATCGAGGAAGGTCAGATATTTCCATCGCCCGCCGTACGTTTTGACTCCCGGGTGTCGCTCCGTGTTCAGGGAGCAGTTCTTCGTGATGGTGAAGACGTACCATGAGAATATGAGGAGGTGAACGCACAGACACGACCCCCAGGATGCGGCCACCGCAGCCATTTTGCTCTAAGAACAGTCTGACAGCTGCGTCACGTGACAACAAGGGGAGGCTTGTCACTGCTGTGCTGCCGCTGGGTGGAGTCTGATTTGTTGTTGTAACTAATTATTGTTACAATAACATGTATGATTGTTTGAATGAATGAATGAATGAATGAATGAATGATTGCTATTTGTATTTACCTTTTTTTAAAGATAGATAAATAATCAATAAACAAATAATGATAGTGACTTATAAGTTATACATAGGCTAATCAGTGGTGGAAGTACCCATTTGTTTTAACCGAGTCAAGACAAGTGGTTATTGCATGTTTGTTTGTTTGTTTGTTTGTTTGTTTGTTTGTTTGTTTGATTGATTGATTGATTGATTGATTGATTGATTGATTGATTGATTGATTGATTGATTGATTGATTGATTGATTGATTGATTGATTGATTGATTGATTGATTGATTGATTGATGGATGGATGGATGGATGGATGGATGGATGGATGGATGGATGGATGGATGGATGGATGGATTGATTGATACTTAATACTTAATTAGACGTTATAGGAAATAGCCTAGGTATAGCCTACAGTATAGTACAGGATCAGTTCGGATTAAGCCAAGGTCTTACTAAAAGGATTTTAAACCACAAGAAAGCCAAGAAAGCTTGTTTTATGTTTTGTAATATAATAATCGTATCTGACTCTAAAGAAACTAAAATCTATATTAAATACATAAATGTAGTCAAGTAAAACGTACAATATTTTCCTCGAGATGTAGGCCCTAAAAAAAACATTGAAAACTGGAAATAGGCCTACTCAAGTAAAATAAAAGCAATGTAGCCTACTTCATTACTTTCCAAAAGCTGATAAGCTATTAATAGGCAATATGCTACACTTCGATCTATTGATCGATGTGTAGCCTATTGACAAGCATAAACTGGTATACTGTAAATAAACAATAAATACAGTAATACATAATACTGAGACATAGGCCTATAAATAAACATAATTTTCTTTTCAAATCTTTTTAGGTTTTAACATAGAGCCCAGGGGGCGAGTAGGCCTATACAGTTACATTCAAATATAATGTGGTTACAAACAACAACAAGCCTAAAGAAAACTCCACTGAGCACTGAACAATATTGTGACTGCCAGACTGATATTATTCTAATTTCTTTCTTAATAATAGGCCTAATAATAACTAGAAAGATGCAATTTGAAATTGCGAGTGTGTAAGCTAACTGTCATGTGAAGCTCGACCATTGATTCCCTATTAATTCCCACTCCCATTTCCCTACTGATTCCCACTCCCATTGATTCCCACTAATTATAACTCTATGATTGATTCTCTATCGCTTCCCTGGCAGGGATAGTCAATAAACAGTCTATAAACAGTTACCCTATACTGTAAATGTATACAGTTTCCCTAGAATAATGTGTTGCCCTGGAAAAAAATCATTTGACAGTAAACCCCCGCCAGGGGGCAGCAGGTGCATGTAAACAACGCCATGCCACCCGGTCTGTCGCTTCTATTCGTTCCATTTCTATGCCGAACGAACAGTTGTCGGCGAATCGTTTCCGTGCTCCACATCGGCACGCGCGCAAAGCCTCACGGGATTATGAGTTCAGTTCATGGCCGCTGCCTCATCCCTTGTCCTGTGCCTTTTCGGTCTAAGAACTACATTTCCCGGCGAGCGACGCGGCTCCATTTGTATCTCGGGCTCATCCCAGCTGGGTGGTGACGACAGTGACAGCAGACTGCCTCCCCTCTCCTCTAGAAGCTCCAGTAAGCCGGCGAGAGGCGAAGAGGAGGCATCACATCACCACCGCGGTCATCATGGAGCATTTGTAACAGACGCCACAAGCCTTTTTTTCCCTTTCGGATAAAAGGGGGAAAAAATAAGCAAGAACCGCCGGCAAAAAAACAAACAAAAACCATGCTGTTCAAACGCAGAAGAATCTAAAAAAAAGAAGCATCCAAGCGTCTTCAAGGTTAGGGCGCCTGAAGTCGTCATCACCCTCCTTCATCCATCCATACCATCCATCCCCCCTTGTCTGTCGGAGAGACCACCAGTCATCATCATGTCTGTGTTGCTGACGGAGACCACCACCGCCGCCGGCGGGCCCGATCAGGGGCTGCCGCTGCTGCGGGCCGAGATCGAGCGCCTGTCCCGGGAGCTGTGCGAGACGACCAACGAGAAGATCCAGGCGGCGGAGTACGGTCTGGCGGTGCTGGACGAGAAGCAGCAGCTCAAGCAGCAGTACGACGAGCTGGAGCTGGAGTACGAGACCGTGCGCCAGGAGCTGGACCAGCTGAAGGAGGTACAGTGATACGGTGTCTCTCTTATTAGCCATTTCGGGGTCTCCTCCTCCTCTGTCTCCACCTTATAACTCTGACAGTGTACCAAATGGAACCTAATGAACCCTAACGGGTTCATTTGGTTCCATTTGGTACACTGTCAGAGTTACAGACTTGTGAGGGTCAATTTAGACCCCCTTAAAGGAACCCACAGAGTCCCTGGAATCCACTTTTGAGAACCAGTGATGTATGAATATAATAGGCTATGATGATGACAATATCATCACGTTCACTCATCACCAGTGTTCAAATGGGGGTGAAAAAGCTATAGACGTGCGTAATAAGCAATTGATTTCTCTTTTTTCCTTTCAACGGCCCACACCGTTTTTATATAGGCATATGCATTATTAGGCCCAGGGATCCCCATTTTGATTGACACAACAAACATGATCTCTGGGAGAGCCATCATGCATGTACACTGTAAAAAAAAAAAAAGGGGAAAAAAGGCATTGCTAAAGTAATACTCTCAGATGTACAGACCCGTAAATACTAATTGGTCCATTTGGACTCCCTGCCTGGTGGTGTGTGTAATAGTCAATTAATAATAACCCCCCCCCCCCCCAACCTCATCTTCAAGGTCATAATTAAGGCTTGAGACAAAATGCTGCTGACACTGCATGATGCTAGAAGCCCCCCCCCCCCCCCCCAAGTAGGGGGATTCCCTCAGCTATATTCCTTTTTATTTATTTATGTGGCAGTGGCACACCGATCTGTTTCATCAACCTCTGAGCTTGTCTAGCACGAATCCCTCCCCCAACAAACCCATAGCATTTCTTGACACTGAAATAGGATCTTTACATTTTGATCGTGATGTTTTGTTGTGTAGCCTATATATAATTTGTATTTTGAAACGGAAATTAAGATAGATCTGCTCGGGTGGTTGTTTGGTTGTTTTGATATTATTTCCTAGTCTGACACCCTTCTGATTTATTTAGCTATAGCTAAATTAAATGGAAATTGATTTATTGTTTAATTTTAGAAATCATGCAAAAAAAGATAATGCAATGCTATAAGGCAAGATTTTGTCTTGTCTTGCTTTAAGCGACTGACACACCCAGCTCAGAGATCCTACAGTGTAAGGACAAGACCTGCCGGTGCGGATAATGAAAGGGGGAGGGCGGGCAGTCAGATGGTTTGAATTTCAAAACCTCCCGCTCAAACGAGGGATGAGCAACGCGCAGAGGAAACTAACAAGATAGAGTTGTAACCGTTTAGGAATGCAAGGGGAGGTATGCTGAGGGTGAAGGATGTGTCCGTTAACTGTGAACAACAGTGCCCTGACTCATTCGCTGCTACTCTCTCCGCTCCAACTCTGGTCAGAGTTTTCCACTTCTCCCCGGCAGTTGATCATCAACTTTTATGATTTACATAAAGTAGAATGAAGGTAGGAGTCGGTTGAGGACTCAAGTAACCATTCTGTGTCTCCGAGTTGGCTAGTCTTCAGCTCAGAAGTACAGGGCCCTCCTATGGGGGAGTGCGTCTCAGAGATTCCGGGTACTTCCCTCAAGTTCCCTGTTCCTCCCACAGCGACGGAGAGGAACCAATTGCTGTGAGAACCGACGCCACAGCAAATCCCTCCTCGCTATGCTCAGAATTTTGTTCATCGCTCCCCTGGGTTTTTGTGTTTTTCTGTGGGAAAAGAGAGGGACAGAGTGACTGTGAAGAAAAGAGAGAGAGAGATTTCAGCTCTATGCGTGTCAGTCTTTTGATTCCTCTGGCCGTCTCTGTGCTGCTCTCTCTAATAGTTGTTATTGTGGCGAGGAGGAGGTTTCTGGGCTGTCCCAACAGCTCCTGTTCTCTTTTCCCATGCACTGCCTCAGAGTCCTAACTGTCTTGGCAGAAGGACAACAGTAGAAACATGTTGAATAGACATGACGCAACAATCCTAGGAAAAGTAACCACCACAGGCAGCAAAGCAGAAGAGAATGTAAAGATGTGTGTGTGTGTGTGTGTGTGTGTGTGTGTGTGTGTGTGTGTGTGTGTGTGTGTGTGTGTGTGTGTGTGTGTGTGTGTGTGTGTGTGTGTGTGTGTGTGCGCGGGCGGGCGGGCGTGCGCGCATGTTTGTCCGTCTGTTGTGAATGTGATGTATAAGCCATTCTTAAACTTCACACTTTCACATATCACCTTGTGAGTGGAAAACATATCATTCCTAGCCCTGTATAATTCAATGGGTGACAATAGCATGCATTTCTGTATACACAACAGATTAAATTATCCACCCAAGAAAGACTATTATGACAAACTTTAATTATATTAGGGCTTGTGGAGGGTTAATTGGGCTGCAGACTGTGCAGAGCAATGGTCAGTTGCTGGTCAGCAGTGATCCTGAACAAAAGAATAAGGCAAGACCTGCCCCGGTGCCCCCCCCCTTTCCTCTTCTTGATTGTTTTGTTGGAGAGCATTATAGAAAGGAAAGGGTCAGTCTCAAGCCCTAGGAAGGATGGGGTCAGTCTCAACCATTAGGAAGATGGATCAGTCTGTACTGGACAGGCTACTGCTGCTGCCCAACCAGTAGCTAAAAATAAAGCTTATCATTACTGAGGAGGTCACTTTCCACCGGAAATGTCAAGTCCACAGACTCCACACCAATTACTGTACATGGGTGTCACATACGCATTATTACTTTACCCACTATTTTATGCTTTAGCTATTAAAACAATAGCATATATACAAGCTTGTAGATCTTCTATTTTTGAAAAATCCTGAAAATTTGTGCAAGTCTCTGAATATTTTTGACACGATTCTATAAATGTCTACTAAATCCTTCTGAGGTCTTTGAAAAATGCATGTTTCTATGTCAGTGGTTCTCAAACTCTTTCTTGTCAAGGACCCCTATTGTATTTGGCCGCCGGCAACCCATCTCAAAATATGTTGTTCCAGCCTTCCAGGGAGCCCCCAGAATCAAATATTTGAGTTCCAAATGTTCGCTTAAAAGAGATCTAGCAGTTCTGACTGGGGTCCTCCAGGGTTCCGTACCTGGCGGCCCTTCACTCTTTCCCCTCTACTCCAAATCTCTTGAAAATAGACGATCTACAAGCACACACGTTGTGAGCTAATAGATCTTCCTAAATGTTATGTTGGCCAATTTTTGGGGGTGAATGTTCGCCTTCTATTATTGCCCAGAATCGGTACGCTAGGGTTAAAGTGGTTTATTCAAACATGCCCCGCAGGCTGTTTGAGCTCTCTACGGTAACAGACGAGTCAAACTGTAACTTTTGTCCATGATCATTCATGTGTCATCGACATCTGTCTGGTCAGAGAGATAAATGTCACAGAACCGTTGGTACCTGGCTGTTATTTGTCCTTGGGTCTACACACAATATTTGGACGACCGGCCCTCTCTCTTACCAGTCTCTCAGACAACGGAGACGGTTGGAACTACATTGTCTGGGAGATTTATTTTACAGAGGCGTTCCCTTTTCAGACATAGACGCTCTACGGTTTCTCTCATGACGTCGTTCTGCACTTCTCTCTCACACTGTCATTATGCAGCTTATGTATCCCATTCCCATTTCCCATCATCATGGCCAAACCATTCTTGTAAAATGGATGTTTACAGCACAGTCAAGTAATGACATCTGTATTAATTACATTGTTCTATGCCGAACGTAACTTAAGCTATTGCTTGGTTTGGGAACACAAACCAAGCAATACCTTTGTGTAAACATTCAAGAAATGATCACCTAGCTATTGATTGATCTGCTAATATCAAACAGGATGTGTGTGTGTGGAATGGCTCCTACTGTGGATGTATGCACACATGCAT
Organism: Nannobrachium achirus; assembly: GCF_963921795.1. Classification (NCBI taxonomy): domain Eukaryota; kingdom Metazoa; phylum Chordata; class Actinopteri; order Myctophiformes; family Myctophidae; genus Nannobrachium; species Nannobrachium achirus. The sequence continues at coordinate 52,525,608 of NC_137818.1, forward strand.
GTACGTGCGTGGACACACGCACACACGGCCGCACACACACACACACACACACACACACACACACACACACACACACACACACACACACACACACACACACACACACCACCACCACCATGGTACATGTGAATATTGATTTTCTTTTCTTCATTAAACATAGAAAGACATTATCTATTAGAAATATCAGTGAAAACAACTGCCAATTCCCACCTAACCTTGGGTCAGAACAGGACACTAGTGTGCTGTGCACGCACGCACACCCACACACACACACACACACACACACACACACACACACACACGCACACGCACACGCACACGTACGTAGTACATACACATACACACACAGTAAAGCAGTGAGATGGAGGAATTCTGCACTGTTGCTTAGTAACGGCACAGCTCGCTGTTCATTCAAGCAGCCAGGAGCCGGGTTGGTGCTGCTTCTTCCTGTGTGCGTGCGTGCGTGCGTGCGTGCGTGCGTGCGTGTGTGTGGGTTGTGACTGCCAGTGCATATTGCTGCTTAGCAGAGAGAGTATGCTGGTAAATAGGATACTGCTAGAAGACAATGGTTAATTACTTTCAAGCTGGTGTCCATATATTTGGCCATGTCTTCATTGGAAGAAAACGTTTGGCTTTCCCAAAAAGATAAAAAATGGCAGATCTAAAAACTCACAACATGTGGCATAACGATACATTGTGAGCTTGTAGCTCTGTTTTCGTTAGCTGTCAAATTAAGTAGGAGTAGGGCTTGATGATTGGAAATAACTAAACAAGACTTCTTTCTTTAGAAATGGGCTCAGGTACATTTAGCTTTATTGTAGAGACACAATAACCTAGAGATTGGGGTAGAGGACACACGCCACAGGCCTCCTGACCTGTATCGCATTCGGTATCAAACCGTAGACACTGCACTTATCTCATTATCTGCATGTGCTCGATACGCTGTCCGGTTATCCAATGGAGCGCCCCGAGGAAATACCTAAACACACAGTAGGTTAATGATATTCATAGCATGCTGCTATTTGGTCTCCAAACAATGATCTGTCACGTTGTCAGGCTCTCACAGGGATGTTGTGAATGTCATTTATTACTTTATGGTCATGTTGACCAGCTCTCTCTATTACACTAGACTTTGATTCATGTTATCTCTGTCAGTTGTTGTTTTGTGGAGATTAACAATTTAATCATTGGTCTTACCTCCTAACTGCCTGTCAACAACCATAAGCCCCATCCCATCTTCTTCCTCTGCCTCTCTCAGTCACCTCACTTAAACCATAACGATACATTATACCAGAGGACTTCAACAGGGGGTCCGGGACCCCTAGGGGATCCTCAGAGTTACTACAGGGGGTCCTCCAAATCTTTGTGTGATATAAGCTTTTTTTCTCCTTTTCTACCGTATATTAACCACTAGAATCCTAGCGTCCATATTCAGAGAACTTTAGCCAAAAATAGCAGATCTTGTGAGCTTGTAGATCGGCTATTTTTGGCAAAGAGGGTTTGTGTAGAGGGGAAAAAGAGCAGACTAAGTACAGAGTGAAAGGTCAAGTTTATTAAGTATTGACAGTTCAAGTGGTTAAATATCTGGAAACACAAATTTACATGAGCCCAAAATGCACTGATGATTGTGCTGTCAAACGATGAAACTATATGCTATCTATCTATGGGTTGGTGGGGGTCCCTGCTTCATCTCTCTCTCAACTAAGGGGTCCTTGGCCTGAAAACGTTGAAGACCCCTGCATTATACAGTGTATAGGCCCCCCTCTACACCAAATATCTTCGCCAAAAATAGCAGACCTAGCTCACAACAATGTTTTCGCCAAATGTTCACCCCAGAATACTAACGCTAGGAGTCCCCTTCTGTTCCTCTACTGCGCTCACCTGACTAGAAAAGCCACAAGCCCCTCCTCTCTTGTTGTGGGAACCCCTCTTCTAGTGGGCCCCACCCCTCCTCACAAGAGGCAAAGAGGAAGTTCATAGGTAATGTCATTGTCTTCTTTCTTATCCAATCTGTGTGCCACACTGGCCTGACAGCTACACAGTCTATTGTCACGTTATGCAGTGTGTGTGTGTGTGTGTGTGTGTGTGTGTGTGTGTGTGTGTGTGTGTGTGTGTGTGAGTCAGTTAGATCCTCTGCTACATATTGTACGGTATATCCTGAATAATATCACTAATAATGTCTCATTAAGTCATTAATTATTGTGCCTCATACTTAATCTAATCTCAACACTAGATTGTTACATTTTATAACAGATCACATCCCAAATGATGTTCTGACTATGTTATGATAAGCGTTAGGCACAGTGCTACAGCAGCAGGCAGCTAGCTGTGATAAAGTTGTGAACTTTCATACATGTTTTGTTGACACACAAACACACACTCGTGTTGTTCGCACTGATCATGTGTTGTCAATGGCCGAGGTGCCACTGCACAGTGCACACCGTTTATTCACTTGTCACATCTAGAAAGCGACGTATTATTATTAAACTTGGGTGACAGGGTGGCCAAAGTTCTGTGGAAATTATGGCCATATATCTCCGAAGACCGATTCCTTGGAGATCCCAAATCCTGTGTGTTTTAGGCTTCTGTGCATGCTAACATGCTCTAACACACATAGAAACATAAACAAACATGCGTGCCCACACAGACCATGACAATGCTACTGTGACAAAGAGCAGTGTTTTGGGGTCCTTGTTGCATTGTAGCAAGTGTCAGAGGACACGGTAAAGCCATTCAGTCATAACCCGCCTCTCTCTCTCTCTCTCTCTCTCTCTCTCTCTTTCTCTCTCTCTCTCTCTCTCTCTTCTCTCTCTCTCCTGTGGCTGCAGCTAGCGATGGGACGATAAGCGATATTATCATTTATCGTGATAAAAAACACTCACAATAATCGTATGGTGGAGATTTAATTCATTGTGATATCGTCCTCCGTCATGCACTGGGATCCAATTTACCTTTTATTTGCCGAGCTGCATATCTGGTACCACTTAAACCCTCTATAATTAGTAAAAGGTACTTATTATAATATATGTACTTGATACAGTCTTTTTTTCACTCTCTATCAAATGTCTTTGCCAAAAAATAGCCGATCTACAAGCTCACAACGCGTCGCAACGCGACGCGTTGTGAGCTTGTAGATCTGCTATTTTTTGGGCAAATGTTCCGCCCAAGGATAATGGATTTTGATTATCGCGATAATATAGTAAATCGCGATTTCTTATGTCACAATAATCGTGATATGACATTTTCATATCGTCCCATCCCTAGTTATAACCCGCCTCTCTCTCTCTCTCTCCTGTGCAGCAGCAGCAGCTGTGCAGTGCGTTGTGGAATTCCCGCGGACAATCGGGAACGTAAATGGTTAAGCTCGGTAAAACCTGGCTTCTCTGTCCTCGGCTCGTCGGCCTTTTGTGTCTGAACCCGATGGGGTTAACAGGTCTTGGGTGTCACACAACTAAAACTGGGGAGGGGGGGTTAAACGCTCACAGAACACACGAGTCCCACAAAAGCAGAGATTGAGAGAGCCGTCCCCATTGTGACAACATGAAAAAGTACCGCTCCCCTTTGTCCCCTTTAGAAATGGCAGATCACTAAAAGGACGGATCGCTAGTGTCCTCCAACAAAGGTATCTGGTGTGACTTTAAAAACTGTGGCGTTTAAATGCCGCGGATGCCAGCTGAAGCGAAAGCAGAGAGGCAGGAGGAGGACGCCCCTCACCCCATCTGGACTCTTGGAAGGCAAAAGTCGTAAAAGTTTCATCATAAACAACGTCACTTCTTCATAATTGTTGCATTTCTGCGATAGCGAAGCCCCTCCTTTCCTCTGTCACCAGATCACATTTCAGCAGCAGCTGTTCCTCTCACCACCACTCAATCGCTCTGTTTCCTTTTGCTTATAATCTTACTAACCTGAGTCAGTCTGACTCAGTCTATTTGTAACGCCCTACTGTCATTCCTATTGAATTGATATCGAAGTGATGCCGCAGCAGTGGTCTGTAATCTCTGTATTTACCAGGGTTCCCACGGTCATGAAATTACTGGAAATATTTTGAAATAATAAGAAAAAAAAATTCCAGTACTGGAAAAGTTTTGGAATTGATCAAGGGTCCTGGAAGGTCCTGGAAAAAATAGCTATGCATTGTCTTTGGTTATTGATTTTGTTAATACCTCTGAAATGATAAATTCAACATTAGCCAAATTGGCAAATATTAGAGGCATAAATTGTGAAAATAGCAGATCTACATGCTCACAACGCCTTGCAACGCGTTGTGAGCATGTAGATCGGCTATTTTGTTAAACAAAATTCCTCTACTCTTAGTGCTCGTCAGGGTGCCGGGGTCCCCAGTTCAAATATGATTATTTCGGGGGACACAGCCTGAAAAGGTTGAGAACCACTGGCATACACTACCTGTCTTTGGGCATTGCACATAGGAGTAAGCGACTCGTTATTGAGCTGAATTATTGTTATATTATATAGTCCTGGAAATCGTGTTAAATATTCTGGAAAAGTTTTTGTAAAGTTTTGGAAATTAATTGGTAAAGATGTGTGGGAAGGGAACCCTGATTTACTGATCACTAATGTGCAGTATATGTGCACAGAGAATGTCCCAAAGATGTGTTGAACGGTAAACGGCATTGCTTTTGCAAACCATCCAAAACTTAAGTCCTGCCAAAACCCCTGTGTTCATTGTTTTTTTTTTTTTTTTTTGGTATTTCGGTCTACTCTTTCATCTGTAGTAGCCCTTGCAGTGGCGGCCGCTCTGCAATTAAGGGGTAATCTTTTCTAAATGGCACTAAATAAAGTCTCAAATCCCCTGCCTAAGAGGATGAATCCCTGCCACTATGCACCGGGCTTACGGAGGTCTGGGAGTCAGGCCAGGTCCCGCCACAGAGCCAGGGACATGCAGGTCCATCTGCTGGGAAGTAGGCTGGCCTGACCATTAGGGCATTCACCAAATATTCGAATATCAAAGTCACTATTCGACGTTGTTCACCGAAGCCGAATATTCGCTTAGTTTAATTTTCTTATTGTTTTCTCTTTAAAAAATATATAGTTTATAAAGCTTGGCTAGATAGGAAGTCATGAGAATGAGTTTAGTCAATGCCCCTGGTGGATGAATTTGTTAATGCTCTATACCAGGGCTTCTCAAACGTTTTTAGGCTGTGACCCCCAAAATAAACATATTTGAACTGGGGACCCACACCCTGACAAGCACTTGGAATTGTAGATATTAATGTGACTCGGTTCCACAGATAAATATTGTGAAAATAGCAGATCTCATGCTCACAACGCCTCGCAACGCGAGGCGTTGTGAGCGTGTAGATCGGCTATTTTCACAATGTTTGCCTCTTGCTTAATATTTGACAGTTTGGCCAGTCCTGTCGAATATTCGACTATTCGAATACTTTGAGGTCGAATAATTAGAATACTAAAAATCACTATTCGTGAATGCCCTACTGACCATATCTAGCACCCTGGAGAGTGCTAGGGGTGCACCAGTTCATCCAACTAATCGATTTGATCTATAAAATAAAGTAATAATCGATAAAATAACCGATTTCCAAAAATAGACTAGGTATCTAAAAGCTCACAATACGTTACGGTGTGACACGTTTTAGTTTCTACGTGACACTGTTTTACGACATCAGGCTTAAGGCCCATTCCCACTGGGCCAGATAACAGATATCTGGAGATATTTCTCCAGATATTTTTCCATTCAAAGTGGATGGTAGATACAGATAAAACAAATATATACCACAGATATTTGCCACAGATACTTTTATCTGTGGCAAAACATTTTTTTATCTGTATCTACCATCCACTTTGCATGGAGAAATATCTGGAGAAATATCTCCAGATATCTGTTATCTGGCCCAGTGGGAATGGGCCTTTAGGTGGTTAATCAGACTAATCGATTCAGTCAATTATTTGAAAAAATTTATCTTATTTTTTTTGCTTCGGTTCGTTGATAAAAAAAAGATGAATTGAGCTTCGATTTTAATTAATTGAAAAAGCAAGCAATATAATAATTGCTAAGAAGACAGTTGATATTTGCTGCCCTAGCGTATACTGTTCTGCTTAATCGTCAGTCACCTTGTATGACTCCCAAACTTAATTACAGTCAGTGACACACTCTTACAGTTCATTATTAAGACCATTCGCAGACAGTATAAGTTCAGAGGAAAATCTCACTGAGCCTCTCAGTCCGGCTGGCCAACTATTGTACATGCAAAGTAACAAAACATCCGCCTTGCACAGTTTTAGGCAAAACAGTCCACTGCTAATCCCTAAGGAATTTAAAAGGTCTTTTGTGTGGAACTCTGATGAACAGCGTACCACCAGAGACCGTCTCAGTTCAAGCACAGGCCATATTTGGCTGTGAGCATCAGTAGATGGCTGGGTTTATTTAATGAGTGTTTGCAGGCTGAGGTGGAGCTGAATGGCCATGGTTGTTTGGAGTGGTGTTTTTGGTCTGCTGTGTTAGAGTGGAGTGTTTGGTAAGATGTGTTCAGATGAAAAGGATCAAGCGTTTGTGAAGTATACTGCATTAGGCTTGAGCTGGTGCTGAAGTGACTTCAGCTGTGTTTAGTTCTCTTCCGCTATGATGTTTGCTGTGTGATGTGCTATGTTTTGTTTATCGTCGTTGTCCAAAACCGTGGATGATTTAGACTAGTTAAAACAGCCGATCTACAAGCACACAACGCCTCGCGGTGCGAGGCGTTGTCTGCTTGTAGATCTGCTGTTTTCACTACTTTTGTGCGACGGCCTTGTACGATGAAGCAGGGCTTTACTTTGCGAAAGAACATACACATTTGAAACTTGGAGATACGAGGTTTCCACCCGACAACGACGGTATGTTACACCGCCCCCAACCTGGGATCGTCTGCACTGCAGACACTTAAAATGTGTTTAATTTTATCTATAATATGGGACAGGCCAAAATGGCCACTGGACACTTTCTTCGAGTCATAAGAATTTGGAAGAAACAAAGTAAAAAGTCAGGTAACAGGAAAACCATATTGAAACTTCACCATTATGCAAATATGAAGTGAGTAAAACTCTATACACATTGTTGTTAATAATAGGCCTACATATTTCACCTTTAATCTAAAGTTTATATCGGTGATCGTCATTCAAACCACATCATGGGACATGACGACACTAGACACAGGACCTGAAGTCTTTTTTCCGTTGGTGAGAGGCGCTTGGAGCCTTCTGACAAATCATGCATAGCATTACACCTGCTCATAGTGATGTTGTACTCTAACTCTAATCCCGTTATGTTTCCATCAAGACAGGCATTTTAGTTGTTCATAATCATGTCCTGTAATCCTGTTGCTGTGTTTCCATCCTCAAGCCATGTTGTGTAGATCAGCGCTAGCTGCCTCCTGGCTATAAGTCTCATCTCGTGCTCGACTGAGAGATTATGCAGCCCTCCTGAGGCTAACGTTACCTGCAGCATGGCATGCCACGCTAGTAGACAGTGACGTAGAAATCCTACTTAATTTATAGACTCCATAGCTGGATTGAAATTCTTAAAAGATCAGCAAAACCTTGACTCAGAAACGATGTTAAAAGATAATAGAAAAAATGTATTTACAGCGCTGTAACAGTCACACACATGTACATACGTCCTACACCAAGTCACAGACAAGACAGACTGCCTTGCTCTACCCTGATTCTCAGTTCATAATTGGCTAAGCAAAAACAATAACATTCCTCTCAGAGCTTGTTAAAAAGCCAAGAACTCCTTATCTCCTTCACATGGCCAAAAACAAATGGGCCACTGACTTGCTGCCAGCTGTGACCTTCCATGCTGTACTCCCTACCTTCTGACCTCATCTAAAGATGGTGTTTACCTCCAAGTTCTTAGCGTTCAAACTCAAACTTAGCAAATGTATTCACTACTAAACAATATAACATAATATTATAATTGCACCTCATCAACAGAGTATAGAGAGTGGACAGCCCAGCCCCCAGGCAATTCATTTCAATGCAATTGCTCAGTGGCGTTTTGAAGCATGCGGAACTAGCTGAATTCCGGTGCATTGTGGGTGAATCCAGGATTCATGTCAATTTGTGTTTTCAGATATTTAACCACTTGAGCTGTCAATACTTAATAAACTTGACATTTTACTCTGTACTTAGTCTGCTCTTTTTTCCCCTCTACACCGAACCTCTCTGCCGAAAATAGCCGATCTACAAGCTCACAACGAGCTTGTAGATCTGCTATTTTTGGCTAAAGTTCTCAAAATATGGACACTAGGGTTCAAGTGGTTAATATAAAAAAACTTTCTATCACTCAAAGATTTGGAGGACCCCCTGTAATAACTCCCGGACCCCCTGTTGAACACCCCTGGTCTAAAGAACAAGCGCGCTCCTACTGATTCAAGTGAAAGGTTTTGCGGGAGGATAGCTGGAGCTGAGCAGGGTCTTGTAATCCTGTTAGTGGCCAGCGTGGCCGTCAGGCTAAAAGTAGAACGTGACGTCACAGCGCAACGGAAGATGAAGTACGGCCGTACTGTCATTCTCCACCATTACAACCATGTTCAATCAGCCTGATGGAACTTTCCCTGTGCTCCCACACTTCAACGAACGCCCACTATAAATCTCTGGACAAATAACTCACTGTGTGTGCATGTATGTAATTAAGTTGTATGCGTGCGTGCGTGCGTGCGTGTGTGCGTGTGTGTGTGTGTGTGTGTGTGTGTGTGTGTGTGTGTGTGTGTGTGTGTGTGTGTGTGTGTGTGTGTGTGTGTGTGTGTGTGTGTGTGTGTGTGTGTGTGTGTGTGTGCGTGTGTGCGCTCCCACGTGCACTCGGCCACGTGTCCAGCCATCATCTTTGTTGTAGAACAGATGGACGGAGACTGAACCACAGTGTCTTCATTGTGTCCTCATCGTGTCTGTTTCACCTTCTGTTGTTCAGCCCACTACATGAGCCTCCATTTTGTCTTAATAATCACACCCACCGCGTTTGTGTCTTTAATTTTCACTTTTTTACAGCCATTGTTTCAGTAATTATGATGGATGGATATTATGTGTCATATCTGCCATGTGCAACTTCAAAGCCTACATGCCAAACAGAACTGAAATTGTCAATGAAGAAAACACAATTAAATCGTTAAACGCAATTAGGGTCGAATTATATTGACAATTGATTGTCTTGTAAAATGTCATAATCGTGATAGACCAAATCACAGTCTAGGCCCTAGGTCTTAATTCAGCTGTAAAGAAGTGGCTGAATTTGATTTTTTCATGCAAGCTCCAGTTTTGCAGGAAGGGGAAGAAAAGGAGATAGATAGAAGAGTAGGTTGAAAAAGAAAATTATACTCAAAATCAATAAAATAGCCAACATACAGTATAGAGTAACAGTACTGTACATGATAATCACATCTCAAATAAAACACAAACACCAGTAGTAAATAAACAGCAAAGGTGCAGATGTGTACAATACATAAGGTGCACGAATAGAACATCAGTAGTGTTTACTGGTAAACCATAGTGTTGTGAGTCTCATATGTAAAGTAGTATGAAAGTAGTCCACATACTGTAGGTCAGATAGTTTTCATTAAGGAACATAATCCACATGAAGGAAGCACTTAAAGTCTTGTGGCCAATCTGGCCATGCTTTGGAAAAGAACAGCTAGCCTTGGCAGTTGGCACTGTGTATTGGGTAAGACTATACCTACTGTAATTGGAGGCACATTACCTGCTTAAGTAACCCATTTTACTATGATGTTACGTGCTTGTAGGTGTCCGCCTGCCCGCAAGTTATGAATTCTATGCTCCTGTTGGAATGTATATATGCGTTTCAGATTCTGGCCACAATTGGGCGATGCGATCAAACTATTAAGTTACAGGAACTTTATATAAATAGATGTGTGTCTCTGAGCGAGAGAAAGACAGTTTATGTGGAAGTACTTGTTTTGAGGCCCACCTCCTCTGTATTGTTCTTTTGATGGAGCATGTGTGGGTGAACTTGGTGTGCTGTGTCAGATTTCCTTCCAAAACCACATTATAGTCTGTGCCATATGGTCTGAGTTACACAGGCTACAGCACTGACTGAACCCATGGATGACTACTTCACTACTCATCCATCTCTATTGTCAGTACTTGTTTTCATTATCCTTCCTGTTTTTGGGATTATGAATCTTGCCCATGCCCATTCAACTCAAGGCATAAATTACACAGGAGAATTCCATAAGTTAACTTGGGACTGGAGTGAACGACCTCACTACTGCACCCTCTTCCCTCTATTGAATTTAGAGTCCGAAGCCACTGGGCCTGTATCCTGTTTACAGTCTAAGGAGATGGGGGTATTTAAAGGAGCCAGGAAGCAGCTGAAATATGACTCTAGTGTATCAGACCCGATCCGGATGTCTTTGAGGGGATCAAGGCAGGGCTGGAAAATAACCCCATGGGATACAGTACATCATGGGACCAGAGGGGAGATAACCCCATGGGAGATAGTGGGATACATTAGTAAAGTCAAGTAACTAAGGACATTTACTCAAGAATTTTATAGTACTCCATCACATCTCAGACTCAGAGGCAGATATTGTACTTGTTACTCCACTACAATTATTTGAAAACTTCTCAAGATTACTTTGCAGATTGAGATTATTCATCCAGAACATAACATGATTACCCACTTTAAGTCCTATTTTATACTTTGGTTGTTTGAAACATTCACTTCGTCACTGTCGGGCAGAAAACTCGTATCTCCAAGTTTCAAATGTGTATGTTTTTTCGCGAAGTAAAGCCCTGTGTCATCAGACAAGGCCGTTGCACAAAAGTAGTGAAAACAGCCGATCTACAAGCACACAACGCCTCGCAGTGCGAGGTGTTGTGTGCTTGTAGATTGGCTGTTTTCACTAGTTTAGTTCATTTTTTTTTAAAAATATAAAAACGAACGGTTTTGGACATACAACGACGACTTATAGATTGGCTTTGCTACTTTTACTGAAGTATTGTGTACCACCACTGGTCAACCGTTGAGACGTTGACCCTTGTTGTTCAGTTGGCGCTGAAAAAAAGGCTGGATCCTTGTGAGAGGAACGTGGTTGTCTTCCTGCTTGTGTCATTAAATTCCACGCTCAGCGTGTTGCTTTTCCTGTTGTTGCCTGTTGTCATGGCAATCAGAGAGACAGGAAGTGTCAGTCAATAAACGCCACAAGGGAGACGTTTAGGTATTGATCAGAATTAACTAGGCCTGTTCACTCTAATAGTGATTTCCATTCACAACTGGTCACCAACAATGTGTTGCGTTGAAAAGGTCACTGCTTCTCTGCGTTTGGTGAACAAATTATGATAAAAGTTACAGACACTTTAGGACTGTATCTCAGTCGATAGAGCACTCTCCTTTGGACCACACATTGTGAGTTTGTAGATCTGGTCTTTTTTGACAAGGTTTGACAAAACCTTAGCCTGTGATCGCAAACGCCCAATATATGGGACGCCAGGCAGGTTGAGAGTGGTTAAACTGAGACAGAGGTGGTTTGGCTAACATTCTAGATCAGTGTTTCTCAACCTTTTTTCTGCATGGGCACACTGTTCATGTCCCAAGAATCCATGGGCACACCAACATACTACGGGGGTGTAAATATCGTCACTGTCTCGGGAAGAAACCTTGTATCTCCAAGTTTCAAATGTGTACGTTTCTTCGCTGCTTCATCACACAACAGTAGTGAAAACAGCAGATCTACAAGCACACAACGCCTCGCACCGCGAGGCGTTGTGTGCTTGTAGATCGGCTGTTTTCACTAGTTTAAATCATTTTTAAAATGATAAATACAATACTGGCTTTCAAGCATTTTCAAGGGGCACACTTGACACCAAAGGTCCCCAGGCACAGTGGTTGAGAAACACTGCTCTAGATAACTCCACCTATAATCTCAGGCATGCAATTACAGTTTCTCAAGTGTTGGTGCGTTTGACTGACTGAACCTTTAAATACAGACGCACGTGTGCACACAAACACCTTTCTAATCCATGCTTCTTTTTTTTCTGAGCTCTTGCCTCTCGCACGCCCAGACTCAGGGCATGTTAAAGAGCCCCTTAGGGTATTTCTGAACCCCCAGGATCACCCCACGTTCAATGGCATAATACGGAGGAGGGCGGGAATAATTATGTTTAGAGTCACTACAAGAGGACAGATGGTGGGTGCCCTGCCCTCCCTGACCTCACTCTTGCGTGCAGTGCCGTGCACACACGCACACTCGCGCGCACACACACACACACACACACATACACACACACGGGGTGTGTGAGGTGTCGCTCCCATATCCTCTGCAGAGCGTCTCAGACAGGGGAAGAGGAGCTTAGCTGTATATCGTGGCAATTACACAGCCGATGTGTCCTGAATGTTTAATTACTTTCATTTTCTTTTGGTCGTGTCATTATAGCCACTGCCACACATTTTCAGACGTCCTAAAAGCGTTAAAGCTTGTCGGATGTTGTATTTTGAAGAACATCAATTGATTAGATTTTAGGATTTGTTTGGGGCTCTTTGACAAAATATACTGTAGGTCAAAACATTGGTAATCGGTGCAGGCTACGACTCAGGCTCACCATCAGACCCAGGAATATGGCATAACTATGGTATATCTTCTGTAAACTGATATCGGTTCAGGAAGGTCAGATGGAGGTGGGAGAACAATAAGCAACTATATCTTCAAAGCCCTCCGGGAACCTATTTGAAGTTTGTGGTATAGCCTATAGTTTGCAGCATTGTCTGGTGTCGTCTGGTTCTGAAAATGAGACGCCGGAAGATGAGAGATGCAGACAGATGGGTATCAGTCATCCCCCTCCCCTGTGTTTACAGGATATTTTGGCACACGCCTCTCTCCGGTCCCTCTGTAATTTCACCAGCTCCTCTCTCATCCCCACTATCTCCTGAATGACTGGGTGACTCCCCTCACCTCTCATCTCACTTGAATTAATTTGACCAGATAGGAAGAATTCAAGGATTCCACACAGTGAGACATTGAGGTCCCATCTCACCAGTGGTTCTCAAAAAGTGGGGGTCAGCTAAACGATTTTGTTTCCGTCGGGCAGAAATCACCATTTTTTGTAGCCTATATTTTTGCGTTTTTTCGTAAATTAATTCCCTACTTGATCATACTACAGCGTCACACACAAGTATCAAAAGTAGCCGATCTACAAGCGTTTTGAGCTTGTCGATGTGCTACTTTTTCTATTTTTGAATTTGAATGCCTGAAAAGTAACAGTTTTGGAGGTTTCCACCTGACCGAGATGATTTATAGTTAGGAACCAAATGGACGCTTATGGCTCTGTAACTGAAAGTGTACTAGGGGAACCAAAAAGACCCTTACGGGTCGAGTTGATTCTATTTTGTACACTCTATGAGTTAAATAAAAAACCCAGGATTTTACAGTGTAGAGTATTGGTCCAGAGATGAAACTTATCAAATGGGTGTCTGTGGCCCTAATGCATAATCACACTGGGGGGTCCTTGAGAATCACTGAGAATCACTGCATCTCGCCTTCGGTATACGTTAGCTCAATTTAATGGGTCTAGCTTTAGCTAATGGAACATTTAGCAGGTTACTAGGTCCCTTCGCCATGGGGCTCCTGTTAACATTTACGCTGTCGCCCACAATCAGAGAACAGGAACACATTTATTATGGACCCCCAGATCTCCCTCCGTACCCCCACCCTCCCCCAGGCGCCTGGTGAAAGTAGGCTAGTGGGTCTGAGCCCCCCTCCCCACCCTCTCTATCAGGGTGTATTGTGTGGTGGCGGCGTGGATGGTAGACTGGTGGAGGAGACCGGGGGAAGGAGATGGAGCGAAGAGAGACTAGAGATGGGACGATATGAAAATGTCATATCGCGATTATTGTGACAAAAGAAATCGCGGTTTACAATGTTATCGCGATAATCAAAATCCATTATCTTGGGGCGGAACATTTGCCAAAAAAATAGCAGATCTACAAGCTCACAACGCGTCGCATCGCGACGCGTTGTGAGCTTGTAGATTGGCTATTTTTTGGCAAAGACATTTGATTGAGAGTGAGAAAATCAAACCTCGGTTCGAAGTGAAGTGGTGAATTTTTATTCTATGTGTTCTAGAGCTATACATTCTGTGTTCTAGATCTATACTTTCTATGTGCTTTAGTTCTATATTTTTATGAATTCTGAATTCTGAATGATTTTATCTGGAGGGCCAAATTGTACGGGACATGTACGGGACAGACAAAGCCTGTTCATTCTGGACTGGAATGACCATATATGGACATGTACGGGACACACAAAGCCACTCCTTGGAAGCGGCTTTCACCGCTTCAAAAAAGATGTATCAAGTAGGTGATAAGTACCTTTTACCAATTATAGAGGATTTAAGTGGTACCGGATATGCAGCTCGGCAAATAAAAGGTGAATTGATCCCAGTGCATGACGGAGGACGATATCACGATAAATTAAATCTCCACGATACGATTATCGCGAGTGTTCTTTTATCACGATAAACGATAATATTGCTTATCGTCCCATCCCTAAGAGAGACTGGGGTGGGCTAGCTGTATAGCGATAACAACATGGGAGTTTGTGATGGAGAGAGAGAGGGGAGGGGTTATGGGTTTGGATGTGTGCCTGCCACGTCTCTCAGGGGTCCTTGAAGAATTAGGGGGGGGGGGGGGGGGGGGATGGAGTGGAGATGGGAGGGGCGTTGGGCAATGCCAGGGGGTTCCCTGTGGGAAAGCGGTTCGCTCTATTTCTTTATCGGCTAGAAGAAGAATAGAGCTTCCTCCTCCCATCTGCCCTAATGAGACTAAAGTGCAGGGGGATTTAAATGGAGAATAGCCTCGACTTTCATGTCCGCTTGTGTACTTTGTAGCTCTCACATAAGAATAGTTTTGTATTTTAATGCCTGTCATGAGCGAGCCTTATGCATTGTTCACTTTGATGCATTTTTTATTTTAATGCTGATTGAAAAGGGAGCATTGTTTGATTCAAATGTAGACACATCCTTTTTTTGTTCTTATATGGCCTTCTCTTTTATGTCATGCATGGCCTGGCCTGCACAGCATATACAGTGGTATATGAAGTAGAATAAAGTATCAGTCATGCCGGTGAAAAATAACTTTTCTTGGTGGATTTGGGTCTGGCGTCTGGCCCCGCTCAATTGTGAAACCATTTCCTCACCCCTGAGTAGGGTGACCAATCAGGGCTCAGTCTTGGTCTGGTTTAACCAATTGTGTCCACAGCCTTTTTATTTCACACACCCCTTAGAAAAAAATATATACCAGACTCATATCCATGCAGTGATATCTTCTGGCTACGCGAGGCAAGCACTATGCCACCCTGACTCAATATTTAACCTTGCTGAGAATGAGGTCTCATGCACGTGCGTGTGCGCACGCACACACACACACAGTGTAATTACTGTGAGAGGGAAGGGGGTCATTATTCTGTGTTGTGTGTGTGAGCAATGGGCCACTGGCCCAACAGAGAAGCTCCTGAGTTTGGAAAGGAGCGAGTAGGAAGGGGGAGATGGGGACAGACTGGAGAGATGTGTCATTATTGAATCGTTCAAACTATAATATAGAATACATGTTCAAAAGCAGGTCCAAGCCACAATCTGCATTTTTCTTCAACCGCTTGGCTGTACGTAGAATGATAATACAGTACATGTGCTGTAATTTAGATAATACAGTACATGTGCTGTAGTTTAGATTTAGGAAACGGGCCACTTCTTTCACAATTCTAAGATTGGGACTTGGCCTAACAAAACCTTTCAGTTTCAATGTTTGTTTTTGCTCTAACACCTGAGGTTAGCGATGAGGAACAGAAATTGGAATTGAGACCGGCCCACTCCTGCCCCACCCCCACCCTGTCTACCGCTCCCTGATTGAGTGGACATGTCTGGGGGATTGATGTACGAGTCTAGGACGATGAAAAGGAACTCCTTACAGGCCTCGTACGCGTTATTAATGTAATATAAATGATCACTGGTGGGGTTAAATAGCAGCTGCTGGCCGATATGCATGCATCATGTGAGTAAATAACTACGACAACAAACATACATTCTGAACAAATACACAAAGAAATAGACGGAGACCCCACCCCTTCCTCTCTCCTCCCTGCCCTGGGACATGGTAAGGTAATGTAATCATGCATCTGTGTGTGTGCGCGTGCGCAGTGGCGTCACAAGGGGGGGGGGGAGTGGGACGGAGTTACTAGGGCCCAAGGTGGAGGGGCCCTAGTAACTTTAGCTATCGAAAAATAGCAGATCTACAAGCTCACAGCGCGGCACCGAGTGCCGCGCTGCGAGCTTGTAGATCTGCTATTTTTGAAAAGTCGTGAAAATGTGTGCAAATCTTTGAATATATGTATTTTAAAAGGTTTGAGCACCACTGACATGGAAACACAGGTTGCTTGCACACATTTTCACCATTTTTCAAAAAAGCTTGTAGATCTGCTATTTTTGAAAAGTCGTGAATATGTGTGCAAATCTTTGAATACATGTATTTTAAAAGGTTTGAGCACCACTGACATGGAAACATAGGTTTCTTGCACCCATTTTCACAATTTTCCAAAAATAGCAGATCTACAAGCTCGCAGCGCGGCACAGCGCTTGTATATCTGCTATTTTTCAATAGTTAACATTCATGGGGGGCCCACAGTAAATCCTTGTACCCAGGGCCCAGAATTTGGTGTGACACCCCTGTGCGTGCATGCGTGCGTGCACTACATACACATAATATTACCGTCAGCTGCAACCCAGCTGCTCTCCTTCTTGGCAGCAGGAAGGGGTGATTTGTGTTCAGCAGTGGCAGTCAGTCAAATCATATGGGAGCAGACATGCGCTCTAATACAGAATGGAGACTTGGAACAGCGGTTCAGGGCTTGCCTCGACTCAGCAACGTAGAGCTCTTAAGCCGAAATTCTCCGAAAGCGACCGGCGGCAGCAGCACACGATCTGCGAGCGAGGAGGAGCGACTTGCTTTGAACTCCCATCGCAAAGTCAGAACTGCGGACTGACTCAGTCGCCCGCCAATTTAACCACCATAGTCTGAAGTAGGGATCTTTTTTTTTTGTTTATGAAAAATCAATCGACACATCGATGCATTTGGCCTCAACACATCGTCTCGCAAATACCGAGTCGTTTAACATCCCTAATCTGAAGACTAACCTATTGAGATTTAGAGACTCCAGCTCACCCCTTACCACTTCACCCTGTGCCAGTGTTGATTTTGACAGCAAATCTTGGTGTAGTTTTAGTCATAGTCTTTTGAATACATTTTAATTTTGTTTCAGCCAGATTCTTTTTTTTTTTTTCTGAAAAGTTTTAGTTTTAGTCTAGTTTAGTAAACTAAATATCATTGTGGGTTCGGGGTCGGACACAATTTGAGAACTCTGGTCACAGCTGTCAGTTCCACCATGATGTTGTGTGGGAGTCCCAACCACTTCAGATCATACTGAATAACTGCAAGCTTGCATAATGCCTTCAGACTTGGACTCAAATCCAAGATGTACAGATCATCACTTCTGCATCCTGTAGATAGGATGGAACTGTTACCCACCATGCAACAACAATAAACATTGCTATGATTAGCATCCAGTCTAGGATGACCACTCCTCTCTGACAACCTCTTCCAGGAGAAGGTCTGTGGATTGAGTTTCCACAGATCATTCAAGGGCTGGACGTGGAACTCGTCGTCCTCACCAAATTGAGGTGTGTTCTGTTGGTGGTTCCATTTGTAGCCACCAAATATGTATAGCTCTCCATTGTAGGCAAAGGCTGAATGACACCAGCGCCCTTCTGGAAGAAGCTGTGCAGAAGGTGTGTTTAGCCAGCAGTTTGTCTCTGTGTCAAACACTCTGACGCCAAAACACTCTCTTGCAAAGCTCCCGCAGCCTGCATATAACCGTAGTCCCCAGCCCCCAAATACAAACATCTTTGTCCCCATGATTGTAGCAGAGTGAAACCACGAGTCAGTTTTCGGAGCGTCTCTGGCGTCGATTAAAGACCAGGCCCTTTTGGTGGTGTCCAACTTGTAGATGTCACTGAATCTTCGATTCAGGCATCGCTTCATCGAGTCAGGCCTGAATCCTCCATAAACATACATGGCCTTCCCCAAGGCACAGGCGGAGTGGGCCGCCCACGCCTGCGGAGGGGCAACAGAAACCTTCCATTTGTGGGTGCTGACATCAAATTCATAAAGCTCCTTGTAGCGCTCACTCTGGTCGTGATTAGCTCCCCCCAGCAGGTAAACGGTATCTTCAATCAGCACAGCTGTATGAAGGCCGCGTGCGGAAGGAACCTCAAGGTGATCTTCTCCTCCGGTTGTTACTTTAGGTAACTTCTTCCACAATAAAGACACAGTGTTGAAGATGTGGACCTCAATCTGCTCCGTGTCGTCCTTGACCTCCTCTCCTCCAAAGTAGTACACTTTGTGTCCCACCGCGGCAGAAACATCATAGCGTGCTTCCGCTGCAGGAACAGGATTTGCTCTACCGTCGCGAGGCAGCGCCCAGCAAAACATATTCACAGAAGGCACACGGAGGATCACTGGAGTCTGACATGCGTCATTGTGCGCGCCACCATTTATATTGTTCTGTAACATCACATAAAGTTTGACCAATCCACAAAGCTGTTGAGTCGGGTTAGCCAATCATCAAGGCCAATGCCTTTTGACCTTCCTAATATGGAAGGGTTAGGGGATATTTTGAGCATTTCCTGCAGAGAGCAGGAACTCACCCGATGACATGCTCAGGTGAGTTTCAGTGACGTCATCACTGTGTCACTGATGGCATAATTAGTGTGGTTGCCTATGGGGCAACACATTATAGTTCTAGTGTTACTTTCTAGGTAAACGACCCAGACTATGAATAAATCCTAGATAAACGTTTAGCCATTCCTGGTGACGTCACCTGTATAGAGTAAGTCCATTGAGTTCAATGGGGGAGTGGTGCTAGCTTGAGGATTGGTCAAGCTTCACATGACAATTTGGCTACCCAGTAGGGATGGGACGATATGAAAATGTCATATCACGATTATTGTGACAAAAGAAATCGCGATTTACGATATTATCACGGTAATCAAAATCCATTATCCTGGGCCGGAACATTTGCCAAAAAGACATCTGATAGAGTGAAAAAAAGACTATATCAAGTACGTATATTATAAGTACCTTTTACCAATTATAGAGGGTTTAAGTGGTACCGGATATGCAGCTCGGCAAATAAAAGGTGAATTGATCCCAGTGCTTGACAGAGGACGTTATCACGATGAATTAAATCTCCACGATACGATTATCGTGAGTGTTTTTTACCACGATAAACGATAATATGGCTTATCGTCCCATCGCTAGAGAGCAGGTTGTGTTGGACGCAGCTCTGAAACGGCCATCTGTCACTCATGCCACGCCCCCCCCCCATGCCCCTCACTCTGTCACTGTAATTGGCATGGTATCCACGGCAACGGCTGTTTCCCCCGTGGGTCTGTGAGGTTTCAGCTGCTCAGAGTGTCGGTGGAGGTAGACGGAGGGACAGGCAGGCAGACCTCCCCAAACGTCTTAGCTCCAGACCCAAAAATACATTATAAATGTATCACTTAATAGTAGTTCTGTAGTTCAGCTAGTTTACCTCTTTCAGAACAGAAATTGAAAATCTCTCTGGGAATATGTTGCAATTTATTAAAACATTTTAGGAGAAATTCGTACATTTTGGAAAATCTTTCTTTTCTCTTTTGAAACTTTATGGAAATCCATTGAAAGGAATTTGAAGAAAAAAGAACGGAGGACATTTGTATTTCTTCTTCTTGAAAACAAACAAAGATATTGTACTTTCAACCCAACCTAGACTCTGGACTCAGGCTTCGCAGACCGACAGCTTTGTGAGTGTGATGGGGAGGAAGGCAGACTAGAGGCAGACAGACAGCTTAGTGTTGGTGAGGAAGGCAGGACGACAGACAGTCAAGAGGCAGACAGACGGACAGCTTAGTGTTGCGTAGGAAGACAGAACGACCGGGCAGACTCAGGCCTGGCTGGCAGATAAGCAGTTTCTTTGCATTGCAAATGGCTGAGGTCCTGTTTGTCCAGAGTTGGTACGGAGCAGAGCTGAGATATGAAAGGTGATAAGAAAAGCAGATCTCTCAGCCAGCCAGGGCACCGATATGAGCGGTGCAGTATATCAGCTCCTATTGAGTCGTGTGCTTCTCCCTTGAGACCCTGGCTTTTTTATCTCCATTCAACAACAGATTTAGCAGCTAAACAATAGGACGGATAAACAGACTCCACAGACACGTGCCTCTTTTATCATTTTATGAACTGCCACCAGGAGATAGCGGCGGTGGCTTTTGTTTTTTAAAAATGTAGGGTTGGAAAAACAACAGCGTCCTCGATCGCTCTGCAAATAACAAGAGCGTTTTCTTGGCGCGTACGACGAGCGGCGTGTGATTTCTGCCCTCCTTCGGCGTTCCTGTGTCAATAAACCCGAGAAACCTTCGTAAGCCAAGACCAACGTTCTCAGAAAAGTACCCAGCAGAGCTGTGGTGGTGGCTTTGTAAATGTTTATCGTTGTGATTCGTAGAACACAGGTTTGTTTTAGCGGCTTACATTTCACTTGTCTCTGGAATGAAAATGGCCCACGTTGGCTAAACGAAACATTCCATACCATATAGGTGACACCCCAGTCAGGTCCTCCTCCCACAGATAACATGTTGTCAGCCGCATGCAAGCGCGCAGTATTCTGCCGCCGTACCAGAGCACATAATGACTGCTTTTAGTACTAATAACACGGGAGTCACAGACTGTCACACCGTGGATGGCCACTCTGCAGACACACACAGACATGTGCACGCACGCACGCACACACGCACTCACACACACACACACACACATACACACACACACACACACACACACACACACACACACACACACACACACACACACACACATTTGCGCTCTCTCTCTCTCCCTCCCTCCCTCTGTAAAGAAAGGTTAAAAACACAATATACTGTATGCTTTACATGAACATTATCTTCTCCAGTCTGCTGTCAGACATAATGATTGAATATAGATGAGGGGTATGCGTTTTTTGAAGCGGTGGAAACCGCTTCCAATGAATGGCTTTGTGTGTATCACGCCCATATATGGTCATTTCAGTCCAGAATGAACAGGCTTTTTCAAAAACAGAATGTCCGTTTAATTACCATATATGGTGATCTCAGTCCAGAATGAACAGGGTTTTTCAAAAACAGAATGTCCGTTACCCTATGTCCATATATGGTCACTCCAGGCCAGAATGAACAGGTTTTTCCTGTCCCGTACGTGTAAAATATCAGTCCAGAATGAATAGGCTTTTTCAAAAAGCAAAATGTGTACATCCCATGTCCATATATGGTCATTTCAGTTCAGAATGAATAGGCTTTATATGTCCTGTACATCTAGAATATGTGTGCGGTGTCCCTCCCGGTCAGATGAATGGATACTTTGAGGATTGGTCAAGCTTCACATGATAATTTGGCCTTCAGGGTTTATCTGTCTTATTTAAACACTTTATATTTATTTATGTATTTATTTAATTACAAATTCTTATTTTAATGTATGTGTTTTAATCTATTTTATTTTTTAAACCTATTATACCAACTGTCATACCAGCTCTCCAAATACATTCAGAATAGAAGTTTTATCTGTCCACCGCTTCAATTCGAACCGAGGTTTGATTTTTTACATGACATCTGATATGGCTGAATGCCGACTTCAAGCAGAATCAAAATTCTCAAAATTTGTATTGCTTTTGGGGGTCTCTTTACTCTCGTCTGCCTTTTTTGATAGTACAGTAAACAATGTGAGAGAGTATAGGGGCGTGACGTGCAGAAAATGTTCTGTGCGGCCCGGGGAATCAAACCGGGGACTCTTTGCCAGGCGCCATCGTCATCATGTGGTACGCAGTACTCACCGTAACCACTCGCCCCCGACTACTCGATGTGTTGATGATTGCAACTCTCAGTCTCAATCATTCCAAAATAATCGGAATCTTGAGCCTGATTAGACTTTGTCACGCAACGATCTACAAGCCATCTACGAGCTGACAGGGCGTCACACGCGCAGCGTGGGCACGGCACGGAACCAAGTGTTAATCAAGCATAACGGCCCTGGAGTTGGCCGGGCAGGGAACAGTCAATGTTTGGTGTATCATTGAAACGCTGCAACATTGGTCTAACTCAGAGTTTCCCAAACTTTTTGTTTCAGGGCACCCCATGAATATTTTTTTAATCCGAGGCACCCCTACTTTATAATTTTCACTCCCAGCACCTTATATTTATAGCATATCGTCGTTGTCGGGTGGAAACCTAACCTTGTATGTCCAAGGCCGTTCGTTTTGTATTTATCATCTATAAAATGTACTAAACTAGTGAAAACAGCAGATCTACAAGCACACAAACGCCTCGCGATGTGTGCTTGTAGATCGGCTGTTTTCACTAGTTTTGTGCGACAGTCTTGTACGATGAAGCAGGGCTTTGCTTTAACAAAAGACGTACACATTTGAAACTTGGAGATACAAGGTTTCTGCCCGACAGTGACGATATTTTAGTGATTATGTTGCGAGGAAAACGTTGAGATAATGGCCATTTTGGTTAGAACTGACTGAACATAACTTTGTACTTCAAGTTTAAAATGACACTAAATATCTTTTCAAGTGTCCAAATAAATTCCAAATATTATCAAATGATCTCGCGGCCACCCCTGGACTGCCGTCGCGGCACGCCAGGGTGCCCCGTCACCCACTTTGAAAACCCCTGGTCCAACTAATTAGGGCTGTACTGATGTTTTCTGTGGTTGCGGATGCTCTTCTCAGTCAGGCGTGTTAGTGAGGCCTCCAGAGTCTGATTAGCACAGACCTGTAACTTTGTGGGTTGTGAGTGAGTGAGGATCCCTGTACTGTATGTGCTTCATCCAAACCCTCTAGCATTTCTCTCTCTCTCTCTCTCTCTCCTGCCCTTGCCTCACCCTGCTCCAGGGATGATGCTGGTTTTAGGGAGGTTCTCGCCCTTGTGGAGGTGAGGGGTCAATTTGGATCAAGACTCTTGATACATACTTACACTTCCTAAAAATAACATCTTGATACATACTCACTTTTCGAACCTTCTTGATATTTTATTAAAAATAGAGTTGTGAGGTTTCTGGTCTGTCTCACTGCTCACTGTGCTTACAGCAAAGCACTGTAGGAGAAATCATGGTTCTGAGATGTTCTTAAATGTCTAGTGTGCGGTGCTTCCCTCTCCTCAGCATCTCTCCCCTCATATCGCCGTTGTCGGGTGAAAACCTTGCATGTCCAAAACCGTTCGTTTTGCATTTTCCATTTTAAAAATGATTTAAAGTAGTGAACACAGCCGATCTACAAGCGCACAACGCCTCGCACCGCTAGGCGTTGTGTGCTCGTAGATCGGCTGTTTTCACTACTTTTGTGCGACGGCCTTGTACGATGAAGCAGGCCTTTATACTTTGCGAAAGAACCTACCAATTTGAAACGTGGAGATACGAGGTTTCCACCCGACAACGACGATATTCTCTGAGGTGTATTCCATCGCCTCTGGCGTTTTTGAAGGAGCGCTCAGCCTGTGCGGAGCGGGGCGTGACTCGGGCGCAGGTTGCCGCATCAAGGAGAAGACCCGGGGCTATCAATGCATTTTCCTGGCTCCATCTCAGGAGAGCAGAACAGGCCTCAACATGGCTGCTGCAGAATGGTTGATCGCAGGGCACGAAATTGGAAATGGAGTTTCTTGTGTGTGTGCTTGTGTGTGTGCGTGTGTGCGCGTGCACGTGTGTGTGAGTGTGTGCGTGCTTGCATGCGTTCATGCTGGCTCTGCTGTACGCACTACGCAGTGAATCAATGTGGCTCCGTGCCAGACTAATATTTAATGCCCGGTTTTGTACTTGGTTGCGCATCGTGTCATGCACCGAGAATAGCAGAGCTACAAGAGCACAGCCTATTGTGATGCAATGCGTTGTGTGCCTGCAGATCTGCTATTTTCTTTGCACAGCATTACTGGCATCCAACTATAAGTATAAATCAGGCTTAATGACTTTTCCACCCTCAATCACATTTTCCTTTGCAAATGTGATTGTTAAATCAGACAGTGGCGTTCAAGTAAACTACAATTACATGAAGCACTCTGGTGGAAAATGATTTATTTACACAGAACATCCTGCAAACACATGTATGTTCTATGTGACGTGAGGGAGAGACATTGTGAGAGACGGGGAGAGAGTGGGAGGATTTGACTCAGTGGACGGTGAATGAATGAATCAACACCTCCGCGTTATTATCAGGAGGATGTAAATCACCCTCCGTTCGTCATCGCTCGCTCCATGTCCTTTCTGATTGCAGTCTAATAATAGACCTCACACACGGGGATCTTCAACGTTTTCAGGCCAAGGACCCCTTAGTTGAGATGAAGCAGGGATCCCCCACAACCTGTTCATAGATTCCATATAGTTTGAATTGTTTGTCAGCACAATCATCAGTATATTTTGGATTCATGTCAGTTTGTGTTTTCAGATATTTAACCACTTGAACCATCAATATTAATAAAATTAACCTTTCACTCTGTACTTAGTCTGCTCTTTTTCCCCTTTTTTAGACGAAAATAGACAATCTAGCTTGTAGATCTGCTAACGTAGGGTTCAAGTGGTTAATACAAAAAGGAGAGAAGAAAAAACGTTCTATCACTCAAAGATTTGGAGGACCCCCTGTAGTAACTCGGAGACTCTTGGCATAGGGTTTGCATGCGGACAGAGCGGTAGTTGAATGTGTGTGTATAAGTAAAAAACACCCTGCACTTCATTTAAACAACAAGCTCTGTTCAACTACAAACAGAACACGAACGTAAATTAAAAAGAGAAATACGTTATTGTAAGCAGATGGTGACGGTCGAGCCAGCTAAATATAGCATTAAACAAACACACCTAAAGATGGCGTGTATGCATGCATGTATCTCTGTGTGCTGTTTGAGCGATGGCCTGTGAAGGAAACAGAGCGAGAGAGAGAGAGAGGGAGGAAGGGGGCGAGGGTGTGTGCTGTTTATCGTAGTTCCGTGGCTCCATGTGACGGATGGTGCACGAGGCAGGATGCACGCACACACACACACGCGCACACACACACACACACACACATCCCTTTCTCCCTCCTTCATTCCTCCGCGGGCTCGTCTTAACCACTTCAACTTAAACCTTTTTATAAATGTCATAGACCAGAGTCCACTCAACCACCAAATCGGTACGCCGAAAATAACCCAAAAAGTTGCGACATTGTTGATGGTCTTATTTTCGCAGAATTTCCAAAATATCGTCGTTGTCGGGTGAAAACCTTGTATGTCCAAAACCGTTCGTTTAGCATTTTCCATTTTAAAAATGATTCAGACTAGTGAAACAGCCGATCTACAAGCACACAACGCCTCGCACCGCGAGGCGTTGTGTGCTTGTAGACCGGCTGTTTTCACTACTTTTGTGCGACGGCCTTGTACGATGAAGCAGGGCTTTACTTTGCGAAAGAACGTACAAATTTGAAACTTGGAGATACGAGGTTTCCGCCCGACAACGACGATATGCAAGGGTTCGTGTGGTCAGCACACTGACCAGCCCTGAGTCACTCTCACGGCATGCGATGCAAAGTGACCCGACTCCATGTATGAGTCAGTCCGCCACCGCCGCAGTAGACATAACACACGTATTGTTCAATCTCCACACACAACCACCTCTGTTTCTCATAAAAACAACAAAAAGGTTGTTGTGCAGATCCTGCTGTAGGGTCACAATGGAGTCTTCAGCCCACCCTCTTCCCGCTAGCGACACAATGCTCGTATACACGAAGGGCATTGACACGTGCATTCTCATATCACGTTTCTGAGCGCCGCATGCGTTTAGCAGGGTGCGTTTGTTTATTATTGCTAGGTAAGCATGACCTCTGTGCTACCCTATCGGGCATTCACTGCAGCCTTGTAAAAAAAAATACTGCGATAGCACTTCATGCTTCAAAATCAGCATGGATCTGTTAACATGGTCTTGCCAAGGCTTGGGATTTTTTTCCCCCCTACGACTTGTGCATTTCTCACACGTTTTAGTTAACGAGTATTCCCCACAAAACATAAAACTGTGAATATTTGTTACCACTTTCACCCTGCAGCGTCCCTGTTTTTCAAACTTTTACAAAAGGGTTAGGGTTACAAAACAAAAGAAAATCCGATCCACAAGGGCGTATCGCAATGATGTTTTCAGCTTGTTGATCTGATATTTTTGAATAGCCTTAAGGTGGTTGCACACTGCTGCGTTTTTCGGGCCGAATATCGGAGTGAATTTCGGAGCACGCAAATAAAAAAATCAACCTCACGTTATGTCAATCACGTTTGCACACTGCCGCCCGTTTCGCGCACCAGTCGATCCCTTGCTCTCTCTATCTCTCTCTCTCTCCTTGCCCTGAAAAACGCATTTCGCAACGAAAAACGCAGCAGTGTGCAACCACCTTAAGTGGGAAATATGTTTTATTAAGTGTTTAAGTGACTTCTTTCTGGCTGCTGGCCAGAAATCTACCCAATGTCAAACCACAAAGTCACTGCAACTCAGTTTTTTTTATTGTCTCCCTTCCTGTCTCCGTCATAGTCTGAATAAATCACACAATAGAAGCTTACAGACGATGCCGGCCCGGGACAAGATAAGCTGTCAGCCCCTCCAAACAACTCCAACCGAGTTAACAGTGGCTCACCAAGAACCTAATCATTCATTGGCAAAAGACGTGTCAATGAATGACTGTGTGTGCGCGGGTGCTGGAACGGAAGGTGCAGGTCCTTTCTTTTTGCCCCCCAAAACAAAGATGTTGTTGGGACTTTCCTGTTCTCTCTCCCCCATCTCGTCTCGTCTGACAGCCTTGTGGTCTTTGTTCTGCAAGCTTTGGTTTCTCTATTGTCAAGGACGGCCAGGCTGGCTGCCAGACAACGAACAGGGAACTGTTAGGGAGATTTTAAGGCAGGGGTCTTCAACGTTTTCAGGCCAAGGAGGACCCCTTAGTTGAGAGAGACATGAAGCAGCCAGGGACCCCCACAACTTTTTCATACATTCCATATAGTTTCATCGTTTGACAGCACAATCGTCAGTGTATTTTGGATTCATGTCAATTTGTGTTTTCAGATATTTAACTACATGAGCAGTCATTACCTAATAAACCTGACTTTTTACTCTGTAATTAGTCTGCTCTTTTTCCCTTCTACACCAAACCTCTTTGCCGAAAATAGCCGATCTACAAGCTTAAAACGCCTCGCAGCGAAGGGCGTTGTGAGCTTGTAGAACTCTGAGCTAGGGGTCCCAGACCCCCTGTTAAAGACCCCTGTTTTAAGGTATTGTCCAAATCTCAGAGTGATTGATCAGCTCCACCTACAGTGGTTTCTAATTGGTCTTAGGGCCTAAAGGGCAATAATTGTAAAAAAAAAAAAAAAAAAACACTGATATCGATTGAAATGGTGCTGGCCTGTCTCTGTTCGAACACAGACGTGGAAACTGAGGAGGCGAAGAGAGGAGAAGGATTAGCTTTAATGCTCGTGTTGGTTTGATCCTGTACTTCAAACAGCCGTGCGGTATACACTATCTCTTGAGATATCTGTATACATTCCCACTATGCCGTGTGCACAGCAGGCCTATCTATGGAGACATCTATGTTTTGTTCTCACAACGCGGAGGAGAAGAAATCCCTACGTATTTTCTCCCAGCAGATCAGAAACTAAAAATAGAATTGTAGATGGGGTTGTTTTTACTGAGGTTGCACTTATTGATCTGCTCTCTACCTGCCGGAGAGAGCGAGAGAGCCAAAGCCCTTCTGTGCGCTGCTGCGCCTCATTGGATTACTTACTGGGTGGGGGAGGAGTTTGAGCAGGGAAACCAATGCGAACTCTCTGACCTTGCAAGGTCTCTGTAGGCTACTATCCATTCTGTTGTAAACCTCACCAGCAAGGCCTGTAGCCTTCGGAAATTATCTTTTAGCATTTCCCTTCCACTAGAAAGCAGGAGCAGCGAATAGCGATCATGCTGGGTCATAAAGCAAGTAGGTCTGCTTTGGCCCTTCCCTCTAATCATGGACTTCAAACCATGTCACTGCTGTGGGTTTGGCCAGATAACAAGACACAGCAACAACAACCACATCGTGTCTGAACATGTCTGGAAATTGGATACGCGAAACCCTCATTGTTCAAATCAAAGTTGTAGCAACGATTGCTTGGAGGAAAGATAAAACTACATTCTTACAAATATGTACTTCCCTAAGTGTGGAAAATGAAAGCCCTAAGCTCATAACGTGTGCTTTTTCTTTGTTGCAATTATTTATTTGCATGCATGCATTTCATTTAGTCTGACCAACACAATTAAAGGTAACGGTGAGGTGAAATGCTTGTCAGTGTTGCATGCTGAAAATGGCAACGCGTCGCAGCAACCAAATGTTTTAGTCATCATAGCTTAGTTTTAATTTTGTTTTCACCAGTGAAAAAAGATAGTAGACGACCATTTTTCGTCATCGGTTTAGTCTGCCAAATTAACACAGTTCACCTAACATTGCTCGTGACTATTACAATAGTCTTTCTTGCCCAACGTTTTATGTTCTGTTCCACATGTCCCCGTGTTCATCACATGACTGTGATGGAATGATCAAATGACACAGAGAGAGGGAAGTGATAACATGATGAGAGGGACGGGGAGAAGAAAAAAAGGATGTGGTGGAAAGATCAGAGGCCCTTTCTGGCCCTCCTCGTCCAATTAGAGGACTCCCTTGATCAGCGTTCTGTGCATTAATAAGGGGTCTACACCCCCACGCATGGGGGGATCAGAGCCCAGCAGGGTGTCTGTGTGTCTGTCTGACCTCGGCCCGTGATGTATTAAAGCACTGATCTGGAATCAGATCTTGTGAAAAAGATGTGACCTTTCATCCTTTTGTAGGGTAGTTTTCGTGTAGTGTAGTCAACACGATTCTCTAGAGCTGCACCAATATATCGGGGAGCGTGTCGCTGTTACTACATGTCATCTTTTCGACACCCGACTCTAACCCTCACCCTAACCTTTACCTCCGTGGAGTGAGTCGCTAACCCTCCGGTCGAAATGATGGACGTTCGCAAAAGCGAGATTTCCCCATATATCGGTCATAATCAGCAACAATTTTTGGGTCTTTTTCTGCCTATAGTGTATAGTAAATATGGACAGGAGATGGAGAGAGACATGCAGCAAAGATCTTCGGTAACAGGACTCGGTAACAGGACTCGTCAGGCTACAATGAGCCTAGGGTTCTCCGATTTTTAACTGTAATCCGGTCATTTGGGCTTGTTAATGGGCGAAGATTCGCTTCTCGTTCTCATCGCTAATTGGTGGCTGTATATCTGGCATCTGGCGTCGGTCAGGCTCAAATCTTTATCCTAAAATACTCTAGATGTGCATCTGCTTCCACATAACTGGCCGCCAAAGAACAAAACGATAACACTTTGATACAAACTCCCCCGCTGTCCTTCATCAGCCTCCTCACACATTTCCTAATCTACACTCGTTATCCTCAATATTAGACGCCAATGTCAACACATGGCCCGGCCGGGATGGAGAGATGAATTATAGATTGGGTCACCAGATCACAGTGAGATTATAGTAGTGGACGCGTGCGTCACCCTCATCACAAGACTGAGATTACAAAGCGTGGGGCGAGCAGATTTGGGCTGGGGTGCTCCTCATTATGAAGAGGGGACGCTGCGCGCGTGGACGATTAGGCTGACCCATTATCGCTGGCACGTGTCAGATTAGAATGATAGGATTCCCCCCCCCTTTTTCCGATTGGGTTAATCTCTTTTCTTAATGACCAGTCTAATCAAACATGGATTAGACGTGGCGGGGTAGTAGTTGGGGGTGTGTGTGATGACATTGATACGATACGACTAGACAATCAGCTGATGTTTTTATCGAGCCATGTGGGTCAGTGAGTGCACAACGGTGAGTAATCTCACGTGGTGGACGAGGGTCACTACAAAACCGTCTTGCGTCATTTATTCCAGTGACGGAACGGAATCACAAGTCGGCATGTACTGGGTTTTGCCAGAGAGAATAACTCGGGTAAGCCTCGGGCTGACTACCGTTGTGGAATTGCGGATCAGTCAGTAGTTGATGAGGCGAGAGGAAACAACATTTCAAGGTGGCGGTGACATGAATTCATGGGGAGAAGTGCATTAGACACACACACACACACTCACACAGTTCCATGGTAAGTTAGTTCTGCCAACGAATACAGGAGTTCAAGGTTTTATGTACATGTTATATCTTGTGTACAGGTACATAAGAGTAACATTTATTTGTGTTTGTCTTCCTTCAGACAATGCAGCAGCATGACATACAGCCATAGATGATAACTGAATCATGTTTTGTTTTTGTTTTTAAATCTCAGAAAACCATCATGTACATTTTCATGTGCATATAATCTTGTTGTCTAATCTACAGCATTTTCCCTGTAGTTTCCACCTAACTTTGTGTAAACAATTTCACGGTATATTCTATATACAGGGCCAGTTATTCTCTAGTGCCACAAGGCCACGGCCAAACACAGGTGCCAAAACAACAGCTATCACTATCAAGCATAAGCAACAAGCGTAGACATCTTAACTCTTATAACATGCAGAATATCAGATCTTATCTTAAGGAAAACTATGGATAACACAAGGCAAAAGGCTGGATAAAGGCAAACATTTCTCCCATTGAAAACAATTGAAAACATATCCAGGAAATAATTGTATTTCATTTCAA
The DNA here is from genome assembly GCF_963921795.1 of Nannobrachium achirus. NCBI lineage: Eukaryota > Metazoa > Chordata > Actinopteri > Myctophiformes > Myctophidae > Nannobrachium > Nannobrachium achirus. The sequence goes on from NC_137818.1 coordinate 52,556,383, forward strand.
CTTTTATTTAATTCTTGGAAAACACACTGAGGGCTGAGACCCACTTTTCCAGTGGAAATGCAGAGATTACAAGTCTGAGGTGTTTTTCTACAATATAGAACATTTAACATGATTAAAAAAAAATTACACAGCATTATCAACAATAACATCAGTTAAAAACGGGTGCAACCAAAGTTGATATAGCCGACTGAAAGTGGCCTAGGGGAACAAGAGAGCTGTACTTAAGCAACCCTGGTGTTCCAGGTATGCGGGGAACAAAACTCGAAAGCAGTACTTTACAAACTCAGAATCTCAAGCAGTCCTGAGCCTCTGTGGACACACACAGCCCCCTAGCGCAACACGTTGGGCTGTGAAACACATCATAGTGGTGTTAAAAAAATAAAAAGGCTGGAAGCTGAGGGACATGTATTATAAACAAAACAGGAAATAGCTCACAAACTAAACACGGGTAGAGAATCCCAAGAAAAGGCTGAATGAAAGGATATGCTGTTCAGTAAAACATTGCTGCAGACCATATGACACAGGATACTTGGTATTTGTGTTCAACTGGTAGCAAACAGTCCATCCATGCAGGGGCGTCACAAGGGGGGGAAAAGTGGGACTGAGTTACTAGGGTATTGAAAAGTAGCAGATATACAAGCTCACAGCGCAGCACTGAGTCCCGCGCTGCGAGCTTGTAGATCTGCTATTTTTGAAAAGTCATGAAAATGTGTGCAAATCTTTGAATATATGTATTTTTTTAAGCGAACATTTGTAACTCAAATTTTGCTTCTGGAGAGTCCCTGGAACTAAATATTTTGAGATGGGGGTCCGTGGCCAAATACATATAATTTTGGGGGTCCTTCACATGAAAAGGTTTGAGCACCACTGACATAGAAACATAGGTTTTTCAAAAAACCTCAGAAAGACTTGTGTGCTTGTATATATCTGCTATTTTTCAATAGTTAAAGCACAAAATAACGCGTAATAATGCATGCCCAGTCTAAATGGGTTCAACCCCCTCCCCCTATGAAGAACATTCATGGGGGGCCCAGGGCCCAGGATTTGGTGCGACACCCCTGTCATCCATGTGTTCAGCATGCGCTGCTATCTCCCCCATCTTGACCGGCACGTGAGAGCTTGACAAGCCAGCATGCACGAGACATGATGTCATGTTTTTTTCTCTCTCTAACCCACTAAGCTAGTTTTACATGTTTCACGGTATTTTTTTCCCCCTACTTTTTATTTTTATTTTTTTTACTAAGTCCTTGAAGTAGGTCAGGTTCAGAAATACAGCATTCCACATGCAGATGATTTCCTCTTTGTGAAGGAATTACTGGGATTAAAATGAACCACCGTTGACCCGAGGAACTCCAGCGTCAGTCGGTCCGTCACGTGCAGCGATATGGAGTGGAGGCTTTTAACAAGCCCACATTCCCCCATATGGCCCCAGGTGATTCCACACCAGTGCGTGACTCACGCTGAGAGACCAGATGAGAATCTGAACGGCCAACAGATCACTGCTGGTTACAGGATTGGACATGAAATGTGTAATCGCGGGGGGTGATAATTCTGAGAAGATGACAGAGAGCACGGGAGAGAGATAGAGAGAGAGAAGCCTGTCTAACCTACATTCTGTGTGCAGTTCTACATTCTGTGTGCAGTGGTGTATAGTAACTAAGTACATTTACTTAAGTAATGTACTTAACCATTTTTAGGTATTTGTACTTTACTTGGATATTTCCATTTTCCAATACCTTTACTTCTACTCCACTACATCTCGGATCCAGATATTGTACTTTTACTCCACTGCAATTATTTGAAAACTTTAGTTAGTTACTTTGCAGATATAAATTATAATATTATAAAACATACATAAACCACTTTAGCCCTATTCTATACCGTGGCTATTTGAAAATTGCCGATCTACAAGCTCACAACGCGTTGTGAGCTTGTAGATCTGCTATTTCCAAACATTTTGTACTTTTACTTTTGGTACTTTTAGTACATTTTGATGCCAATACTTTCGTACTTTTCCTCATGTACATTTTGAATTACGGACTTTTACTTGTAAGGGTGCCCTCACACCAAAATACCTAGAGTGGAATCCGCCAATGCAATTCAATGAGAATGGAGTGTTTTTTGCCAGTAGAGGATTTCAAAAAAAACGCTCCTTTCTCATTGAAATGCATTGGCGGATTCCACTCTAGGTATTTTGGTGTGAGGGCACCCTAAACAGAGTATTTCTACATGGCAGTAATGATACCTTTACTCAAGTAAAAAAAAAAGAGTACTTTATCCACCACTGCATTCTGTGTGGTGGATTCTATCACTCTGTCTCTCTGTTTCTCTCTGGTCATGTTGCTTGTGTGTTGTTTTGAGTGCGTCTGCCTTGTGATCCATTAACAAATTAAGGTCAATGTTGAAGGGAAAGCGCTGTTAATGGTAAGACCGGCCCTCTACGACACGTTTACACCGGGGCACGTGAGCGACAGCACAGTGCACTACTGTTCAGAGTCCACATCACACTGTAGAGGAAATTAGAAGGCTAGATTCCTAGTCCTTGTGAACAATGGGTGTAAAGAAAGGTCTGTTTACTGTGTACTGTATTTACATATCGTTGTCGGGTGGAAACCTTGTATGTCCAAAACCGTTTGTTTTTATCATTTAAAAAAATGAACTGAACTAGTGAAAACAGACGATCTACAAGCTCACAGCGCCTCGCACCGCTAGGCGTTGTGAGCTTGTAGATCTGCTGTTTTCACTACTTTTGTGTGACGGCCTTGTCTGCAGTGTTGTTTTTGACTGCAAATTTTGATTTAGTTTTAGTCATAGTCTTTTGAATAAAATTTAATTTAGTTTTAGTCATAATTTAGTCACCTGAAAAGTATTATTTTAGTCTAATTTAGGCAACTAAATATCATGTCTTCTCACAAGGACAACGTCATTGCTCAAGATGTCGTGTCCAGTGTAGGGCCTTTAAGTTTTTACCGGGATTTACCGGGATTTTGTCCTACTTTTCCTGTCACCCCATCTGTGGAGTCTCTACTGAGCACGTGCGGCGACCGGCGGCGTGATGGGAGCTCCTGCTGGCATGCTGTGCGGGGGTTAATGCGTCCCAGATGCGGGGGGGGGGGGGGGGGGGGGGGGGGTCTGATTATCTCTCTTGAGTAGATGCGGGACCTTTTTTATTTAATTTAGGACTTTTTGTATTTTGTGCTCCTTTCACGGCAGGCAGGAGCTTTTGAGTCCCCCAGCCTGCAGTAAAAAATCGGGCAACACACAAAGCAAGGCTTTGGTCGTCGCAATCCTGCAATTTCGATATTTCAATCCTTATCCGCTGCAGCTATTAACTGACATTATCCAGCTAACCGCTTTACCGGCTGCTCTAAGGAGGACTATATTTCCTTAGGAATTAGAGCGATTTGGAAACAATGGACAAATTAAATATGAACTCGGAAGCTTTCGAAATCAGTCCATTGCTATGTCTCTGTGTGTTTTTCCTCCTCATATAATTCACCAAGTAGTAGATAGATGGATACCTTTATTATCCCAAAGGGGAAAATCAGTTGCCCAGAGGCAGCACAGCAGTATAAGGTTATTTACAAAGTTACAGAGAAGTATGAAAAAGATAAAAAAGAAAAAACAAGAACAGAGTACAGTAAGTACAGTAAGAGCAAGGTACAACAAGAAGGGAACGAATAATATATATATAAATATATATACATAAAGTGTCCTAAAGCACAGTATCAATATAATACAGTGCCCAAATCAAAGTGACCATAACAGTCAATGCTAGTTAGTGCAACAAGTATCTCTACATCATGTCAAACACAAGCAGAAATACAAAAGAAAAACTACTAACACAACCTAATAGTGCAGTGTCCAAAGGTCAGAGCAATAAAAACAACTAGAAAAAGAAAAAAAAACAAGAAAGGGTGATGCAGCAAGACGCACAAGAGCACCCTCCCTGGAAGGTCCTTTGAGGTCAGAGTCAGTGCAGATATAGTTCCAGTAAAGAAAAAAAGGCTACCGTCGTCCTACGTTAGGAAGGTAGTCCTTGTCAATCGACCGTTGTGTGTCTCGTTGTACAGCTTTAGAGCAGCCGGTACAAAAGACTTTCCTAGTCTCTCGCATCTCCGTCCTGGGTAGACGGTAGTCTTCTCCCTCCCTGAACACACTCCTAGTTTCTAACCCCCAGCATCTTTGTGTCTTCTTCTTCTTCCCCAGGCTTTCGGACAGGCCTACTCCAACCACAGGAAGGTGGCGGCGGACGGGGAGAGCCGCGAGGAGTCTCTGATCATGGAGTCGGCCTCCAAGGAGGCCTACTACGAGCAGAGGGTCCTGGAGCTGCAGGCGGAGGTCCGCCAGGTGCGCAACATCCTCACCAACACCCAGTCTGAGAACGAGCGCCTGGCCACCATCGCCCAGGAGATGAGAGAGGTAAGACCAGGACCTGCAGTGCTCTGGAGTCTCTGTGATGGGAACATCTAAAACAGGGGTCTTCAACAGGTTGTGGGGGTCCCTGCTTCATCTCTCTCTCAACTAAGGGGTCCTTGGCCTGAAAATGTTGAAGACCCCTGATCTAAAGGGATAGTTCACCAGTTTCAATCGATTACTCGTCCCATGGAGACGTGAATTCATGGATATTAGCGTATTTTGTTTTTGTCACATTCCTAAGACAATAATTTGAGGACCAGCAGTGGGTCCCTTATGGCGACACAAAGAACCTGCTTTGTTCCCTATGGAGACACAAAGAGTCTCCTCAGATTATTGGCTTAGGAAGTCTACAAAAACAAAAGAATTGTTTGCCATTTCTTATTTGTTGTCATGTCTCTTTTGATGTAATCTTGTTGCCAGCCATGTTATCTGATCCGACGTTGATTTCATTCAGCTTTGGGTATGGTACATGGTGCATTTACAAAGCACCTTTCTCCAAATTACTTTATAGTGTGCATTACATTCACCCACTTCACACACACACACACGCGCGCACACACATTCTCACACCGACCGACGGTGGGAGAAACCATGCAAGGTGCCAACCTACTCACTGGGAGCACTTCAGGCGTTCAAATTTGAAGGTCGAACCCAGTGCCGCTCTACCTCCTGTAGTTGAGCTACTGCTTTGCACCATCCACTATTGTAGGGTTACATGCTGTAGCCTGATCAAGCTACCTAATAATTCTGACCTGTCTGTGCTAGCCCTGATATACATTTACGTCCCAAAGAGAGCATTCCTCTTGCGATGTAAAGATCTTATCATGAGCGCTGTGGTGGCGAGCCCAGGCAGGAATATCCATACTGTACCCTGATCATTTTGGAACTTGTGGTGCGGGGGAGGGGGGAGTTGTGGTGTGGTCTCACTGTGGAGTAATGATTAGAGGCTTAGTAAATACAGAGGCCTCTTGTTTTTCCCAAGAAGTTTGAAGCTCCTCCTCAAGTGGTAAATGGTGCATTTCGTCGTTGTCGGGTGAAAACCTTGTATGTCCAAGACCGTTCGTTTTGTATTTATCATTTTAAAAATGAACTAAACTAGTGAAAATAGCAGATCTTCAAGCACACAACGCCTCGCACCGCGAGGCGTTGTATGCTTGTAGATCGGCTATTTTCACTACTTTTGTGCGATATCCCTGTATGATGAAGCAGGGCTTTACTTGGTGAAAAAACATACAAATTTGAAACTTGAGATATGAGGTTTCTGCCCGACAACAACGATATGTATGCTTTATTCCAAATCGCTTTACATAGATTGTGAATTACATTCACCCGTTCACACACACACATTCATACACCGGTGGCGGAGGAAACCATGCAAGGCACCAACCTGCTCATCGGGAGCAATTAGGGGTTCATCGTCTTGCTCAAAGACACTTCGACAGTCGACGCTAACTTTGGGGGAGCCCGGGATCGAACTGGGAAGTGCTAGTACGTTCTTACAGTTCATTGCACGTTTTAATTAATTTGCAAATAGGTCCAGCGCTGACTGTGTCACAGCTCCACATTCCACATTCCTGTGTTGAATGGGCTGGTAGCGTGGTAGCGTGCGGCCACACAACACACATACAAGTAAAGCCTCATTTATACTTGGTCGTGAGCTTGTGTACGGCATGCACGCAACCAAGTAGAAAGGGGCTCTAGAGCCCTTCCATTGATTGAATCACTGCACAGATTCCTCGACTTAACAACAAACACCCCCTTCCAATATGACAGCACTCATATATTTATTCTGCGCTCTCAGACATTACCCAGCCATCATAATGGGAACCACTATTGTCTGTGCCCCACTTTAGACATTGTCTTGGTAAATGGTCTACATTTTCTATGGCGCCTTTTATCCAAAGTGCTTTGCTGGGTGCGCTGCATTACACACACACACGCGCGCGCACACACACACACACACACACACACACACACACACACACGCGCACACACATGCGCGTGCACACACACACACACACACACACACACACACACACACACACACACATACAAACACGCGTAAACGCACACACACGCACATACCGGTACACACATACATTCCCACACCGATGGTGGAGGCAACCATACAAGGAACCGATCTCGTGGGGATCAATTAGGCAGTTAGGGGTTCAGCGATTTAACTCGAGGATACTTCAGCATGAAGCCAGGAATTGCCTGGGATTGAACCAGGAACCTTCCGGCCCCTTGACTGGCCACTCATCCACTGCCAGCCCCTTGCATTGTTCTGTCACTTCCAATCAAAGCTAATTGACCTCATTCAGAGAGAATTAGAGCACAGAGCGGTGTGTGTGTGTGTGTGTGTGTGTGTGTGTGTGTGTGTGTGTGTGTGTGTGTGTGTGTGTGTGTGTGTGTGTGTGTGTGTGTGTGTGTGTGTGTGTGTGTGTGTGTGTGTGTGTGTGTGTGTGTGTGTGTGTGTGTGTGTGTGTGTGTGTGCGCGCGCGCGTACAGTACACGTACACTTTATGTGTCGGAGCTGGCGTTGAAGGGATTGAATTAACAGGGCTCCAAAGGTTGAACCCCCTGTGAGAGCGGTCAGTCCGGAGGCTTTGAACGAGCCTGATGGAGAGATGAGAGATCGGGCTGCGCTGCCTCCTTAGATGTGTGTCTTTGATGTGTTGAGACCCCTCTCTGACAGTCCAGGTCAAGGGTAGAATATTAAGGAGACGTTTTGAAGCATCAGCTAATAACAAGAGGCAGAGGAGTCTCTATTCCACTTCTGCATGCTTCCAACTCGACTCAACTTGACTCTAATTGCTTTACTTATTTTCCACTGCAGATAAGGACTAGGGGTGCGACAGTTAATCAAACTAATTGATTTAAAATACATGATTATTTAAAATTTCGTTCAGAAATTATGGAAGGACCAGAAAATAAAGGCCTTTAATGACTCTCCACTATTAAATAGGTCAATTTCTACTCAGGCCTTGGTCTTAGGGTATGAGACAGACTGGCTTCATTCGGGACAGTTTCTTTGGCTTTTCCAAACAGCGCTAGCTCGTTTCGCTTGTGAACCAGGGTCCGTTTGTGATGTGACCGCTAAGCCTCTTCTGTACAAACACACCAGATCCATTATTCCCTGCATTAAGAGCACATGATCCCTCTTTAAAAGGACATGATTCGTCTTAAAGTCCAATTTAACAATACAGTGCTTTTGAACATCTTCTTATTAAATCAAGAGGGACGTGTAAGTCACCAGTTCTTAGAAACAAGTGTTTTTAAACCACTTAGACCATGACCAGAGTCTACCACGGCTCTATACTACTAGGCCACCTACTTTTTTTCCCGTCAACGCTAAATATCTTTGCCAAAAAGTTCTACTGTACAAGCTCACAACGCACTGTAAGCTTCTAGATCATTTCTCCGATCTGTTCATCCCGGAGTAGCGACGCTAGAGTTCATGTGGTTAAGTCAGACAGTCACAGTGTGACTGACTTAAAGGACAATTTGTGAACAAGGGTTCATATTTTAGATTGTAATTTTAGAAAATAATGGATGAGTGTTGAAATGTTTTCATTTACTCCTTTCTATCGTTAGAGATTTTAATAGTTTGATTTTAGTGGCTGGGGGAATGCGTACAAGCGGCTGAAATTATTTTTTACACACGATAAGCCCATTCCCAAGACGCACCGCAATCTTTCATGTGACTCATGGAGGCTAGTAGTGTTACTGTAAATAGTAATGAAGAAATCGCTGGCTTATTGTGTCTAAAAATGCATATATAGCCACGTGTACGCATGCCTGCATCCACTGAAATAAAAATCTCAAAGTAAATGAAAACATGTTAACACTCGCCTTTTCTTACATTCTACATGATGAACCGTTGTTGTAAAAAAACAAAGTTGTGGGGCGCCCGCTGGCAGAGTGGTCAAGACGCATACCACATACTAGGCTATGATGCCTGCTGGTGTCGCCGGTTCGATTCCCGATTCGGACGACCTTTGCCACATGTCATTCCCCATCTCTCTCCCCATTTCCTGTCAGTCTACTATCCTATCAAATAAAGGCATAAAAAGCCCCAAAACAAAATCTTAAAAAAAAAAAAAAAAAAAAAAAGTTGTCCTTTAAGTGGCGGGAGTCACTGGTGCTGTGCTGGTGTCACGTTCGCAGGTCATTCTGCAGGTGCTGCTGTGACCATTGTGTGACCACACACACACACACACACACACACCCAGTGCCAGCTCTGATTGATGAGATACGAGGGTGCTAATCGTTCTTGTTGTATGGGAGAGATAATGACACTCTTCCCGTGGCATTTGTATGGGTGCTAGGCGGGGGCGAGGGTGGCAGGCGGATGGCGGGCGCAGGGACACTGAGGCTGGCATTGTGGCCCCGCGCGGAAACGCTGAAAGGAGCCTTTGTCGCCCCGGTTTTCAGATTAGTCTGAATGCGGAGGGAAGGAGAGGAGAGTAGAGTAGAGGCAGCCTGACACACAGGGGCGTCACAAAGGGGGGGAAGTGGGACTGAGTTACTAGGGCCCAAGGTGGAGGGGGCCTTAATTATTTTATACTTTAGCTATTGAAAAATAGCAGATATACAAGCTCGCAGCGCGGCACCGAGTGCCGCACTGCGAGCTTGTACATCTGCTATTTTTGAAAAGTCGTGAAAATGTGTGCACATCTTTGAATGTATGTTTTTTTTAAGCGAACATTTGTAACTCAAATTTTGCTTCTGGGTGGGGTCCCTGGAACTAAATATTTTGAGATGGGGGTCCGTGGCCAAATACATATCATTTTGGGGGTCCTTCACATGAAAAGGTTTGAGCACCACTGACATAGAAACATGGGTTTTTCAAAAAACCTTCAGGGACTTTTTTCACGATTTTCCAAAAATAGCAGATCTACAAGCTCGCGGCGCGGCACTCGGTGCCGTGCTGTGAGCTTGTAGATCTGCTGTTTTTCAATAGTTAAAGCACAAAATAACGCAGTGGATCCTTGTACCCAGGGCCCAGAATTTGGTGCGACACCCCTGCTGACACACAGAGAGAGAGAGAGAGAGAGAGAGAGGGAATGGAATTGGTATAAAAGGACGAGGGAGAGAATCCGTTAGAGGAGAGAAAAGGCTTAGTGAGAGTAAATACGCCACAGTGGTGCCGACGCCACGTTTCTTCTGGGACAGCTCAGCTAATCGCGTTGAGTGACTCAATTTTCGTCATGAAATGGAGCAGACCAGTTGGGTTCTTCCAACTGTAGCCTTTTGTGTCGAGGCTTGTTTTACTCTCCGCTTACATGTCTACAGAGACGGCTGCTCTAGGTGGTGTAAAGTAGCCTCGCAACAGCCAGACTCTCCCAGGGGAGAGTCTGGGAGTCCTCCATAGACAACGCATTACGCGATGACGTAGTTACTCACTTTGACTGACAGGTCCAGTCAGTAGCCACCAGCGCATTAAAACATCGTCGGCAGAACAGCAAATACGTCTTTTCCAGACAGAAATTCCAAAGGTGCAAACTGTTGTTCGTTTTTAACTTATGAGATGCCGTTGATTTCAGATAAAACTTCGCTTAATGCAGCTTTTATTTGCGATTTGTGAACTCGCGTCGGACATGGGGTCCGCCATGTTTGTTTACAAAATGCGAGAGCTGTAGCAGCCCCTCGACCAATCAGGAGCGCAGCCATTTGATTGGAAATTAGAAACCCAAGTTCTAATAAAGAGGCTCGATGGGAGGGACACCAGACCGAGAAAGTAAGCACATTGGTGACTGATGACGTAGCTCGGGATGGCCTGCGAGGCTATAGGTGTAAAGCACATGGCAGGAGCAGTAGTAGCGGCTTTGACACAGCCTAGGCCCCAGGCCTTAGTTGACATGGAGACTACTATAAAGTATATTATGTTCCTTATGTGATTTAAGGTGAATATCTGTGGTGTACTGGTTCATAAACTTGATAATGGCTCATTGTTGACCCCACTGACCCAGTTAAACGCATCACCATCAGTCACTAGAGAGTACAGACTCTCTGCCGGTATATCGCCCCGCTGATGGGTTTATTTAATGTTTCACTGCGCGTTGTTTTTCTTCATTTGCGTGAACCAGACAGAATGAATAACAAGTCAAAGCCGACAATCAATTGCTTATAGCCATATTTTTTAACTGGATCGTCAATGTTTAACGGTTTTTGTTGGGTACAGTATAATCCTCCCCTGTAGTCACTGAAGTGCAACCCTTCCCTAGCGTGTAGTAGGCCCTGGAGGCTGATCAGCTTGTGCCACGGTGCAGTCGACAGGATTAGACGCCGCACAATGAGCCAGTAACATTGTAAGGAGGCGCAGACTAACGGGCGTGACTCCATTAAATTCAATCTCATGTGATGCGGCGAGGAGTGTGTCTTCGCTGAACAACACACTACTGCCTAGTGCCTACAGCTCCGTGCAAAGACGGAGATTCCCTTTGCCAGCGTCTGAGGGATTTAGATACATCTTTTTTTTTTTTTTATCAAAGGATCAGTGCAGTCCCATCTGTCTTTCTTTGCTTTCTGTTCACGCTTTTGCATGAATCTATATTATCTCCTCAATGGTAGTATCACTCAAACATCTCACTCTACTTAACAGCACAGTAGGATGGTATGCTTTTAGGGCAGGGGTCTTCAACAGGGGGTCCCCAGAGTTACTACAGGGGGACCTCCAAATCTTTGAGTGATAGAAACTTTTTTCTCTTTTTTTTTTATATTAACCACTTGAACCCTAGCGTCCATATTCTCAGAACTCGCGAGGCGTTGTGAGCTTGTAGATCAGCTATTGTTGGCAAAGAGCTTATGGTGTAGAGGGGAAAAAGAGCAGACTAAGTACAGAGTGACAGGTCAAGTTTATAAAGTATTGACAGTTCAAGTGGTTAAATATCTGAAAACACAAATTGACATGAATCCAAAATACACTGATGATTGCGCTGTCAAACAATAAACTACCGGTATATGGAATCTATGAACAGGTTGTCAGGGTCCCTGTTTCATCTCTCTCTCTCTCAACTAAGGGGTCCTTGGCTTGAAAACGTTGAAGACCCCTGTTTTAGGGTCATCTTGGCACATGTACAGTAGCTTGCTCTGTGCCGTATGTTTTCAGCTGTCAACCTCTTCCAGTCCCATTGTTGGGACGGTTTTATCCCCCTGACAGTACAGTTCTGCTTTTGTCAATCACTGTAATGAGGAAGTCATTCAGCTGTTAAACGTTATTGGGATTTTTCCGCCTCATTGGCACTGTGAATGGAGCTCTCAGCCATTAAGCATCTCTGCTAATTTCTTTATTACCCGTCAACTTGGAGGGATTATAGACCTGTCATAGGAGGGAGGAGAACAAGCTCTGTTGAGTGAATTAGAATGAAATGGTATAGATAGAGTCCCCTTGTTTGTGGTGGTCTGGAGCTGGTCTAGACTAGAGGTGGTCTAGGTCAGTCATTGGTTCCCAAAATGGGGGTCGGGACCAAAATATTTTGGGGGTTGCTCAGATGATTAGCTTAACCCATTTAGTCTCCCTATGCATGTATTCATGGGACTATGTGGGAGATTAGCCTATGGGACAAATCCATTTGACCTATATTACAATATGTACACTGAAGTGAGAACACCATCAGAATAGAATTTTCATGAAGTGTGCCTGAAGTGTTTGGTACGATTTTGAGGTGTTTTGACAGTCGACATTGTCAAATGTTTTGAGTTTTAGGGGCTGCATGATATGGACAAAATTTCATATCTCGGTATTTATGCCAAATATATCGATACTATATACGATATTACCGTACACATTTCAAAATTCAATATTTTAAGTTTTACAACAGTGAAAACTAAGCATTATTCAAAAGAAAACTGCATAATAACAACAAGTCAATATCACTCATTGGTTTTAAAGGTGATACACCATGAAATTTCACTTATTTTAAAACCTTTTTTTGGGGTCCCACTAGCACCTTCTATCCTCACAAAGTCCCATTTCTGACCATTGTGTCTTTCTCTGGTTTTGAGAAGGCGAAGGTTAAAAGTATCCCACGGGTTCTCAAAACAGGCTATCCAGATTTGCTGCCGATTGTGACGTCATCTGCCGATTGTGACGTCATCATCAAAAAAAAAAAAAAAAATTCTTTTTTTCAATACAAATTTTTTTTTCAAAAAGATTTTGGGGGGGTGGCGCAGTTCAGGCCAAAGGTGGTACTGCAGCTGAAATGCTCTGAGAGCCATTCAAAAATGAGAGAGGCTCTCTATTCAGGAGTGGTAATTTAGCCTCAAACCTTTTGAAAAACGTTTTTGGGACATAAACAATGTGACATAAATACTTTTTAAATGCATGGTGTATCACCTTTAAGTGCTATTGGGTTCCCGCTTCCCGCACTTCCCGTTATTTAATAGTCTTAAGTGTAGCAAAAGGCAACAATATGGGTAACGATATGGGACGATATATTGCCCAGGGCAATGTATCGTTGCCTTTTACGATTTGTAATTGACAACCAGAAACATGATCTGGTGCTCCTGAATGGAATGTGTTTACTGGGGTGATTCTGCTTTAAAAGTCCAGATGTTTTCTCCCCTGCTGTTTAATCTGGACGCCCTCATAAAGATCACTGTGTCAGTGGTTCGACAGATTGATGGTTATTTTTAGCTCCCGTCTCCCAAAGACATTTAAAAGATTTTGCCATTGATCCCTAATGGTGTTTTGCCTTTTGGCCTCGGCTTAGGAGAGGAGACCCTGAAAGCGTGTCGTGTTTGATTTGTTTTTTTTAAGCCCTCCCAGATTCCAGCGGCTACCGAGTAGTTTTTCATGCTCGATCGATGACATGGTGCTAAATCAACAGCTCTTGGGCATGCAACCCATGCTCCGAAATGAATGCACGCACGCGCGCACCACGCACACACACACACACACGCATGCACACTCACATACACACACATTCACTCAAACGAATGCGTGCCAACATGGTCACGTTCGGTTTTCTATTCTCATCTAAATGACCTCAAGGCATGCAAAGCATCACTGATTTGCGTTCATCACTGTGTGTGTCTCGCACACACTCGCCAGCACTCTGAGCGCAACACTTTTCCCTTTGCAGTCTTTTTGTCTCATTGGAAAAACCTCATGACCTTGAATGTGTCTCACCTCCCCCCCTTTTCCCTAATGCATTGTGGGTAGGGTTGTATAGAATGACACCGCTTGCAGCAAAGAGGCGGATAAAAGGAGATCTGCTTTCACCCCGACAGCCCCAGAGGTTCATCATTCCTCGGCTCTAATGACGGGTCGTTCGTGATCGATTCGTTCAAAAGAACTACTTCATTGCAGTGGACAGGAATGAAATCGTTCACACCCTGAAACTGTTACGTTCACGCTTTTGTTCATGCTCCCCCGTTCCCCTCCAGGACGGGCAGGCTGTACGTATGCATACGACATAATAATAACTCTCCCGCGATAGCGTTTTTCACTAGACAGTAGCGCTACTGAACGATGAATGTGAACGAATCATTTGAACGGATCATTGCGCGAACATGAACAAAATCGTTCGCTCACCCACCACTACTCGGCTCTAAGGTTTGATTTGTATTTTGTTGCGGCCAGGTGTGTGGCACACTGAGAATAGCAGATCTACAAGCTACTTAAACCCTATAATTAGTTGTGTCCGTAGGTCGCAGTTAACTATGAAAACCGGCACATCTTTCCGTATCTCTGTCTGTCTGTCTATAACGCCTGACACTGTCGTTCCCCTGACACATCACTTTGACATCACAGGTGACATCACCTACGTAAATGTATGGGTATTCCCCAGAATCCCTTTTATGCCCATATGAAGATCCCTGATATACATCACTGGCCAGATGGCCAAGACATGGCCCATATCTGTGTGGCTGGTGTATTAACAGCAAACCTTGACTCAGATACGATGTTAAAAGATAATAGAAAACATTTATTAACAGTTACACACATATACATACATACTGTACGTCTTACACAAACACACAAGACAAGACTGACTCCCTCTTCCTGACTGTTAGCTTATAATTGGCTAAAACATTTGAATGGTAAAACAAAGGCCCACTCTTCTGCTGGCAGCTGTGTGGCCTTCAACCTGTAACTACTCCCTACATTCTAACCTTATCTACAACGTGTTCTCAGCGTTCAAACTCAATCTAGCAACACAAAGTATTCACTGCTCACAATATAACATGTAACTCACCTCACTGTCCACTAGTGCGGTGCATCCGGCTTGGACATGAGTCTATATGAACACAGTGAGGGAAGTTGGGAGGGGAGGCTGATATATCCCTGCATGTACTCCCAAGGTTGTCGCACCAAATTCTGAGCCCTGGGATTCACTCACATTTTGTGCTATTGAAAAATAGCAGATATACAAGCTCACAGCGCGGCACCGAGTGCCGCGCTGCGAGCTTGTAGATCTGCTATTTTTGAAAAATCATGAACATGTGTGCAGAGTCTGAATATTTCAAATCCTTCTATGTCAGTGGTGCTCATATATTTTCATGTGAAGGACCCCCAAAATGATAATGTATTTGGCCACGGACCCCCATCTCAAGATATTTCGTTCCAGGGACCCCCCAGAAGCAAAAATGTTCGCTTAAAAACTGCATAATATTCAAAAAGATTTGCACACATTTTCAAAAATAGCAGATCTACAAGCTCGCAGCGCGGCACTCGGTGCCGCGCTGTGAGCTTGTATATCTGCTATTTTTCAATAGCTAAAGTGATACTCTGTGTACTCCTACAGCCTGGGGTGGGCTGCATAGGACGGAGGAGGCGCTACGGACCCCCGATGGGGGCTCCTCACTGCCAGGTGGAAAGCAGTGGGAGGAATTAATTGGCATAATAACTAGATTGGGGAGAAAAAAAGGGGATTGGAAATAATTGGCTTGACTGAAGTGCCCCAGGGCTCTGTACCAGGTCCGCTAGTGTTTCACTCTCAACTCTGTACAATCAATGAATCGCTTAATTCGCTGAGAATAGTCGATCTACAAGTAGAAATACTACAATGCTGTATTGATGTTGCTACCATAGGAGAGAAAACAGGCCAGCGTTGATCAAAATAACTGTGTAGAAAATAATAATTGTGTAGACTTCTGGTATATTAAGTAACGCAGATGTTTAACAATAACTTAACCATTGAGAGCGTAAAATGAAACCAAATGGACCAGTGAGGTTACCGGCCCTCCATCATTTAGCTGGAACCCCCTCAAGGACCACTGGTCGTCCACGGGTTGAAAACCACTGCTTGGACCAGGGTCCATCAGGAGATTCAGGACTCTACACTAGCATTTCCAAAATATGGGTTGCTACAGCAGGTCTCTAGTGGTTAAGGATACAATGGGGGTTCTCTTCTCGTCTCTCTTGAAGATGATCACAGTGCAGGCCTGGCCTGCCCGCTTGGCAGCATCCGATTTAACGGTGGGCCGACGTGGAAGACAACTCCGTTTCACGGGATCTTTCCTGTTTTTCTCATGTCCTGATTGAATCCCGACTGTCGGGGCTGTAGATCAAAGAGCTGCTTCTGCCTGTCCCCAGAACGTCCATGTGATAGATAGATCTGTCTGATGGGACTAACTGTCTGTCTGCCAGACGAAGGAATTCAACCGTGGGCCGATGTGCCGACTGTAAAAGCTAACTGACGCACACACGCACTCCCTACGGAAAAGCAATGAAGAGAGAGAGAGAGGGGGGAGTTAAAGACAGCGAGCATTTGACTGAAATGGAGGTCAGTGGAGTGAGAGAGATTGAGGACAGCAGAGGAAGAGAGAGAGATGATAGAGGGAGAGAGAAGAGAGGGAGACAGTAAAGAGCGGGAAAGACCAGGCACGTGCACACATAGACATCAAAGGGGGCTTGAGCCCCTGCCCTTTTACCTGTCCATAAAAAGCGCCCTCTCCAGACCATGAATGCAGTTTTTACTAATGGTGAAAGAAATGCAAATGCCCCCTCTTTCCATGCCATAACTGAAGGCAGCGTTCAAGAGAATTGCCTTGTCCAAACTCTCCTGAACTTGAATGCAGCATCTTATGTTGAAAGAATTGCCCTCTCTGTGTAGAAACCCATGCTATACGCCACACTTCCAGTATTGACTTGATTGCGACCGAAGGTCGCATATACTCTGAAGAATCGTGTCGCTTGAGTGTCCGAAGCCTCGTGACCGTCCTTCCGAAGCCTCTGTGATGTCAGTGTGATGTCAGCGAGTTGTGACATCACTTCCTGTACAGGGCAGCTACACGAAATGTGGATAACACTATATATGGAGATAGTCCAGTCCATCATGTCATATGGGACTACCGTCATAGAAAGTAGCCATTGTTAGGCCGGAGTCAATGGCTGTCTGTCTGACTGCCAAGTCTGCCATTGACTTGCAGCGCATGAACGCCGCACTGGAGCGTGAAAACCAACAGGCCTGATGGAAAATGATACATGGCCGCAGGCTTTGTGACGTCCCACATCTTATGTGCTGGGCATACTACTAACCGACGCCAAGGACCTCCAGAGGCCATACAAAGAGTATCTAACCCGAGGCCCCTTACTAAGTAGCATACATTTACAACATACCTTCTCCAAAAACATCAATATTGAACTCCATATGTATATGGATACATACATGTATTTTTATTAATAAAGGATAAAATAAAATAAAAATGCCATAGATGGGCATTCCCAAAAGCAAAATCCCTTTATGCCCATATATGGGGATTTCTGATGGCTCAATATTCTTGTCTAGTTATCAATGGTAAAACTTGTTTTATTTAATTAAAGCGAGTTTTGCTAAACAGTAATCCAAAAGTAACTGAAAGTAACTAGTAGTTATTTTTAAATTGTGATAATCAGATTACGTTACTGACTACATTATCTTTGCAAGTAACTTGTAACTGTAGGGGATTCCTTTTTAAAAGTAACCCTAACAACCCTGTTGGGTACACACTTATGTCCAAATATAGAAATCCCAAGGCATCAAACCTAAGCTTGGCTTTACTAATTAACATATGTTTCATGCCCATATATGGAGATCCCTGTCCCAATGTTATCAATATTAAGGACATATCTGGAAATGCCCATATTTGGTAATGTCCACATATGGGCATGTTTTGACATAACATAGTCAGGGAACTCCATGTATGGGCATAACATTGATTCTGTGAGTGTGCCATGATTCTGTGAGTGTGCTGAGCTCCTAGGGTTGATACCCTCACAAAAACATGAACAAACTCCCCCCAGAATGACAACAACTAGAATCGTCAGAGAAACGCTGTGGTTGGCCAGATTGTCAAGAATTGGCGCGACCTCGCCCGAGGTTGCATGTCACCCTGAGGTCGCATTCCACCCTTGGGTGTCTTACTAGTTATGCTTAGTTCAGTGTGGTATCAAACACTGAAAATAGCCGACATATAGTCTGCTATTTTCGATATTTTAACCAAAAGGCCCTTTTAGAAATTTCAGCCCCTGCCTCTCTAAAATTCTCTGCACGTCCCTGGGAAAGACAGCCCTTGAGTGAAATGGAGGTTAGTGGAGTGAGGGAGCTTGAAGAAACGGCAGAGAGAGAGAAAGTGTAGAAGAGGTAGATATTGAGCTTGTCTGAGTTGTCATACAGTATCGGTATAATCTCATTCCGAGCCATCTGGGAGTCTGCAGTACTTTCTGTGGAAGGAAGGTAGAGGGGGAAAAGATTAATATATTGATGCCTGATTCTCTGGTAAAGTCTCTGCTCTGCGCTTAATGACTCCAAAGTATTAAAACATACAGTACCTAATCTGCAGCTGTGTTAAACTCTTAAACCCTTAAACTCTTTCCACCGTGATTTTCAGACCGTTTCTATAGAGCTGGTATTTTCTTTTTCTTTTTTTCTTTTCTTTTTTTGAGAAGCTCAAACACATTGAGAAATACTTCTGAATTTTTGCTGAGACTTTAAGCTGGATAAGCCTGCATATGCTGTCAAAAGCCGTTTTTAATGCTGAAAAGAAGATTTCTGGCAGAAAGCTGGAGGTTGGTTCAAACGGTACAGTGGGTACAGTAGACCGCCTGGTGCTCTACCTCGGGTGAGCAGGGTCCGGGGAGGGGACCACCAGAGGGGCGAAATGTAACCTTCATGGGTCTGTAACTGAGACGGAGAGTGTAGAAGTGGAACCAATTGGACCCTTTCGGGTCGTTTGGTTCCATTTCTACACTCTCAGAACCATATTTTCGTCCATGCCTTAACCTTTATCCCTAAACCTCTTTGCCTTGTTTTACTATTTTGAAAAACATTCTAAACTAGAAATACTGTTCCTACGAAACAGTGTGGGCTCGCTCGTGACTATATTCTGCAGGCAGCGTGCTAACTGTCATGTCCAATACTCCAGCTAACACCACTTCCAGATTTTCCGCACCTCAATTGCACCTCATTGGCTAAGGGCCCTGCCTTTGTACTGTCGTGGCGGAACTTGGGAGATAACATAGTGTTCTCGCCTTTCAGGCGAGCCCACAAATACCCACAAAAACCTAACCCACAAATACTGTTGATCACACGTAGTGAGCTTGTAGAGCAGCTATCTGAACTATTTAAAAAATATATCTAAACGGTAAGAAATTGCAAAAAACGTTAGGGATAAAGGGTAAGGCATGGACGAAAATAGAGCCCTCAGAGTTAAACTAACATTGATTATTTGACAGTATAGATGGGGGTCCCAGAGATTAAAAAGGAATTGTGGGAAATGGCGGTCCTGTCGGTAATGAAAAAAGGTTGAGAATCACTGCAGTAGACCAGCCAGTGTACGGATGACTGGAAGGCGGTTTGACCCCTGACATACTGACCTAGATCATCATGGCAACCTCGAAAGAATCGAGCGTCCGCTCTCCTCATCATCCACTCGGTTATTTTTTTCATTTCGAGCAAGCCCGGGCTCTGTGTCTGTGTGGCCGCTGTGAAGGTCAATATGTGTGCATGTGGGTGGGAGAGTCTAGGCACTGAAGTGTAGGAGGTGGACGAAGTAGCAAAAGACGTCTGTGTCGTTGCTGCTTTGCTTCTGCCGCTTAAGGCCGATAGAAAGGGTCTTCAACAGGGGGTCCGGGACCCCTAGGGGGTCCTCAGAGTTACTACAGGGGGTCCTCCAAATCTTTGTTTGATAGAAACTTTTTTTTTCTAGTTTTTTTATATTAACCACTTGAACCCTAGCGTCCATATTCTGAGAACTTTAGCCAAAAATAGCAAATCTACAAGCTCACAACGCCTCGCAGAGCTTGTAGATCGGCTATTTTCAGAAAAGAGGTTTGGTGTAAAGGAGAAAAGGAGCAGACCAAGTACAGAGTAAAAGGTCAAGTTTATGAAGTATTGATGGTTCAAGTGGTTAAATATCTGAAAACACAAATTGACATGAATCCAAAATACACTGATGATTGTGCCGTCAAACGATGAAACCATATGGAATCTCTGGGTTGTAGGGGTCCCTGCTTCTTCATCTCTCTCGACTAAGGGGTCCTCGGCCTGAAAAAGTTGAAGACCCCTGATTTAGAATCTCTGGACACTTGCTTCCGTGTTGTCGGCATCAGGCAGCACAGGGTCCATTACTCCACTATGGTCCCCTCCCCTGTGTCAGTCAGGATGGTAGGCATAGGATCTATGTATAGATCACACACACACACACACACACACACACACACACACACACACACACACACACACACACACACACACTCACACAATGGTTAGGGAGCTACACAGAAACATGATTAAAAATTATGTGACAATGATCAGATAATTTGTTCAAGCGTGTGCGTGTCGGGGGCAGGGTCACAGGTGCGTGGGTGGGTCTTCACTAACCAAAACACGTCTTTGTCCGTCAACGAACAACATCCCTTTAATAATGACATGTCTAAAGGTGAAACGTCAGCTGTCACTTAAAAATTAGGACCCCCACGACACATTGACCCAGCCTTCGACCCTCTGTCACACACCCACACATAATACCACACACACACGCACGCACGCACCCACACATACTGTAATACCACACACACAATACCAATAGCACACACACACACCATACCACACACACTGTAACACATTCCCAGGGGTTCCAAGTCCCTCGGCTGAGTAAATGTTATTCACATATTTAGGACAGGCGGACACACACACACACACACACACACACACACACACACACACACACACACACACACACACACACACACACACACAGCCACCATAACCCCTCCCTCCCCCCTGGCGTTGACAACCAATCAGCTTGTGTCACGCGGACCCATGCCCCTCCTCCCGGGCTCCGAGGACCCCCTCCGTGTTGTTTGGAGTAGCGGGATCAAAGGTCAGAGCGTGCATGGGGGGCTGCATGGTAATCAGTTTGGGAGGAGGAGGTTTCTAATCACAGTTAGTGGTGGTCCGTACGACCCTGCAGCTTAGACGTGTGACCTTGACCAGGAACAGGCCTGTCCCAACAGCTGGCACTGCTTTTTTTGTGCTCTTTTTAAAACAAATTGTGGTGTTACAGTATTATCGCCGCTGTCGGCTGTGGAAACCTTGTATGTCCAAAGCCGTTCCTTTTTAGCGTTATTTTAAGGCCTAGAATTATTGAACGCTTTAACCAGTGAAAAATAGCAGATATACAAGCTCACAGCGCGGCACCGAGTGCCGCGCTGCGAGCTTGTAGATCTGCTATTTTTGAGAAAGTCGTGAAAATGTGTGCAAATCTTTGAATATACGTATTTTCAAAGCGAACGTTTGCAACTCAAATTTTGCTTCTGGGTGGTTCCTGGAACAAAATATGTTGAATGGGGGTCCGTGGCCAAATAAATATCATTTTTGGGGTCCTTCACATGAAAAAGTTTGAGAACCACTGACATAGTAGTCTCTCAAGAACAGACCAACTGAGCTCCATTTAAGTGAAAAAGACCTTTTCTTTGACGATGGCTAGCCAGATTGCTGACATAGAAACATAGGTTTTTCAAAAAATCTTAGAAGGATTCAAAAGACACTTATAGAATCGGGTCAAAATTCAAATTTTCACGATTTTTCTAAAATAGCAGATATACAAGCTCACAGCGCTATTTTCGCTACTTGTATGATGAAGTAGTGCATGGGGCATTCATCAGTGAAAATGAAAAACTCAAAAAGTTGAAATCAAGGTTTCTGCCTGACTGTAATGATATGCGTGTATCGCGACAATGTATGAACAACCAATTTGCTCTTACATCTTGCATGTTCAAATATTTACTGGAGGTTAAATGGAAGAAATTAATTGCGAAATTAACCAAAACCAGTTTAAAAAAAGAAGAAAGAAAGAAAGAAATCTGAATAATAATCTAGTTATGTGAAAAACAAGGGTGCGGCAGCACGCATTAATCAGGGTGACCAAAGCTAGAGAGTTTGATACCAAATTAGAATTTCTTTTAAACAAATGAATAGATTATTTACAAGACAATGGAGGGGTATGGGTTTGGGGTGGGTTGAGGAGGTGGGGTGGGGGTATACAATGTATGCCTTTGGCAACCTCAGACAAGCAGCTGGCGCTGAGTCCTGGGCAACAACAAAAAAAGCAATTCATCATGGTTGGAGGTGTCATGATTATGTTACTTTGCTTTGTAGATTAGATTTTAGTTTGACTCGCTTTCCAGTTCTATATGAGTTACAGATGTGCAGTTTTCTTGGCATTGCATTAGACAAATAACCGCACAGAATACATACAGCATCATGTCAAGTTTGCTTTCTTTTTAGTTCAATTAATTCAACAACGTCTGGAGAAAAACAGCAATTCTATAGTTTATCCCGTCCCTGACTTCCTATGTCGTGTGTCAGTGTAGTAAGAAAAAGCCAAAGATCTAAAAAAAATTATCAGAAAGTTGTTCAAATCCTCAAAATGTTTCTAAAACAGCTGAAATCGCAGATGGCAGAGGCCTTGTAGATCATCTATTTCCAACGTTCATCATGATGAAGTATCTACAATGTTTAAAATGCTGTATATGCTCTAGTATATAGAGGCAGGCTTGATCTCTATGTTAATCACACATGCATTATTCAGTAATGCACCAACGCTGCATGGTGCTTTGACGCAGGCTACGCCCGCGCTCATTGGACATGAGCAAACCCGAATCCTACTGAATATTAATGCGGCTTCAAACGTCAGCCTCCATCCTAGCTGTGTGTACACGCTGACAGTGATGAATAATTACACACAGCTAACGAGCCGGCGTGTTCGAACGCCTCGTCATCTGGGAGTCATTCAGCAACACTTCAAAAGATCCTGTTTCCTCCCCAGACCATGTTCTTACTGAGGGAGTCTCTTGAGCTAAATTAGAGGGATGTTTCACAGTGTTGACAATCATGTTTTTCCATTGTCTGTTTGTTTTAGTTTTTTTCATCCATTTTAGAGCACTTTTATGAACAAGATAACTTCCAATTAGTTTATTTGCATATTTCAATAAGACGTGTGTAGCCTGATGCTGCATTCACACTAGTGGCGGCAAAGCGACAGGCTACAAGTCATTTTAAACGGAAGCCAGTGGCGACATGAAGATACCAAATTTTGCCCGACACTTGTGTGACGCGCTACAAATCTAAGTTAATCTGGACTCATCTGTACTCGGCACTCCAGTGACGCAGTGAAGCACAATCAATCATAATTATGTTTATCTTTTGGCATTTCTAGACCCACTTCTCTCTCCTCACAATTACTGCAAATTGTAAATTGTAGACAAACCCATTCTTGTCATTAATAGGGAATTAAAAAACACTCACGATAATCGTATCGTGGCGATTTCATTTATCGTGATATCGCCAGGACACTGGGTTCAATTCACCTTTTACTTGCTGAGCTGCATATCCGGTACCACTTAAACCCTCTAATTGATAAAAGGTACTTATAATATACGTACTTGATAGTCTTTTTTTTTCAGTCTCTATCAAATGTCTTTGCCAAAAAATAGCCGATCTACAAGCTACAAGCTACAAGCTTGTAGATCTGCTATTTTTTGGCAAACATTCTGCCCAAGGATATTGGATTTTGATTATCGCGATAATATTGTAAATCGTGATTTCTTTTGTCACATTAATCGTGATATGAAATGTTCATATCGTCCCGTCCCTAGTCATTAATCAGTCAGTTCCCTGTTCTATTCAATCCCTACTCTTTTCAATCACGCAGCGTGGCTTGAGCAACACGACTGTTGTATCTATCTGCCCACGCTTCCACGGTTTAGTAGTTTTGTCTGCATTAGTGTGAATGGAGGATCAGTTGGTCAGGGTTAAGTTGGCTCGCTCAAGGACATCCAACCTCTAACCTGCTTAGCCGACTTTCTCTATAAACATCTGGCCTGTCCGCCGCCACCAGGCTGTCGTCCAGCCTGTCCTGGTTAATAACATCACTGAAATCACTTAAAATATCACACATTACGTGCCTTGATTAGTACATTAGGTACATTAAAACGTTGGCAGTAACCTCGACAAATGTGTTTGCGAGGCCAGAGCGTGCGACTGTTACATTTTTCCTTGATTAAAATCACTTTTACCATATTATTAAGCTGGTGGTCCAGGTTTTAACATGGTGAAAGCCTGTGAGGATTGACGTCACGCGATGAGAGAGCAGGGATTGTGTCAGGTTGTGGACACCTGGCGCGGGATTGTGATGCTAATTGTCCCTCTGTCGGTCAGGTCAGTCCTGTCCGATCAAGAGAGCAAGGCACTTATCACACACACACACACACACACACACACACACACACACATACACACCAGAGCATACTGTAGGCATCTGCACAGATGGAGACTGCCGTTCTTTTACTCCTGTCTTTCACACACACACACACACACACACACGCACACACACACACACACACACACACACACACACACGCACACGCACACGCACACCCGTTTGGCACCTGTTGCCAGAGATAACATGACGTAGTGCCGAGGGAATCCTTTGTCTCCTGCGCTAACAAAAAACGATGTGACACGCTACACCTCTTCAACACATTACACACACACACAGTTTACATGCACATACACAAAGAAAGCACCCGGCACACACCTGCGCGTACAAGTTAATACAGACACGAATGTGCGCAGAGATCGATATCAAACGCTCGTCTCTGTCTCTCTCTAACACACGTGCGTGTTCATTCGTCCGCACTAAGAGAGGGGCGAGGAGGGCCTCTTTCAGCGCATATCTCCTCACCCTCAGTCCCTCACAGCTGCGGGGCTAACTAACACATCTCCCACCTGGCTCTGCTGCTCTGCTGTGGGGTTCTTAAATTGCGGAGCAGGGCAGTCGAAAAGGGAAGGGTGGGGGTCTACCTTGAAGGAGGGTGGGGGAGTTGGCAGGCATTAAAGCCCCAGTCAGTTACTACTACTACTACTACGCTTGTTGTGAGCTTGCACAACTAAGTTGGTAACTGAGCATACAGTATCCCTCTGGCACTGTGTGTGTGTGTGTCTGCAATAACAGAGAGAGGGAGAGGGAGAGAAGTTAGACTTCCGTCTTTCTTTCTTTCTCTCTCTCCCTCTCTTTCTCTCTCTCTCTCGCTCCCCTTCTTCTGTTCTTTATATTATTAATTAATGGAGGTTTTCCATTGCAGGTAGCAGATGCACTAACACTACAGTATGTTACCAGCGTTTGTGCTGCTCCCTTATAACAAAACATGACGTTAAGCATAATTTCTGCAACTGTGGATCATCCGTAGCTGCAGCGCTGCAGTCGCACCTCACCGACACCCACACTCGGGAATATCGATGAATTCCAAACATGCATTGCATTTTATACCGCAGTCTGAAAAACCCAGAGCACATCACACATTCTAGATTTCCTTTGTCGTCCTCTCTTCTTGCCTGCACAGGATCTGATATACTCTCTGTGTGGTGTCATCACAGCTCACAGTCAAGCACACTGGCTGGTGGCCCACTGCCTAAACAGACACCTGGTGCCTACACACACACACACACACACACACACACACACACACACACACACACACACACACACACACACTACAAACACACAAGCAAGGCAGCGAGCGTACTGTACATGCCAAGGACGTGGGGGCCAGATGGGCAACACTTCCTTATCCTTGAGATCAGATTTACCATGTTAAATGACTTGCCGTGACACAAACTCATCCCATCATCTATGAGCCGCCTCTCAGCCCCAGATTGAAGCGGTGACCGCTCATTGACCATCTCTCTCTCTCTGCTCTAACAGAACAGCCAGGTGGTGGAGCTGCAGAGGAACGGCCTGCGTGACGACATCAAGGAGTACAAGTTCAGGGAGGCTCGTCTGCTTCAGGACTACACAGAGCTGGAGGAGGAGAACATCTCCCTGCAGAAGCAGGTGTCTGTGCTCAAGCAGAGCCAGGTGAGAGACCGTCTCGTGTGGTCAGGGGTGTCGCACCAAATTCTGGGCCCTGGGTAACAAGGATTCACTCACATTGTGTGCTTTAACTATTGAAAATTAGCAGATATACAAGCTCACAGCCACGCTGCAAGCTTGTATATCTGCTATTTTTCAATAGCTAAGTATAAAATAATTAAGGCCCCTCCACCTTTGGGCCCTAGTAACTCAGTCCCACTCTGAGAACCACTGATATAAACATTAATGAGGAAAAAGTCAGTCAACGCTTAGAGGCGTAAAAACAGGGCTTGACTTGGCTTTTTGAGGCAAGTACATTTCCCATTCACTTGTCCGGACACAAAAGTCACTTGTCCGGATACAAATGAGACATTTCACAGTAATTTCTTTCTTAAATGAATGCATAGGAGTCAGACATTGAAATAGAATAAATAACAAAATGACTGCTAACAACCCTCCTTGCTCCCTCCACCCTCCACTCCATAGTATCGCCAGTCTATAGTCTGCATACAGCACAAAGCTGCTAGGAGCGTAACAGAAAAAGTGAAACCAAGAGCCACTTGTCCAATGGACAACTACATTTTTAGTGAGCTTGTCTGGAAGGATTTATTACTTGTCCCGGATAACAGGGCAAGCCTTAATGTCAAGCCCTGCGTAAAAAGCATATCAAAATCATCAGTTCATTCATAGATTCCACCAGCATGCAGCACAATAGCATACTGTACACATTAAGATGCAATAAGATACTATACAGTACATTCAGCTGAGTTGGCTCTTCAGAGAAATGTAAGCCTGTAGCTAGAGGCAGCTTTTCTGAACACACACACACACACACACAGACTCAGATTTAATTAAGATCAAAACCTCCATACTGTGATTTACTGTAATAAAGAGAATAAAATCACTTTGATTTGGCAAATGTGGCAAAATTAACCACCAGAATGAAACAGAGATCCTCACAGTTGATGGCACAAAAACACACTGCTCGATTTCATTCAAATGGGGGACTAGGAAAACAAATGAATTGTATGTTCAATATAACATACCATGCAAATAATAGCTGAATTTCCAAGTATGGTATTTCCATTTATTGACTGGGAGATCTGGGGTCTTTTATTACTGTCTGTCTGCCCTTGTCACTGGTTCCAAGAAGCAAAGATATGGCTTCTACCTTTATTGGATGGCTGGTGAAATCCTGTCTGCAAAGGGAAATGAAATGTAGTTTAAATCTGTATTCTCATATGATCCAGCCACTCCCATCTGGTTGACCAGACATGGACCAGATATTATGTGTATGTTTGATGTATCGGTTTATGATGTATATGGTCGCTGTCATGTGGAAACCATGTCCAAAACGACAATCTATCCAATGTGCAGTAGTTATTTAGTCACAAACCTTTCATAGGTCCAATATTTATAAAACCCACAGTATTAACCAAAATAGCGGAAATAAGCTTACAGATCGGTCATTTTGCACAAAACTCACGTACGACAAACTAGGGCATTAATTAATTGAAATATTTTGAAAAATCTTGTAAATGTTTGAAATGTTTTATCTTTGTGCCTTCCTTTAGAAGGAATCACATACACTCTCAAAAATAAACAAGAGCTATTTGAGAAAATATGGGGGAATTTTATTCAGTATGTCAAGGGCAACGACCTTTCTTATTTGATGGAGGAAACGGGAGTAGGGTAGCTGCTTTCCCTCTACAGTCACTGGTACGGCCTTGTGGCATAGGACTTTGGATGTTAATGGTATATGTGCTCTTTGTTTCATAATTATTTAATATTCTTATGTGTCGTGTTATGTCAGGTATTTTGTTTTTAGTTTTTTATGTTGTATTCTTTTTTGTTTTGTCTGAAATCTGAATGTAGATTTTTATTGTACTGTATTTGTTGTCTTATATGTCTTATATGTCTTAAAAAAGTATGAAAAAAACACAAAATAAACATATTGTTTAAAAAAAATGTTTTTGAACATTTTTGAATAAATGTAAAAAGCAAAAACATAATCTTCTCTTCTGGGGGGTTGCCTGCACAAACCTTTTTCAGATTGGGGGGGGCGCTCCGTGGCCAAATACAGATCAATTTGGGGGTCCTTGACATGAAAACATTTGAGAACCACTGTGTTAAGTTCTATAGCTGTGTTCGTCATCACACTAACGTTGTCCCCTGCCGCCCTGGCCGCCTGTCCTGCTCTTTGCAGGTGGAGTTCGAGGGTCTGAAGCACGAGATCCGTCGCCTGGAGGAGGACACCAACGTCCTGAACAGCCAGCTGGAAGAGGCCATCCGCCTGAAGGAGATCGCAGAGCGGCAGCTGGGAGAGGCTCTGGAGACCATCAAGACCGAGAGGGAGCTCAAAGCCTCCCTGAGGAAGGAGCTGTCCCACTACATGAGCATAGGAGACTCCATGTACCACAGGTAGACTACTATACTGCATGATGTCACTTACATGAGCATAGGAGACTCCATGTACCACAGGTAGACTACTATACTGCATGATGTCACTACATGAGCATAGGAGACTCCATGTACCACAGGTAGACTACTATACTGCATGATGTCACTACATGAGCATAGGAGACTCCATGTACCACAGATAGACTACTATACTGCATGATGTCACTACATGAGCATAGGAGACTCCATTAGGGATGGGACGATAAGCGATATTATTGTTTATGGTGATAAAAAACACTCACGATAATCGTATCGTGGAGATCTAATGTATGGTGAAATCGTCCTCCGTCATGCACTGGGATCAATTCACCTTTTATTTGCCGAGCTGCATATCCTGTACCATTTAAACCCTCTATTGGTGAAACGTACTTATAATATACGTACTTGATACAGTCTCTTTTTTTTTCACTCTCTACCAAATCTCTTTGCCGATCTACAAGCTCACAACGCATTGCAGCGCGTTGTGACGCCTTTTAGATCTGCTATTTGTTGGCAAATGTTCCGCCCCAGGATAATGGATGTTGGGGATATTTTGTTGATAATATCATAAATCGTGATTTATTTGGTCACAATAATCGTGATCTGAAATGTTCATATCACGAGCCGGACACTCTAACCACAAGGCCACTGAGGTGGTAATATCATGGATAGCTGCAGCCATATTTTCAACCTTCTCTCTCTCCTCCTCCAGTCCACTCAGCATCTCTCTGGACGGCTTGAAGTTCAGCGATGACGCCGCCACGGAGCCCAACAACGACGAGGCGCTCAACGGCTACGAGAACGGCTTCGGCAAGCTGAACGGCACCATCACCGACGACAACCGCATGGCCGCGCCCCCCAAGAAGGAGGAGCTGTTCCGCCCCGCCCCCAGCCTGGTGGACGACCTGCTCAGTGAGCTCAACATCTCCGAGATCCAGAAGCTCAAACAGCAGCTGCTGCAGGTGACCTTTGTTCATTTCCTATGACTAAAAACCATGACCAAAAAAAAGAATCAACTACCTTTTATCACAGACAAAAACAAAATAAAAAGCGAAATTAAGACAATTTCGTCAACAAATAAAAAATAGGGAGCGCTTGGGAGATTTTTTGGAGAAGTGGGCCCTGGAAAGGGTTGGGAACTACTAAATATAGAGCTTTCTGTCTGATTCTGTATTTTATTTTGTGTTTACTCCTGTAAAATCAATTCTCAGTTTTCAACATAAACACAACAACATCCCATTCGGAACCACCACCCCTAAATTCCACATAATTGTGAATTACATACTATTGATTGATTGATTGAAGACTTTATTAGAAGTTTGCATAGGAAAAGGTACAGTTTCATGACGGTACAGTTCACTGGTACAAGGTCAACTTGGCTTATTTGCACAGGAAACCATTACATTATCTCATATAACATTGAATGACAGACGGATAGAACACAGTACTATGAGGTAGATATTGTCAGAAAAAAATACAATGGATGATGAAAACAGGGATGAACATGTCAATATGGGACGTTCATGTCGACTGGACATCATTGTCAGCAGACATTTACATTTTAAGCACATCTACCCAGAAATCTGTACACACATTTTAAGACTGCTGCATTCTGCCGCAATTTCACTAATTGCATTCTGCTGGGCCTTTTACCTTTCACATGCTAATGGCCTTGTTGTTGTTCGAATATAGATTTTTCATAGAGTCAAGAAAATCTAAAGGATCATTTAGCTCTGAGACCAGCCTTATTCTGAGGTCATCATTCATTGCACAAACATGTGGATATGGATATATATATCGTTGTTGTCGGGTGAAAACCTTGTATGTCCAAAACGTTTTACATTTTCCATTTTAAAAATGATTTAAACTAGTGAAAACAGCAGATCTACAAGCACACAACGCCTCGCACACAGCGAGGCGTTGTGTGCTTGTAGATCTGCTGTTTTCACTACTTTTGTGCACCGGCCTTGTAAAATGAAGCAGGGCTTTACTTTGCGAAAGAACATACAAACTTGGAGATACGAGGTTTCCACCCGTCAATGACGGTATATGGGACAAATAGACCAGAATTCCTGAAGTACACAGATCACTTGTATATGACCCATCTCACCCCACAGATGGGTGAACCCTTAATGGCACACATCAGTCATTACGCCAGAGGAGGTCGGGATATTTGCTCGATAGAGGAGTTGTTTAGAAAGGCTCCATCCATGATGAATTGTATGCCACTGCCCCCTTGCAGCCGATAACCAGATCAATAGCAGACCACTCACACACAGTCGATAAAGCACCAGGACATTTCCTCTACGATTCCTGTCCGTTCCATACATTATACTTGATACTCCTTTCTCTGTCATTTCTAAGCGTGCATTTCCATGCGTGCAACAATAGCTCATATAGATATACAAGCTCATGGTGCGGTGCAATGCGTTGTGAGCTTGCAGATCTGCTATTTTTGCCCTTTAAAAAATGATTGGCCTGGGCCGCTGGCGCAGTAGTCCCGGCACCTAGGTTCAGTGTAGCCTGACATTGTGTCGTGGGTTCGAGTCTCGATCCCGGCGGCTTTTGCTGCATGTCACTCCCCATCTCTCTCCCCCATTTCCTGTGAGCCTACTGTCTATCCCTGTCAATAAAGGCATAAAAGTAAAAGAAAAAATCTTAAAACAATGAAATGATATATAAGTGCTTTCAACACAATTTCTAAAGGCTGTATTCTCCTTTCAAACATGTTAGATGTGGTTCTTCAAGGCAGTGGAGTAATGTCCCTGTTGAGTCAGGGAGTCAGTGGAGTCATGTCCTTATTGAGTCAGGGAGTCAGTTGTGGTGCGAGCTACAGTAGATCCTGGGCCAAGCTTCTAGCCACATCTAAATCCCGTTAGAGACCCCCGCCCCCCCCCCCCCCCCCCCCCCATCCCATCCCAAGGCCGTTGGGCTTTGAGGCAGCAGGTGGTGGCACCAGCAGGAGGTGGCACGAGCGGGTGGTGCCACCTCCTGCCATCTGCCAGATCGTCCCATGAGGCCACGCTTGATCAATCACCAAGAATCAAGAGCGGTTTTATTGGTCACCTGCTATACTAATACAAGCAGCGAAATGTTGGTTCTACAGAACAGAACAATACAATACAAAGAAATTGTAATGAAAATACATAAATGTATCAATACTGGATAACATGGTGGTAAAAGCAGAAGCGGGTACAATGTCTTTTTGGCAGCGGTGAATTTCTTTTGCAAGAGCAGAGGTGCAATTCTTTGCTTTTGCATAGCTTTTCATTTATTTAGTTTCGTTTTGCCCTTTACTACCGAGTGCTACTCAGATATTCAACCCGACCTGGATCTAGTGTATTGATGGTGAGTGTGTCTGGCTCAGACAATGTGTGCCAATGAGACAGTGTCACAGCGCCTGCGTCACACTGCCATGCCATTCCAACATGAAGACAGTAACCGTGGACAAGGAGAGACCAAAGCTTATTTACCACATTAGCCATGCTCTGTTGTCCTTCTACCTCTCCTAGTTCTATTGATTAGTGACTCACCGATCAATAGCACCAGCCAACCTGCTCCTTGTACGCACGCCACATGATGAACTCCCTAACTGCCGTCTGGAATCACATCTAAAATGGCTGTTGTGGGAATAGGATGGGAATAGTGATGCGAGCTTGGATGCCCTTTAACACACAGCCCCTCTTCCACATGTAGGTCATCATGTCACTCTGCATTAGAGCATGCTAGAGCAGTCCTAGATGTAAATACACACACACTTCCTTAACCTACCAAATAGTCCAAGCAATGAAGCTATTACAGTTTGCAGCGTTCCCTGCAGTGTTAGTTTGCTGCTCATAATTTCTCCAGAGGTTATTGTTTGATTGACATGTTTATTGAACAATGCATATCGTCGTTGTCGGGTGGAAACCTTGTATGTCCAACCGTTCGTTTTGTATTTATCATTTTGAAAATGATCTAAACTAGTGAAAATTGCCGATCTACAAGCACACAACGCCTCGCAGGGCTTTACTTTGTGAAAGAACGTACAAATTTAAAACTTGGAGATACAAGGTTTCCACCCGACAACAACGATATGCAGCATTGTTTTTGTTTTTTAATGTGACCTTTATTTTACCAGGCTGACAGTTAAGAACAACTTATTATTTGAAGTTGTGGCCTGGTAAAAAGGGAAGGCCTCTTGAGGGAGAGTGGGGTAGGGGCTAAAATAAAACCAAGAAGTCAACTTTCTGGTTAAATACATAAACAAAGAAACAAAGCAATAAGTCATAGTAAGACAGAAAATAGACAGTCAATATATAGAATCAATAAAACAGAAACATAGACACCACATCAGTGCAATCCAGTTATATAATATCCAATAAAACAAGCACAGTACTAACTGTCTGAATGATGAGCATGCTTTATTGCACCATGTCAGCCTTCTAATCTTCCTTAGTTTGAGTGCTGAACTGTAAAATTAGCCCCTTGAACTTGTCAAGGATGGCTTTCATTAAACCATGGCTTCCATTTGGGTGACATTCTTCCGAGATCTAAGCCTGTTCTGTGCTAATGAATGTTTTATTATAAGGATGAGCATGGCTGAAATGCTTTTAGATTATTCACAGTCGCCAGCACTTAAATGTCTGTGTGTGCGTGTGCTTGTGCGTGTGTGTGTGTGTGTGTGTGTGTGTGTGTGTGTGTGTGTGTGTGTGTGTGTGTGTGTGTGTGTGTGTGTGTGTGTGTGTGTGCTTGTGTGCGTGTGCGCGTGCGTGTGTGTGCGTGTGTCTGTGTGTGTGTGTGTGTGTGTGTGTGTGTGTGTGTGTGTGTGTAAGAGGACCCGTCCTGGTCTCTGCCAGTATACTGAGCTCAACCTATTCCAAACACTCCTCAAGGTCGATGCTGACCCGGGTGCTCGGCTGCCCGGGGGGCGGGGCGGGGCAGGGCTGCCAGGCTCACACATGCTTCGCCAACACAAGTGCATCGTGGGTTAGGGTTACAGGACATGTGATGATGCTAATTGAGCGAAGCAGGACCCATGCACACATCTAGCTTCCCCAGTATCCCTTCAGGGGCCATGTCACAGAACTCTAGTTTGATCTAGGGATGGTGGGACAATATGAAAATTTCATATCACGATTATTGTGACAAAAGAAATCGCGATTTACGATATTATCACGATAATCAAAATCCATTATCACTGGACGGAACATTTGCCAAAAAATAGCTGATCTACAAGCTCACAACGCGTCGCGTTGCGACGCGTTGTGAGCTTGTAGATCAGCTATTTTTTGGCAAAGAAATTTGATAGAGAGTGGAAAAAAAGACTATCAAGTACGTATATTATACGTACTTTTTACCAATTCTAGAGGGTTTAAGTGGTACTGGATATGCAGCTCGGCAAATAAAAGGTGAATTGAACCCAGTGCATGATGGAGGATGATATCACGATAAATGAAATCTCCACAATACGATTATTGTGAGTGTTTTTTATCATGATATACGATTATATCGCTTATCGTCCCGTCCCTAGTCTGATCTGCCATTGCCTTTCTGCCTTGCCTTGCCTTGCGTTGCGTTGCTATGGAAAAGACATGCTGGAGACCTGGGTTCAGTGTCTTGCTCAAGGACTCAAGGCTCTCTACCTCCAGAGCCACTGCCGGGATTATAACACTAATCCCAATCTGTTAACATCCAAGGAAGACTCATAATAAGAGAATAAAAAGAAACAAAAATCAAACATTTGTAACTCAAATATTTGCTTCTGGGTGGTCCCTGAAACAACATAATTTGAGATGGGGGTCCGAGGGCAAATACATGTAATTTCGGGGGGTCCTTGACATGAAATAGTTTGAGAAACACTGAAGAAGGAGAATTTAGAAGACATTTATAGAATCGCGTCAAAAATATTCAAAGACTTGCACAAATGTCCACGATTTTTTTCGAAAATAGCTACAAGCTTGTATATCTGCTATTTTTTAATAGTTAAATCATAAAATAATAGTTAAAGTGGTTAAAAGAGTGACACAGATTTGCGTCCCTGGTCTAAATAGGTCAAGTCAGGTCCCAATAACACCCTCCTCTGTCCCTGCCTGTCCTCCTCAGATGGAGCGTGAGAAGGTCAACCTGCTGTCCAACCTGCAGGACTCCCAGAAGCAGCTGGAGCAGGCCAACGGCGCGCTGTCGGAGCACCAGGAGAAGGTCAACAGGCTGACGGAGAACCTCAGCGCCATCCGCAAGCTCCAGGCCAGCAAGGAGCGCCAGTCGGCCCTGGACAACGAGAAGGAGCGCGACAGCCACGAGGACGGAGACTACTACGAGGTGGACATCAACGGTCCCGAGATCCTGGAGTGCAAGTACAAGGTCAGTCCGATAAAGGTGTTTCCTTCCATGTGGTGTTGATTTCCTCCACTAAGACTATGATGGAAAACGTCCGTCGATTGCCTTTTTTCACTGATGAAAACTGGATTAAAACTAGGCTATAGGGGGTGCCCGCTGGCCTACTGGTCCAGGCGCATACCACTTAGGCATTGCCACATAGGCATGAATGCCTGGCGGCGGCGCCGGATCGATTCCCGATCCTTTGCTGCATGTCACTCCCCATCTCTCCCCCCATTTCCTGTCAGTCTACTGTCCTATCAATAAAGGCATAAAAGCCCCAAAAAACTAATCTTTAAAACTAGGCTATGATGACTAAAACTAAGACTAAATAATATATTGACACTTTCGTCAACAAATAAAAACTAGACTAAAATGTTAGGGAGGGACTAGTGGAGAAGAGATCCAGCAGAACTAAAAGACAATTGATTTTATGTTTGGTTGTGCTCTGAAAATAGCAGATCTACAAGCTCACAATGCGTTGTGCAGCGTATTTTCAGATGCAACCATGAGTAAAACCAAGTGCAAAGTCTGCAAACAAGGATGCAGTAAGTGTAAAATCAGGCATTACGATGCCATCCATATGACTTCTAAAATCTTAAGATATTTAGTCCACTAAAACTGGACTAAAACTAAAACATTTCAGATGACTAAAATGTGACAAAAACGAAATTAAAATGTATTCAAAAGACTATGACTAAAACCGCATCAGAGACTTCCTGTCTAAATCAACACTGGTTACTCCAGTGTTTCTCAACCACTGTGCCTGGGGACCTTTGGTGTGCCCCTGAGAAGGGTCAAGTGTGCCCCTCGAAACTGCTTGAAAGCCAGTATTGTATTTATCATTTTAAAAATAATTTAAACTAGTGAAAACAGCCAATCTACAAGCACACAACGCCTCGCACCGCACACAACGTTGTTGTGCGACAGCCTACTGTTTTGCGACAGCCTTGTATGATGAAGCAGGGCTTTACTTTGCGAAGAAACGTACACATTTGAAACTTGGAAATACAAGGTTTCTTCCCGACAGTGACAGTATTTACACCCCCGTATTATGTTGGTGTGCCCATGGATTCTTGGGACATGAAAAGTGTGCCCAAGCAGAAAAAAGTTGAGAAACACTGGTTCCTCTCTCCTCTCCAGGTTGCGGTGTCTGAAGCCGGCGAGCTCAAGGAGGAGCTGAAGACGCTGAAGGCGGAGTACCAGAGCTGCCAGTCCCGCTACGAGGAGGAGCGCGTGCGCCTGGAGAACGACGTCACCACGCTGGGCCAGAAGCTGTCTCTGCTGGAGAAGAGCAGCCTGGTGGAGAGAGAGGCCAAGACCAGGCTGGAGAAGGAGCTGCGCAAGGTGGGGAAGCAAGACCTGTTACTCAACAACACCCACACTCCTTCTCCTCAGTTCATTATTATTGTTCATGTGTATTATCGTTTTATGGTCAACACAGAATACAGGGTGAAAGTGAGGTGAAATTCTTATTTATGCATAGAGTAGAAATGAAGAAGGGAGAACAAAAAACGTAAAATGCATGAAAATAATCCTAGATAAAAGTGTAAATGCAGCATTTGGTTTATTTTATGTAGGAAAAGAAAATTAGATTTTTACTCGAGTCGTGACCCATAACATTTGGTCCTTGACCCACAAATGGATCCCACTGTATGGTAAATGGTAAATGATGCGTTTATATAGCGCTTTTATCCAAGGCGCTTTACATAGATTGTGCATTACATTCACCCATTCACACATACATTCATACAACGTTGGCAGAGAAAACCATGCAAGGCACCAACCTGCTCACCGGGAGCAACTACTCTTCAACATTAACTCAGGGGGAGCCTGGATTCGAACTGGGAACCCTCCGCACTCTAATGACGGTTTCTCTACCCCTGAGCTATGCCGCCCTATGGGAACCAGTGTGATAGACAGTATCATCAGCGTATTTTGATCTCTGTGTTTGTGTTGCGTTTTGTGTATTTCATGTGTTTGGTTGTGTGTGTGTGTGTGTGCTCTCCAGGTGAGCGACGTGGCGGGCGAGTCCCAGGGCAGCCTGTCGGTGGCTCAGGACGAGCTGGTGACGTTCAGCGAGGAGCTGGCCACGCTCTACAACCACGTGTGCATGTGCAACAACGAGACGCCCAACCGCGTCATGCTGGACTTCTACAAGGAGGGCAAGGGCGGCCGCAGCAGCCCTGAGGGCCGCGGGCGCCGCTCGCCCATCCTGCTCACCAAGGGCCTGTTCCCCGAGACCCCCAGGGCCGACGACGGAGCCCCCTCCCCGCCCCTGTCCTCCCCGGTACGTCTGTCCACATGTATTATTGTATAATACAGGGGTTTTCAAAGTGGGTGACGGGGCACCCTGGGGTGCCGTGAGTGATGGCAGTCCAGGGGTGCCGTGAGATGATTTGATAATATTTGGATTTTATTTGGACACTTAAAAAATATATTTAGTACTATCATTTTAAACTTGAAGTACAAAGTAATTTTCATTCAGTTCTAACCAAAATGGATATTATCTTTTTTTTTTTTTTTTTTTTGCTAAAATATGCCATAAATATAAGTTGCTGGGAGTGAAAATTATGAATATAATGCAGGGGTGCCTCGGATGAAAACAATATTTATAGAGGTGCCCTGAGCCAAAAAAGTTTGGGAACCCCTGGTATAATAATCAATTGTTTTGCAAACTTTGCATAGTTGACCACAGATCTGAATTTGTTCATATCATAGTTTTTATTTTTTATTTTTTTATCTGTATAAAATAAATAAATCTACAAGCTACAGTAACAATGTTGTGAGCTTGTACATCGGCTATTTTGGAACATGTTGTGAAAAGTATCAAATTATTAAATGTTAAAACGTTGGCCTGGTACTTTATAAATAAAGTACTATGGCCAAACCATAGTACTTTATTTATAATTTCAGTGTATACAGTATATAGGTTATTCGTCATATCTGCAGTGGTCCTCCTCAAAGCCTAAAAGGCAAACGGAAATGTACTTTTTGATTCATACGTTTCAAGTATCTGTACAACTATTTAATCGGTCAAAAACTAAACTTTCACGATCCTGACGACAACAACCCTCTACAGGTGTCGGACTCCCGGCGTGAGCCCATGAACATCTACAACCTGGTGGCCATCATCCGCGACCAGATCAAGCACCTGCAGCTGGCGGTGGACCGCACCACGGAGCTGTCCCGCCAGCGCGTGGCCTCGCTGGAGCTGGGCACCGTGCAGGACAAGGACAAGGAGGCCTGCATGGAGGAGATCCTCAAGCTCAAGTCCCTGCTCAGCACCAAGCGGGAGCAGATCGCCACGCTCAGGACCGTGCTGAAGGCCAACAAGCAGGTCTGTCGTCCAGCTGTCCATGGTGTCTTCTGCTTATGTAGGCCAGTGGTCTTTTAACATTCAAATGTAAGGGTCCATTTTGTTCCATTTGTACACTCTCAGAGTTACAGACCTGCAAGGAACACCTTCAAGTAACCCTGAGGACCATTGCTACAGTCTAGGCTACAGTATGTGTTGACAACAGAGGGTCTGAGATCCCTAGGGGTCCTCAGAGTTACTACAGGAGAGCCACCAAATGTATATGATTTATTTATTATTTATTTCTTTTTTTCAAAAACTGTCTAAAAATACACAATAACATATTGGCATATTATTAGCAAAGATAATGTGTGAACAACAAGCAAACAAAACACTTAATTTAGACAACATGATGATATTGCTTCTGCATCCCTTGGAGGGAACCCATAGTCACTTAAAAGAAAAACCTGTGGAATACTTCCAAGCTAGTCTCAAGCTAACTCTCCAATGAGACAACCAGATAAATATGGTCAGCTAGCTTTGAACGCCTCTTATCAAGTGGTATGGAAGGCTTGGTAAAAAAATAAAAGGAGTCATTGACCTTGGTTAATGACCCCTGCTCTAGGCTCCAGACCGTCCTTCTTAACAGGGAGGCGGCTTGCTATTTCAGCTAGAATCAGCTGCTGCAGAGCAAATGCAATGCAGCCACAGACCCATAACAAACACTGCCGTGTGTGTAACTGTATGCGTGTGTGTGGTGGAGACGGGAGTCTTGTGGCGTCAGCTGCCCGGTGACTCTGTGCCGTGTGGGTGGGTGAGAGGAAAAGACCCCCAGGGAACTAAAACACTCCTAACCAGGCAGGCAGTGCAGACAGTTGTTACTGCTACAGCTCTTTGAAAGATATGTGTGGTTTAGGTACTGTCTGAACATTAGAACAGGACTAGAGCCAGAGAAAGCCTCATAAACAAACACACCCACACACCCACACACACACACACACACACACACACACACACACACACACACACACACACACGTGTTTTCTTTTAATTAGCAGCCAACTAAACCAACCTAAGAGGTGTGGCGAGGTTTACTACAGGTCACAAGGCCTTAGCAGTGGCGTCAGTTCAGAAAAAGCTAAAGTATGGCAACATGACTGGTGTCTTGCACGCGCACGAAGGCGCCAGTCATGTTGCCATACCTTAGCAACAGGCATGATACATTTATTTTAAGAAGTACATTCAATTTTTCCCCCGTTTCTACGGTTTCTTGGGCAGCTAAACTTGGCATGTTTTAGTAAACGTGCCACAATTAACAATAATGCATTGCACCTGTGCGGCTGACCTGCAGAACCTGGGAATATACCATCTTGTCAAGATGGGGAGAATACAAGTGTGGAGAATATAATTATAATACCTTGTTAAAGTGACCATTTTGTAAAATTTTGCATTTGTAGTTATTTTACTGTAATTTAACAACATAATAACTAGCACAGATAGACAAAGAGACATTCATGGATTTATATTTAAAAGTAACTTTGGTTTTCCCCCTGGACCCAGGGTATGGCAGCTGCATACCCCTGCCATACCCAATTGACGCCCCTGGGCCTTAGCTTTGATACACCAACGCTGCAGGGAACAAAGGCCTTAGTGTGGCTCACATGAGGTGAAGCAACTTCACCTTCCTCGTAGGGGTGGGCGATATGGAAAAATACAATATCACGATATTCGATTTTTCAAGTTACTTGACAAAAACTAGACTCTCTGGGTTCCTTTTGGGAGGTCTAAATTGAACTTTACAAGTATGTAACTCTGACAGTGTACAAATGAAACCAAATGGACCCTTACGGGTCCATTTGGTTTCATTTGTACACTGTCAGAGTTAAGTGGAGACCTTGACATTTTAAAGTTTGCGAACTACTGATTTAGACCAAAATGCAGGTTTAAATTGAATTCTGCAATGAATCTCTGTATCAACGATTAAACAGGATTTTTTTTCACAAGGCTCCCTCATTTGTATCACGATATATACGATATCTCTGAAAAAGCATATCGTGGAGACGTTGTATCGTCTCCACGATAATTATCGCCATATCGCCCACCCCTACTTCCTCGCTGATTTGATTGTTTCGTTCTGTTTCCCCGTTCCCATGCAGACGGCTGAAGTGGCGCTGGCCAACCTGAAGAGCAAGTACGAGAACGAGAAGGCCATGGTGACGGAGACCATGATGAAGCTGAGGAACGAGCTGAAGGCCCTGAAGGAGGACGCCGCCACCTTCTCCTCGCTCAGAGCCATGTTCGCCACGCGGTACGTCTTTTACAACCTGTGGTTCTCACTTCAAAGACCCCCTGTTTGATATGTATTAGGGCTACAGGCCTCACTTAATCATCCCTGGGACCCCAATCCACGCTGTAAATTCCTCACGACCCTCACGGCGGGCCTGAGAGTATCTTAACTGATTAATCTGTCCATCATTTTACATTATTATTTGATTACTCCACGTGATTAATGTAGGCCATAAAATGACAACGAACTTAGTTTACTTTACTCAGTCAAAAACACAGCCCTTCCCTAATGTGGAGCAAAGACATACAATACATCCACATTTTGGTGAAATTGTAAAATATATATATATATATATATATATATATATATATATATATATATATATATATATATATACATATATATATATATATATATATATTACTAATGTTTCATTAACGTAATTGTCTGCTCACAGAACACCTATACCATATCTAATATACTGTATCAACCATCATGTTCCTTTGTCTAAGAGGAAATGCCATAGCATTCACAAGCAGTCTGCACGCATATTGTTTTGCATCCTGTATGCTGACCCGGTGTCATCATGATACCATCTGGCTATTTTTAACCCATTAATCCATTGTTAAAAACGCTACATACAACAACACGCCGAGATGTTAAAAATGAAGCTAAAGCCATGTATATTACAATGTAATCCATACGACCATATGGTTGCTTTCTATGTATCCATTATATTATTTCAACGTGACACCTTTTTAGAAGGATAATATTGTTTTTTAAGTGTTTATGAATGTGGGCCAATGAGGGATGTAGGCTGATGTTTTGGATGGAGAAGGGTTATTATAATCCTGTCGTAACATCATCAGTGTTTTGGAGTGTGTGTGTGTGTGTGTGTGTGTGTGTGTGTGTGTGTGTGTGTGTGTGTGTGTGTGTGTGTGTGTGTGTGTGTGTGTGTGTGTGTGTGTGTGTGGCGGGGGGTACTAACCCCCTCAGATGCTTGTTAAGCTTTGTGATTCCTATAAGAAGCAGGCCAAAGGTTCTGTTTTAATCCTCTACCTCGGCCTGGTGTAGATTAAACACTAACACACACACACACACACACACACACACACACACACACACACACACACACACCCCCATTGCTCTGTGAGAGAGTGTGTGGGTGTGCTCAAATACTGATTCATTTAAATTTTACAATGGCTAGTTTAAAAGTTTTTTTTTTATCAGTATTCTGTACTTTCCATGCAGTGTAGTAGTGGAATACGTCACGGTGCAATGTGATCATTCTCTCTAAAGAATCAGAACGCTG
This sequence comes from Nannobrachium achirus, assembly GCF_963921795.1. Classification (NCBI taxonomy): domain Eukaryota; kingdom Metazoa; phylum Chordata; class Actinopteri; order Myctophiformes; family Myctophidae; genus Nannobrachium; species Nannobrachium achirus. Next base: position 52,597,840 of record NC_137818.1, read on the forward strand.
CAGTGTTTTCGTGTCTCTTTAGGGTGTCGACAGACGCCGATAACCACCCGCTTGGCGGCTAAACGGGAGGTGATGGCATAAAAGGTAGTTTTAAACTGATGGAAAACCAAACTATAGGCCAGTCAAGTTGAGCCAATACCTTGCAGAAGAAAAGTGTCATTTGGTCTGCCTTTAACCACCTCTACAAGATCACAACCTGCCTTCTTTGTAAGCTTTTATGAATCATTTGAACGGATCATTGCTGTGAACATGAACTAAATCGTTCGTTCACTGAAATGAAAGGTTTTTTTTCCCCCAACACGAGTTAAGACATCCCTGCAATCCACAGCAAAGCTCAAACTGTGCCACCGGGCATCAGGAGCAGAGGATGACAGTAGAACGAGAGAGAAAATGTACACTCAGCACCCCTCCCCTCCCCGCCTCTGTGTCATGCAGAAATTCAATCTGATTCCTCTGAAGCCAACTCCATATTACCTGCAGCAGGCCAGACAATTAGAGACGTGAGGCAAAAAAAAAACTCCCCTGTCGGCACATACGAGAGTTTGTGTAGTCAGCGGTGTCGCACCAAATTCTGGGCCCTGGGTACAAGGATGATTCCCTCACATTGTGTGCTTTAACTATCGATGCCGCGCTGCGAGCTTGTAGATCTGCTATTTTTGAAAAAATCTTGAAGGTTTTTGTCTCTATGTCAGTGGTGCTCAAACTTTTTTCACATGAAGGACCCCCAAAATGATCTGGCCATGGACCTACATCTCAAAATATTTAGTTCCAGAGACCCCCCCAGAAGCAAAATGTGAGTTACAAAAGTTCGCTTAAAAATACATATATTCAAAAAATGTGCACTAATTTTCACGACTTTTCAAAAATAGCAGATCTACAAGCTCGCAGCGCGGCACTCGGTGCCGCGCTGTGGGCTTGTATATCTGCTATTTTTCAATAGCTAAAGTATAAAATAATTAAGGCTCCTGCACCTTGGGCCCTAGTAACTCAGTCCCACTCCCACCCCCCCTTGTGACACCCCTGTGTGTAGTCATGACGACTTGGCGCAGTGCAGTGCGAGGGTGCCAGATGGCAGCAGGAGGGATGTGTGGGTGTTATGCTAAGCTATCTGGACTACAAGATGTACATGGAGCAGGAGAGAAAGCTCTGCCCGCTCTCACTCTTATCTCGCTCTCGCTGCTAAATATAATCTGTTGTGACAGAGTGTGCAAGGTGGAAATCTGCCACTTAAGGGACTTTTCTCATAGTCGCCAGACCAGAGCGACCAGCGTCATCATCGCTGGACCACATCGGCGCGGTATTAGCAATTATTCAGGCCATCTGTCAAATGTTAACCACTTTCAATCCGATGTTCCTATTTTGAGCATGTCTTTAAAAGCTAAAATATTCAAACATTTTCTTCACCGATGAAAAGAAAAAATGCTGATGTGTTAGCATGTAGATTTGCTATTTTTTAAATTGGTTCTAGCATTTTTACGACCAGGAAATCGTAATTCCACCAGTAAATACTTACTAGGAAGATGACTGGAACATTGTGAACACCAAAACTGCCGCCACAAAAGATCACTGCCCGTTTTCATTGATTGATTGATTGATTATTTTATTAGACAAAAATGGAGAACAGTGCAAGTATAATCAATACAATTGAAATGTAGTACATTACAAGTACAGCCAAACACCCTGCCTAAAAGGAACATCCCAATTAAGACTTTTTTACTGTCTTTTTTATGTTGGAAGCCCTCTGTATTTAATTCTTGAACATGAGATGAACTTCCGCCATACCTCCTGCACGTTGTGAAAACGGGATTGGAATTGATTTTGCTCTTTTTGAAAGAATAACGGTCAAAACATTGGTATCCTTTGGTCTGGGACTCTCCAAAAAAACTGTCATCGGTGGGGCTCTTACTAACTCCACCCGCGAGCCCTCCAGGCATGCAGCCATGAAGAAGCATCATCTCTTGCTATCAGGGCAGGAAGGGTGCCAGATAAGATTGACGGTTCAAGTCCGGTCCACGTCAAGGCTCTCTTTCCTCTTCATGATAACAGCCATGCCAAGCCTGGGCCCACAGGAACGCACTTACAGTAGCATCCATCTACCCCCAGTGCCCTACCATGTAGGGTCAGTGTCTGTGCTAATGCCCCCGGCACACTGAACCACTTAAACCAACGGTTCTCAAAGTGCCCTCCTGGGTCCCCTCCCCAGCTTCCGTTTTGTCTTTACAGTCAAAATAATTATAAATCAAAAATAATCAAAGCTTAAAACGTTGCTACTTATCATTAATGGAAACTCAATAATAAAATGAAAAGATATTTTAAAATTTACAAATAATGACAAACGGATGCTTCCGTTCTTGGATTTCGGAATGTGCAGTAGACTCATGTACAGTATGTAGCATTTGGAGATTGCTACGTTGTCTGGCTACGCAAGACTACAACTGATCATAGGTAATATTAGCCACTTAAACCCGGTATACTTTGTTGACCGGGTTCCCCTCGGGGGTCTGACCTGTACTTGGTCCCTTCCTTTGTTTCCCCCTCCTCTAAACAAAATCTCTTAGACAAATAGACGATCTACATGCTCACAGACAGTGTCTATTTTCGCAGAATGTTTGCCTATTGGGCACTTTCTGAGGTCCCTGGTATGAATTATTTTCAAATGGAAGTCTACTGCCTATAGGAGGATAGACTGAGGATTTCACTGTGTATGCAATGTTGTGTTTATGGGAGCAGAGTATTGGTATGTAAATTCAACCCTATTTGTGTGAGTGGGTTATGGGCAGGGGGCCCCGGGTGGGGTATATGGGGGGCTCTTTGAGAGGCTGGGGGACCCCGTTGGTCCGACGTTTCCCACACTCCCCCATCCATCCTTCCATCCATCCATCCATCCATCCATCCATCCATCCATCCCCCTCGCACCGCGTCCTCTGGTTTGGTGGGACGAAAGAGGGGGGCCTTTCGTTTAATAAAGCTCATTCCGAGTGGTCTTTCTCATGCTAATCGATCAGTCCGTGAAGGTAGACTTCTAGTGAAGTTGAGACGTGGTGAAGTGTCTCCGATATGAGGTGTGTGTGTGTGTGTGTGTGTGTGTGTGTGTGTGTGTGTGTGTGTGTGTGTGTGTGTGTGTGTGTGTGTGTGTGTGTGTGTGTGTGTGTGTGTGTGTGTGTGTGTGTGTGTGTGTGTGTGTGTGTGTGGTCCCGCACACAAAGAGGATGAAATGGTGAAATGGAACAGATTTGTTGCCTTTCTGTGCGGGGATTAGTGTTAGAGTGTGTGTGTCTGTGTGTGCGTGTTTGCCAATTAGATTGGCAAAATGCATATACAGTACATACATGACCACCATATCGTCGTTGTCATGTGGAAACCTTGTATCTCCTAGTTTCAAATTTGTATGTTTTTTCGCGAAGTAAAGCCCTGCTTCATCAGACAAGGCCGTTGCACAAAAGTAGTATCATTTTTAAAATGATAAATGCAACGGTCATGGACATACAAGGTTTTCACCCGAAACGACGATATATTTGTATGTCTGAGTCTGTCAAATGGATACAAACACAAAAGAAAACCTTGAGTGCTTATGTCCATTGTAGTATTAATAGTTTTCCTTTGAGTGCAAATGTGGGCGGCAGCAGAGACAAATATTATCAATTATAAACACATACAGTTACAACATGCAAGACAGGTCAAATAGAAAAGAACAACATGGGTATTGTAATTGTGTGCGCAGTGGTGTAAAGTACCTAAGTAGATTTACTTAAGAACAATTTTTGTTGGTATTTGTACTTTACTTGAGTATTTCCAGTAGTACTTTTACTTCTACTCCACTACATCACGGATCCAAATATTGTACTTTTACTTCACTACAACTATTTGAAAACTTGAGTTACTAGTTACTTTGCAGATGTAAATGATTATATTATAAAACATACATTAATCCACTTTAGCCCTATTTTAAATCTGCTATTTTCAAATATTTTGTACTTTTACTTTTGGTACTTTAAGTACATTTTGATGCCAATACTTTTGTACTTGGACTCAAGTCAATTTTGAATTCCAGACTTTTACTTGTAACAGAGTACTTCTAAGTTGCAGTATTGATACTTTTACTTGAGTAAAACGTAACTTTTCCCACCACTCTGTTTGCGTGTGTGTCCGCGTGTGTGTGTGCGTGTGTGTGTGTGTGTGTGTGTGTGTGTGTGTGTGTGTGTGTGTGTGTGTGTGTGTGTGTGTGTGTGTGTGTGTGTGTGTGTGAGTGCGTGCGTGCGTGCGTGCGTGCGTGCGTGCGTGCGCTCATGCGTGTTTGTTTCTCCAGCTGCACTCTCATGTGGTATCAGGTTCCCCATAAAGCCCGGCCCCCCAACATTCCTCAGACATGCCTCCGCATGCAGACATGCCTGGACATGCACACATTGTCATTAACAGCCAGACAGGACCCCCCCCTCATTCATACGCATACATATAACACCCCCTTTGTAGCCTACATGTATCTCTTTCTTCCATTCATAAGCTCTGAGTCTTTAATTTCTTTCTTTCTTTCTTTCTATTCTGTCTGTGATGTCCTACCAACCGTGACCAATTATGGCCATCACTGCAGACAACAGGAACACAGCTGAAGAGGGTGTGTGTGTGCGTGACTTTGTGTGCACTGCGTGGATGTTTGGGAGTGAGAGAGTTTCAGATAGATTCCTTCACTTCAGCACAAGTTATGTGCCTGCATGATGGCATGTTGGGGTGCAGCTCCTCCTTATGTTGCCATATGAATGCCTTTGTGCGCGTGTGTGTGTGTGTGTGTGTGTGTGTGTGTGTGTGTGTGTGTGTGTGTGTGTGTGTGTGTGTGTGTGTGTGTGTGTGTGTGTGTGTGTGTGTGTGTGTGTGTGTGTGTGTGTGTGCGTGCTAGGGCATTAACGAAAAAGTCGACAAGTCGACTCAGTCGACTTTATTACACAAGTCGACTCCCACCAGAGAAAGTCGAAAATACTTTCTATTGTGAAAATAGCAGATCTACATGCTCTATATATTTGACAATTTGGACAATGTTTAATTTGTCATTTTAGAGGTATTACAAAGTCCTTAAATTGGCACTTTAGAAATGTGAAGATACCCTCTATAGTATACACTTAAACTTTATGTTGGTTTGTTTACTGTTGAGTGAGAAAACAATGTTGCACATTAAGTTAATCATCTGGGGACCCCCCGAAATAATTGGGTGATGACGTCATCAAACGATAAAGTCGACTTCAACTCAACTTTTTACTGAGTCGAGTCGACGTGCAAAAATCACAAGTCGTTAATGCCCTAGTGTGTGTGTGTGTGTGTGTGTGTGTGTGTGTGTGTGTGTGTGTGTGTGTGTGTGTGTGTGTGTGACTGTGTGTGTGTGTGTGTGTGTGTGTGTGTGTGTGACTGTGTGTGTGCGTGCTGTGCATGAGTGCGTGAACATGAGTGTGAATTGAACGCATATCTCCTCCCAAGCCCTGAGGTTACTGTAAACGATCCCGGAGAGAAGCAGACCCCCTGTTCGTCGGTGCATTCAATGTAGTGACTGTTCGTCCACAAAAGACCCCCACAACCCCTACCAACCCACCCCTCCCAAACTCACACCCCATCCCATCAGAAGGCCAAGAAGGCTTCCATTGTACGCCGTTCAGTCCCCATCAGAATGGAGATTCCTCTTTTATTGGCTTATTTCTTCTTTTTTTTTCCCGGGAAAAAAAACCCATGCCCTCGCATCCCCCCAGCAGCCGTCCCACCATCTTAAGGGGCGCTGCCCCTTCGCAGGGAGCCCCCCCGACTCACACTGCGTTTAATGAAGCAACGCTGATCCCCTTTGTCCGTGTGTGTGCGTGTGTGCGTGTGTGTGTGTGTGTGTGTGTGTGTGTGTGTGTGTCTGTGTGTCCGTGTGTGTGTGTGTGTGTGTGTGTGCGTGCGGAGGTCTTGGGGGCAGAAGTTCACACGGAGCAGTGGCGTCAGTTCAGAAAAAGCTAAGGTATGGCAACATGACTGGTGTCTTGCACGCGCGCGAAGCAGTCATGTTGCCATACCTTAGCAACAGGCATGATACATTTATTTTAAGAAGAAGTGCATATAATATATAATTATATATACCTAATTATAATACCTTGTTAAAGTGACCATTTTGTTAAATTTTGCATTTGTAGTTATTTTACTGTAATTTACCAACATAATAACCCGCACAGATAGACAAAGAGACATTCATGGATTCATATTTAGAACTAACTTTTATCTTCCCCCCCTGGACCCAGGGTATGGCAGCTGCATACCCCTGCCATACCCAATTGACGCCCCTGACACGGAGCGCAACCACGTGCACCAGAAACACAACAGATCCAGCAGCCAATGGCCAACACCCAAACAAAAACATTAGATCCCGGGTTGGCCAATCGGAGCAGAGCAGTGCTGGTGTGTGTGCTAGCATTGAAATGGATGAATGGCGTACAGTTCCATTGTAGGACTTTTCAGGGTTAGACAGGCATTGTTGTTTTCATAAGTCAGTCCAGGCCTTGGCTGTTGGCTGTTATTACTGGTTAAGGCGTTTTCCGATAATGTCTGTGTTATTATCTCAAGGATGTGTTTGCGACTAAAGAAGCAGTAATGTGTGCATGTCTGCCTGTCAGATAATCTCTTGAGTGGCTTTGTTGGAGCACAGCTGAAGGCTAAGGTGTTATTCACACGTGAAGCCAGACTTTCCTTTCACACTTTGATATTTAACAGACACTCTTATCCAGAGCGACTTGCAACTAGAGCACGACCGCTTTTTGGGGTCTGAGGCCGATCCCGACTGCCAGACCACTGTTTACCGATGTGTTGACCCATATTTTGTCCCAAAACTGCCGATCTACATGCTTGCGACGCATTGTTTTGCGAAGCATTGTCAGGCGTTTTTGAATTTTTTTGAAATGATCGGAAACTACACATCAGCTGCACGATTGCAGATGCCGATGTCGTTGAAAAAGTGAAATCGTGGCCGATATATATCGGTCTAGCTCTGCTTGCAACATGCAAGATCGGTTCCTCTTTGCAGAGGTGTGTCATTCATTACTGCAAAAAAAGAAAAAAGAATGAATGAATGCTTTGTCTGATATGCGGAGAGGCTGCAGCAGGTTGCAGAAGATAAATAAATAAGAACATCAGGGAGAAGACACTGCAGGTGTAGGAGGGAGGGAACAGGAATGAAAGATGGATGAAGGCTAAAGTGGACCGAAAGCGTGAGGCGATGGGGTGAGAGTGTCACAATATGCCACGTGCCTGACCCACTTTATTTTACAGCTGTCCATGCGCCAGGGCATTTACACTCACACACTAGGGATGGGACGATATGAAAATGTCATATCACGATTATTGTGACAAAAGAAATCGCGATTTACGATATTATCGCGATAATCTAAATCCATTTTCCTGGGGCAGAACATTTGCCCAAAAAATAGCCGATCTACAAGCTCACAACGCGTCGCAAAGCGACGCGTTGTGAGCTTGTAGATCAGCTATTTTTTGGCAAAGACATTTGATAGAGAGTGAAAAAAAGACTATCAAGTACGTATATTATAAGTACCTTTTACCAAGAGGGTTTAAATGGTACCGGATATGCAGCTCGGCAAATAAAAGGTGAATTGATCCCAGTGCATGACGGAGGACGATTTCACGATAAATCAAACCTCCTTGATAGGATTATCGTGAGTGTTTTTTATCACGATAAACGATAATCTCGCGTATCGTCCCATCCTTATCACACACACACATTCACTACTACAGCACACACTCACTCCACAAGGGCAGCGGGAGACAGTGCATTCTGCCGCAGTGCTGCAGACAGTCTGCTCCTGGTATTTTACACAGACGTGGCAGATGGAGGGGCTCTCGGGGTGCAAAGAAGTATATTTGAGAATAGGTGTGGAGAGGGAGGTTGAAGCTGTGATGTTGTGTCGTGGGTTGTCTTTCTTCTTGTGCGCCTCCATTTTCCCTGTTTCCTCCTCGTCCTCATACTAAGTCCTCCGGTGACGCAGGAGGGATCTTCTTTGCGACCCCCCAGGGTTAATGCTTTTTATCCTTTGTGTGTGTACAGTGTGTGTGTGTGTGTGTGTGTGTGTGTGTGTGTGTGTGTGTGTGTGTGTGTGTGTGTGTGTGTGCGTGTGTGTGTGTGTGTGTGTGTGACTGTGTGTGTCTTCTATTTTTGACTGCAGGCTAGCATACGCCTCTCACTACTCTCTACTTTTGCACCGTCACTGTCATATGAAGAAGTCTAAAATTGGGCATCAATTTATGAAAAAGAAAAAAAAGATATATATAAAAAAAGATTAAATATGGAGATACAATATATGCCAGAGAGTGGAAGTATTTTTGCAGGTGGGATGTTAGTAGTGAATCACGCACTGCTGCTAGTATGGTTCTGTGAGTGAACAGTTGTACTGTTAAGGAGCAGTGGTTCCCAAACTTTTTAGCCTGTGACCCAAAAGAGAAATTAGACGTTTGCTCCGGGACCCAAACTGGTGAAAATAGCAGATCTACAAGCTCACAATGCATCACTTTGTGCCACGTTGTGAGCACTTTGTGCCACGTTGTGAGCTTGTACAGTAGGTTGATTTATGGAATTTTTTATTGTAACTTTTTTTTTTTTAATGTTTTGAAATAATAATAGTTAAAAAAATGTAGGAAATCGAAAATTAAGGGACCCATAAAAACGTGTCTGCGACCCACAAATGGGTCCTGACCCAGTGTTTGGGAAACAGCGATATAAGGAGTTGCGGTACTCTAAGTGGGGTCTGGGGTAAGCACAGAGGAGCCGGCCAGATGCAAGGAGAATCCAGATGACTAGTGGAGACGCCCGATGGAGGGCTCGTCTGAGGACGGCTTAGCGAGGGAACAGCAGGGGGTCCTTGAGGGCCTCCCAGGGGGTCTCCTTCAAAATGAGTTAATGTAGCTTCAAGATCTCTTTGACCAATTCAACCCTATTTTATACCTTGGTTATTCAAAAATAGCCTACAGTATCTACACACAAGCTCACACGTTTGTGAGCTTTTCAAATGTTTTAGAAAAACCATTTTGATTATCAAGATACATTTCAATTGATCTTGAAACACTGTAACAACATAAATCTTCTCTTGTGGGGGTCCCTGGCACAAACTAATTTCAGGAGTGGGTCCAGGGCCAACAAATACAGACCAATTTGGGGGTTCCTTTACATGAAAATGTTTAGAAACACTCCTGTGAGACTCCATTTCCACTGAGTGGAACCCGAGGAGCCATGATGGTCTGTGTAGGAGTGAAATGTCTGATGACATCATCACAGCTTAATGATGCAGGAGCTCTGGAACTCTTATCAGCAGGGCCTTTTTGCCGGTCGGCTCAACGGCTCCACCTGGTGGCCATAGAATTAGGGGAAAGCTCACAATGGAAACCTATTCATTCAGCATCACACTGACACATTGGTCCTTAATTATCACTTTCTCAAATGGTTGGTTTTGGCCTTTCAGAGAAATCAGTGGTCAGTGGAAATGTGGTTGTTTCAGAGTCATGTTCTTCATGCACTCTCACCATCCTCCTCCTATCCTAGTTAGCATGTTTGGGTCTTGAAAATGTTGTGGCTGACACTGCCCTCTGCTGGGCCTTTATGGACACCACATGCTCTATAAGAATTCAAGGAAGAATGAGCTTCATTGTCAACATCGCAGGTTTACAGGTGTAGACAAGTGTGTGAATTAGTATTTATTATTATAATATATTTTTTCTTACAAGGTCCATCGTTTGTAGAGTGAAGAACAATACCTAGATATTGTCTTTGTCGAGTGGAAACCTTGTAGCCGTTTCATTCGACTGGTTGCTGTTGCTGCTGTGAGCCTGTGACACCCTGAATCTCTGCATGGTGATTACATGGTGCTTTGTCAAGTGATTTGAATCAGCTGTGTGGAGGAAGTGAAGCCCACATTAACACCTTTCCCCCAGTAAACTCCTTGGGAAACAGTGACGTCAGTTCAGCAAAAGCTAAGGTATGGCAACATGACTGGTGTCTTAGACACCAGTCATGTTGCCATTCCTTAGCAAAAGGCACAATGAATTTATTTTAAGAAGTACATTTTATTATTTTCCCCTGTAGCCAAGGTATGGCAACTGCCATACCCAATTGACGCCTCTGTTGGTAAACTTGTGGATAGTGTTCTCATGTCTCCGCCCGTCCGTCTGTCTGTCTGTCTCCATTGCAGCTGCGACGAGTACGTCACCCAGCTGGACCAGATGCAGCGCCAGCTGGCGGCCGCCGAGGACGAGAAGAAGACGCTGAACTCCCTGCTGCGCATGGCCATCCAGCAGAAGCTGGCGCTCACCCAGCGGCTGGAGGACCTGGAGTTCGACCACGAGCAGATACGCCGCGGCGGCAACGGCGGCCGCTCCAGGGCCCGCAGCAGCAAGGCCCTGGGATCCTCCGGGGGAAACCCCAACACCGTAAGTCAGAGCCTCACCTGCAGCGCCGCCGGCCTGGCCCGCCCGGAGCTCAACAGCGCCCTGCCCAACGGCCTCACGGGAGGCCCCATGGTGTTCTGCAGCGAGAAGTACAAGATCTACTGCGACTGAACGCGCGGCGGGGACACCCGCTCGGGACTGCTGTGTACAGAGAGGGGAGGTTGCGGTGGTACCGCCGCCGTGCCTCCCCTACAAAGCCTTAGTGTTCAAGAGCCCCACTCGCTCGCTTCATAGCCCAGCCTGCGCTGTGCTGAGCTCCTCTAGGGCAGTGATTCTCAACCTTTTTAATTGACCACGGATGTTAAAAAAAAGGTGTGATATGCATTTAGGCCGCGGCGTTCGTCTAACTCTGAGATTGTATACACTACCTCAGAGTTAAGGAACTGTAAACCGGTCCCCGTTTGGACCCCCAGGTGGTCCCGGGACCCGACGTTGAGAACCAGCGCTCTAGGGCCTGTGTGTCTAACCTTCATATTGCCCCGTCATGGCTGTTTTCACGCCTGCTAGTGTAAAACCGCTTCGAGGAATGCAGATGTATATGTAACAGTGTTGCGCTCCACGTGTGGGTGGGGGGTAGTAGACATATACTATGGCATGTGGGGTTACGGGACAAACGTCCATCAACGTTGGCTTGATGGGGGTTTTTGTTGTGGATATTATGGGATGTCTAATCTTTCCGCTGTCATGGTGTACATATGACGATGATGTATCAGGTGGCAGCTTTCGTTCGGTCGTTCTGTCCGGACCCCCCCTCCCCCCTGGCCCCTTGAGTGTGTTGTTCCCTGTAACGATGACGCATTTTGAGGAGGGGGTGGGGGACTTGTTGTGAAGGGGACGTTACTGTCGCGGTCACGTTCCTCTCGCTCCCTAGGATAGTTCGTTGGCCGTTGGGTGCTCCTTTGAAAAAAGCCGATCTAAGATATGATCCTCCTTCCGGTCTGACCTCTTTGCCCAGCAGCCTATTGTCCAATCAGGTCACTCTTTTAATGTTTACATGAATGAAACAAATGGAGAAATATGCAAACTCCCCCTAGCTGTGGGCTAGGGGGAGCACAGTGTCTTTTGCTGTACTCTTTTTAAATGAAAAAATAAAAAGAAAATCCAAACTCAAAAAAGCAGGTTTTGCTGTTGATTTGATGTCAAAAGGAGGAGGTGGGCAGGTCAAAAGGAGCACCTTGTGTCCACTTGTTGTGTGTTTGATTTCAGGATACTGTGTGATAGCGCACCAACACGATCGGGTCGGTCAAATCGCATGGCTTTGCAGCTGGAAAAATGCTTGTGAGCTTTTTGAAGGTTGTCTTTTGTTTTTTCTTTTCTGTTGCCAGGTGTGTGGTGCAACACTAGCTCATGTACTACAGGGCTTTACATTGTAAAGAAAGGAGTTATTTGAACACATGAGGGCTATTCCGTGTGAGCCGTTATGCTACAGAATGGTGGGTCATTTCAGAGCCATATTCGCGAGAGAAAGAACGTTTTTAAGACAAATCGATCTCCACACCCAAAATTAAGTGCACTTCAGCATTAGGTGCCTCAGGTTCCTACTTCTGTTTTTACAACAAAAGAAAAGTGATTACTGTGAACAGATACAATATAGTTTTAATCAAAGATTATTTTCCTTTTTTAAAGCAAGATCCTAAACGAGCACAAATCAATAACAAAAGGCACCCGGCATTTCCGGAATCACAGACCTGCAAGTGAAACCAAGCGACGTCACTCTGCAAAGTGCCTGTCGACCCAAAACACTTGATATATTTATCTCTCTCTATCTTATCTATAAATGTAAAGGCCTGTCCTTCCTGTATGTCTGAACTTGAGCTACAAACACTTCTCTATCTTTATATTCACTGTGTGTGTGATACAGTAATGCCTCATTTATACTTAGTTGCGCGCCTGCGCCGCGCGCCGAAAACTAGCCAACGTCGGGCTGTTTTCGGTACGCGACGTTGACGCGCAACCAACCCCCGCCCTCACGTTTCTAACCTTGTGTCCTTGTCGCTCGCCTGTCATGGCGAACTTCTCTCTCTCTTTAGATTGTCAGCAGCTTGCTGCTCCCACAGCGCACCCTACAGCGCCTCTCACCCTTTAACTAGAATGAGGCATTGTGGGGAAAGGGGGGGGGGGAAACCCCTCCGAATATGTTTGTCAGGTAATGTCCTCACGCACGCACGCGTGTGTGTTTGTGTGTGTGTGCGTGTTCCACAAACCTGTGTGTTATCTGCATCCGAGTTTCAGCATTGAAGTGAACGACCCTTGCTTTTATGATATTTGCAAAAACGGAGGGTCTTTCATTTCCGGTTTGTTGCTTGGTGTGTGCTGGGGACAAACTATTTGTACTATATTTAGTATTCTTAAATAGCTTTAATCTCATTGCAAGCTAGCGTTAGGCAGATAGAAGAATAAGTGGGGCTCGTGTTAGATAAATCCATGTTACTGCTTGTGGATCATAAACACATTAGCTTTATGATGCTCTTAAAAGCAGGGTTGGTTGATGTGAGGAAAATCCTGCAAGATTAATCAAGTTATTTTTTTATTTGTATTTTTTGACTTCCAATAACTTGTGTGTAAAGTTCTATATTCTTGATACTATCGCGTTCAAGTTACGATCTTGCAGGATCCTCCTAATATAGTGTTCCTCCTCCCTCTGAAACAATGACAAAAGAGGGAGATTTATTTGCTCGGCCTCAGTCAGCCCTGCTTGACGTGTGCAGACGATTGCGCACAGCAGCACACACAGCATGGAGAAAGAGAAAAAAAAAAGAACACAAGAAAATCCTCCGCGGAGGTCAATCGCTCATCTGTTTTGAGTTCCACTTAAACTTTGCAACAGCGACATTATATTACGTTACTCTCAGTTCTTGCGCTGACAGATAAAGTAGAGAGTAGAGAGAGAGAGGAAAACTACTCGACATCTCAAAAAGCAGAGAAAGATTACAAAGCGAGACACGCCGTCCGTGTGTCACAATGCTGACTCTGATACTGTGGAGAAATGAGTCCGATTGAGGCGATTTTAACCCATTTATAACGGGTACACATTATAGTGTATCGTTATTTTATGCTTTAACTATTGAAAAATAGCAGATATACAAGCTCAAAGCGCGTGTAGATCTGCTATTTTGGAAAAATCATGAAAATTTGAATTTTCCATTTTTCACTGGTTAAAGCATTCAATAATTTTAGGCCTAAATGGGTTAATGAACAAACAAATTAATTCATTTTTTTACATTACGTGTGGTTGTTCCATCAACCAGAAGGACATTGATTCAAATTAGTTCACTCTTTAAAACCTTCTTTCCTTGGTTTCTATAGGCTCTGTGCTAACACAGAGCTGTAGGTAGACACTATACAACCCCACCGCCGCCATATTGTGATTTAAACCCTCCATCTAGTTTGTAATCAATGTCTGGTTGATCCGGTGACATGATAGCATGTCACCTGGGGAAAAAAAGAAAAAAAGATACAGCTTCTCCTACCTCTGCCTGCAGGCTCCTCCCACTTCACCTTTTGAGTTCTCTTACACGCTGCATCCAATTTCTGATTGGTTATTATGAGCCTGCATGTCAAAAAAATAAAATTAAACTAATTTCTATTAACCTGCATGGCATCATGGGAAAGACCATGTCTGCTGGCCTGGTTGTGGGATTTGGCTTCGACTCTGTTGTGGAAATAGTTCACGGTACTTTGTTGTGAGACATTGGCTTCCTACAGCTGCACACGCTGCTTCCTGTGTTTCCTTTTTGAAATTAACGAATGGCTTGCAGATGACCTGAAGTGCTGCTGGCAGCCTATTTATTGGCTGCCTATTAGGACACCTAACCCAGCTTAAATAACCGTTTTGACATGTTGTTGTCGCTTCTGACTAACAAGAGCTGCCGTCTTCTTGTCTGTTTTGGCTTGCCGTGCACTCTAAATTGATTATTAATGCAAATTCTGACGATTTGTTATTTTCTTTGCAGTAATTGCGATAGTTCTGCCCGGATGAGGAAGTACCAACAAGGTCCGTTCTCACTGCTGATTTGGTTCACCGAAAAGAGTGAAAAAAACACTACTGAATAACCTATTTGGACTCGAAGACATTAAAACAAACACGCACACGCACATACAGACACTCACAAAACAAATGAAAACACTCATTTGGAAGATGTCCTGCTTGTTTCCAGTTGAGAGACACAACAGAAATGGAAAACACGGTCGCTTATTTTTTAGGCGCTGCTGTCGGAAGCCAATGTTTCGCACAAGTAAAATGTAACATAAACAGAGTTCACGATTGAGTGGGAAATGGGGTTGTTTCCCAATGTAAATCAACAAGCTGTTTAATCTTGTTTTCTTTTTCTTTTTTTATTGTTTTCTTAACCTGTGCACTTTTTTATATAGGATTATAACATACCATTATTAACCTAGGAAAAAGCAGTAGTGGTTTGTGAGTTATTCAGTATCTACATGCTATATGATGAATAGAAATATACATCCGTCTGAATTGTCTCTGGGTTGAAATTACAGAGACTATTTACTCCTTAAGATACCACAAACTACAGACCTACTATTTGACTTTATCCTTCAGAATTTATCCATCGAATAACCGTTGTTGCATTGTTATGTTCCATTATGTTGATATTATAAATTATGTTTGTTCTACTGCCATGATCTTTACAAAAATCCAGGGTGAGCAAATTCTGGGGTTTTTCATGTATTTATTATTCCTAGGAATAGTTCAAAATAACACAAAAGAAAACTTGACCACGCTTCGATTCAAATGGGTAAGTCTGGGGTTTCCCTAGCATCTTACCAGGGGCGTTCCACTGAAAAAAAAGGGACCACTGACCGTCCAGAATTCTCTGCAAGTGAATCAATTAAATTCCAAATTGGAATTGTTTCATTCTCTCTTTTGTTTATTGTGCCAAATCTTGGTACGCCGTTTAGGAAAAGAATCAAGAATCTGAAAGAGGACAAAGCGTCAGTCAGAGAGGCGTAGTAGTGGGGTTCGGGGCCGTTCCGTAGCTCTCCTCGCTTAAGCGCCGGGACTTTTTGTTTTCCCGTTTTAGTTCTTTGTTTCTGACCAGTAGTGCCTTTCATTGTTTCAAGGGAGAATCTTAGACTAGCGTTTTATGTTTTATTTTGCTTCAGGTGGGGGCTATTGGTTCAAAATGACTGTGAAGCAGCAATAAGTGCAAAAGGGAACAATAAACCCTTTCTGCACGAGTGAGATGATGATACTTTTGAAATTAGCTCAATAAAACTGAAATTGCATTGAATTCTGTCAGTTAGTGGTCCCAACAAATAAATTCAGGGGTATTGAGAAAAGTTGATGTTTTTCATTTTTGTTTTACTTTTTTTTTTATCAAACTTTGGGAACCAAATAAAATCCCTTTGGCCTCCTATTATTAATTATTCTTGGACTAAATGCTCCAAGCATCTGTAACGTGTTGGACTATTGGAAACATCTTCGTATCTCTAGCTTTGTGTGGTGAAGGTCATGTGATATCCATAGTATTGTCGAATAATGTGCAGAGGGCGCATTTTCTTTTTTTTATCCTTTGTTGTCATTTACAGTTTTGTTTTTTTATTCTTTTAATCTTTTGTTTTTACACCATCTTTAAGCATTATGTTTTCAGGAAACAGAAAACAAACAATTTGCATCAACAAGCTTGAATCGTGCCATTACAGCCAGTTGCTTGTTTGTTGAGGCGGTGAAAAAAAAAGTCCGAAATGTGGATGAGAAGCTAAACGAAATAAAAGTGCAATTTTTTAAAAACGTTTTACATTGAAAAGAACGAAGAAAAAGGGGTTTTCTGTTTGCTGGAAGCGATGGCACCGTGTTATATTATTAGCCGTGCAAACGTTATATTGTCATATTGTGTTCCAGTATTGATTCCATAATGAGAGTTTGATACCTTTATATGAAAATAATAACGACTTCACCTTGTATGTTGGTATTTATTTGAATTTGTCATGCAGTACTGTATTCTTATTGATAATGTGCATTATGATTAGAGGCATATTGATTACAGCTAAATGTCATATGCATGTTCCTCATAGTCACATGGGAACCTTTACACAGGATTGAAAAACAAACGTATAACTTTGTCGAGGGTTGGAGAAAGAAAAAAACGGAAGAAAAACACAAAAACAGAGTTTTAGTCTGATGATGTATTACTGCTGAAGCTAACCGTATAAAAAGTGTTGTTTGTTTTCCAGTAGAGAGGAGGTGGTTGGACTGTGTAAAGGTAGTCATACTGGCTAAAAATCAATAAACGTGACTTAACGTCCCCGCGGTGTCACTCTGTGTTGTTATTTATAGCTTCTTTTGATCTGAATCAGTTGTATTCATATGTTTTTTGCGGGTGTGAAGAAGTGGGTGAAACACGCTTTACACTTTTAATACCTAAAAGATAACAATGTATCATAGTCATCAACAAAACCACTATAAAAACTGGTCAGACATTGGCCAAATTCATTGTTAAATGGAACACATGCAGACAGACAAATGCAGTGATCTCCATAGATGGGCATTAAAGGAACAAGGCAGACAGACAAATGCAGTGATCTCCATATGGGCACAAAAGGAACACATGCAGACAGACAGACGGATAGATACAATGATCTCCATATATGGGCTTAAAAGGAACACAGGCAGACAGATACAATTATCTCCATATATGGTCATAAAAGGAACAGACAGATATAGTAATCTCCATATGGGCATAAAAAGAACAGGCAGACAGAAACATACAGGGTTTCTCCTGCCCATATATGGGCATAATAGTAATCTCCATATGGGCATAAAAAGAACAGGCAGACAGAAACATACAGGGTTTCTCCTGCCCATATATGGGCATAAAAGTAACAAATGTGACAAGACAGGTACAGAGATCTCGATGTGGGCATAAAATGAACACAGACAGACAGAGATCTCTAGCCTGGTTCCAGACCCTGAATCGCTAGCCCACACCCCTTTAAAATTATGTTTCTGCGATTTGAAATGCAGTTCAGGCTGAGCGTCAGGCTAAGAGATCTCCATATATGGGCATAAAAGGGACATAGGCAGATAGACAGGTACTCTGACAGCAGATACAACAGGGTGGTGCATCCATTTACAATTTTCATTGTATTGCATTGGGTATATGACATCAGAGATCTCCATATATGGGCATAAAAGGTAGACAGATACAGACAGTATTATGTCATCATCTATTATAACTAGCGAATGTCTGTCCGAACATCGATCCTATGAGTTCGAACCCTGGATGTTTGAGCATAAATTCCTGTAGAAAGTCACTCTCCGACTTGGAAAGTCAAATGAGGAAAGTGGTCCATCATTTCCATTCAAATGTGTGTTTTCAGCAGAAAGCTGAAAAATAAAATAATAATAATAATAATAATGGAGTCTTAATTTGGTTCCGTTGAGGAAGAAGAGGATGAAGACGAGGGGCTGTGTGCAGTATAGAGAGCTTGTTCCAGTAGGGGTTGTGTTGTGTGACACCACAGGAGCTGAAGAAGGCCTCTGGGGAAAGAGCATTCCTAAGAAGAAAAATAATGTTGGTGGAAACAAGGAAGATCACAGAAGGAAGGGACACTGACGTCATTTTAGGCTCCATGGCCATCCACCATGACTTTGGGTGGCGGAAGTGGCACCGGAGGTTCGGTGAATAACATTGCGTCTATGAGCTTCGGCTGGGACAGCTCATGAACAAAAAATAATTCTGAACGATAGAGACCTTTATAAAACACTCAGCTCAGGAATATAAAAGAAAACATGTCACACATTGTTTTGTGCTGTGTTGCTTTTCGGTGAGTACACTGTATAACATTATAGAGGCATCTAAAGAGCACAATTTACGTTTCTGAACGAGATAGTATCGCGAGACTCTCCACCATTCCCTGTCTGGAATCCAAATCTCGCGATAGCTCCGAGACAGAAACGGCCGCTGCCGCTGTTTAGCTGCCTCAATAACATTATGTACCGTGCACATCGAAAAGCAAGTGATTGTAAAAATACCTGTGATATGTCTTCTTTTATATTCCTGGAGCGACTATACAACAAAGGTCTCAGAATTATTTTTTGTTCATGAGCTGTCCCAGCCGAAGCTCATAGACGCAATGTTATTCATCGAGCTTCCGTTGCAACTTCCGCCACCCAAAAGTGTCATGGCGCATGGACCGTGGTGTGGGCGTGACTTCCAGCGACTTCTCCTTCTTTGGATACTTCTTGGGTGGAAACAGGAAGTGGTGCGATTCATACATTACCGAATATATATTTGAACTGAAAACATTACGTAGTCTAGACAACCCGGCAACACTTCTACACATGTTTTGGCATATCCGTCTATTTTCGGCTTTGAAACGGGTCTAAAATTGCCTAATATTGGGACTGAGCTGACAGTTTGTGTCCATTTTTTAATGCCATGTTGATGAATTGAATACATAGGACCACAATAGAAGCAAGTCCCCAGGTCTTTTTTGCGTTTACCTTTCAGCCTTAAAGGAGTAGTAGTCCCAAATGACTTTTTTCCTGTTAATTAGTCACACCATAGAGATTTTCTGTCTTAGGAATGCGACAAATACAAAAGAATATTATTGAACTCAAGTCTCCATGGTGTGACTAATCAATAGGAAAAGAAAAGTCATTTTGGGGGTGAACTACTCCTTTAATGTCTTACTGTACCGCGTGTTGTTTACATTTCTAATAAAGTAAATCAAATCAGTCAGTCAAAAAAACTGGAGAAAGCCAAGGCTCCAGCAGCCTATAACATTCATTCTGAGCATGTTATAATCGGGGAACATTCTGCAAACATAGCTCACAATGCGTTTTGTTGTGAGCTTGTAGATCATCTATTTCCAGCAAACAGATTCACCCCGATACAGAAGTATACAAAGGATATAAAGTGGTTAACACTGTGTAACCCAGGTCCAGAAAATGGGTTAAAATGGGCGGAATTACCCTTTAAAATAAATAAATAAATGGGCT
This sequence comes from Nannobrachium achirus, assembly GCF_963921795.1. Classification (NCBI taxonomy): domain Eukaryota; kingdom Metazoa; phylum Chordata; class Actinopteri; order Myctophiformes; family Myctophidae; genus Nannobrachium; species Nannobrachium achirus. The sequence goes on from NC_137818.1 coordinate 52,617,263, forward strand.
TAAAATCATCCTTGAACCAGAAGGGGGCAGTGTCTCCCCAAACCTGTCTGATCAAGTGTCCTGCTGCCTGTGTGTAACCTCGCCTCACCAGGCTTTCCCCTGAGAGAAACAGAGACAGCAGGTGCCACAATCAGAGCAGAGGAGACAGAGATCAGAAGCAGAGCACAGAGGAGAAGTTTCTGAAAGAAGCAAAGAAACTTCAGTTTAAGTTTTTAAATAAAGAATATTAACTTCACTAGTTTATGTGTGCATAAAAGCACATCATTAATGACTTTATCCTGTTGTGAGGAGCATCATCGAGTCATCTGAGCAGTACTTTGTGTGCTGGACTGGTGCTGATTTCATGTGCAGACCTTGGTGAGTGACAGTGTTTGGATGCATTAGCTGCTAGTGGCTAACTTGTGCTGCTGTGTGTAACATGTGAGTCCCAGCACTGCTGGTGACTACTATAAAGGCTGTTTGTTCAATGAAGAATTGAGTACTGAAACAGTCATTTGAAGTTTGTTTTGTGTTCAGCTAAAAACGATTTTGCACTAACATGTATTATAATTTCACGTGAGCTAAAAACGTGTTCTGGTTTTATTTGATCAAAAGACATGTGTTTTCAATGTCACTCATTCTTATTTGTAGTGTCTCACATGGTTAGACTACTTGCTGGATCCTGCCTTTACTAATTTGAGTGAGGAACACTTAGACCACCATCGGTGAGAGGAATTTTTTTTTCTTTTCTTTTTAACAATCTTTGAATTGTAATTATTATAATGTTATGTCAATTTGAAAGGTTAAATTAAGTATTGCCAATAAGTATTTGAAGTGAAACCTTGTGTGATTACAATGGTATTGTTTTAGACATTAACACAGAGATGCCTCTGGCCTTGCTTTATGCAGGTCAGGTTTTTTGTTTTTGTTTGGATTCATCTGTTTGATTCAGCCTGATTCTGGTCAGCCAAGGAGTGGTGGGCTACCCGCGATTGGAAGGACCCAGACCTGATCTACATGTGTTGAATTCTCCTTGGGCAGAGCCAGAGCCATAGTCCGTGAGCCCAGAGTGTGGTAGGAAATTATCACACACACTGCTCTACTAAGAGCAGTGCAGTAGTACTGGTCGGTGATACACACAGACTGCACACACTAAGAACTGGACTTTGACAAACACATACTCACCACACCCTCTGCTGCCCTGTGAGGAACAGTGCAGGAATGGACAATGAGCTGGACAATTAGTACACTCAGACTCACAGCCCTGCAAGGAGCAGTGCAGTGGACACTCACACTAAGGTTCAGACACTTTGTGTCTTTGGGACTGTTTTTTATTATAATGTTACTGATGTAATCTGATATTCCATCCATTAACAAGTGAAAAGTCATTTTCCATGATCGGAGCGATTGCCAATGATATTTTCTTTATTTTATAGGTATTAAAAGGGCCAAAGGTCTTTACATTGTCACTTTAGAAATGTGCAGATACCATCTGACGCACTGATAGATGGACACCGTACCTGGGCCTTGTAGGGGTAGATGGTTCTTACAGTATGTCGATTTCTGCATTTCTGAACGCCTTCAGCCGCTCGTTTGCCTTCCGGATGGGCAGGCGGCCCGTCCCGTACAACCCACTTGGGACATCAACAGAAGTTCCTAAAACACACCAGACATGCCAATTAAATAGATGAACACATCCACCTGAAGCACAGACCTCCTTCTCGTGTGGCTGAACGCCACTTGTCCCTCTAAGAAGTTAGTCGCCGACCACACGGGGCCGCAAAACTAGTTAACAAGCCGGAGTCTCGTTCGTTATCCGAATCAACCAGACAAATCACTCCAGAGCTATCAATCTGTCAATCCTTTCCGTGACCGGCCCGGGTGAGCTTACCCGTGTTGAGTCAAATTAAGCCGCACACGGTGGTCCATCAGATCATCATGACGGCTGAAAACCCTTTGCTATCCCCCTAGTCATTTATTTGGGACCATTACAAGTAAGACACAGTCTAGATGTTATTTTGTCCAGAGTTGTCCTTTGAAAAAGCGGACATACTGGTCCACCCCCTCCCCCTTTTAGTGACCCAACTGAAAATGGATTGTAATTGTATAATTAAAGTGCTTGATGGACAGGGAGACCCCGGTTAACAAGGATTACAGAACATGATATAAAGCTTTGTATTTTTAGCCAAACCCTTGCATTTAACCCAAGAATATCACTTACCAAGTCTACCGTTTTCAGGAATCTTTCTATAGTGACGTTTTTGAGCACAATGACATGCACAACTTTGTCATCTCATATTTTTTCCATTCTCTCCGGAAACAAGCAATTGGGGCCCTCCTTGTGAAAGAATTTCAGCCCCTTTTCAGCATCTTGCTTGATCTTTGGACATGTTATTGCTATGTTATTTTCTTTTTGTGTCATTGTGATTGCAGTTCGCTCATATTTGTGGGACTGTGTCCCTTGGCAGTATTTGATTACTCCATAACTCTGCATGTACATGAGTGCTGCCCCGAGGACCTCCTCAGACAGGCCAAGCCCAAGGAGGTGGACCCTGGTGAGATTTCTCAGCAGCTTTTTGTTGGCCTGGTGGACCCTGGTGAGATTGCTCAGCAGCTTTTTGTCCACACCGACGACAAAAAAGGTCCTCAAGGTGCCATTTCTCCTCACAGCCACTTGCAGGAGTCTTCCATTTCTGGGATTCAGATATTCTGAAGCCCAGCTGCTTTTTCCGTGGCCAATGGTCACTGCCACAGTGAGACCCCCGCAGCAGTTGCACAGCTTCGGATTTTCATCTTCCTTTGGAACGCCAAATCATCATTAAACGTGCACAATGTGCACGCAAGGGCAATAGTCCTTGACATCCTTTTCTGGTAGCTGCTAGCTTAGCGGTGGCAGTACTAGCAGCAACATCCAGCAAATAACTAACACACTCCTATTATTAATTATTCTTGAATAAAATACTCCAAGCATCTGTAATGTTTGTTGGATCCTTTCCGTGTCCGGGCCGGGTGAGCTTCCCCGTGTTGAGTCAAATTAAGCCGCAGGCTCCACCCCGTGTTGAGTCAAATTAAGCCGCAGGCTCCACTCCTGGTGGTGCCCTTCCGTCAATTCCTTTAAGTTTCAGCTTTGCAACCATACTCTCCCCGGAAACCAAAGACTTTGTTTTCCCGGGCGCTGACCAAACATACGAAACATCTTCGTATCTCTAGCTTTGTATGGTGACGGTCATGTGATATCCATAGTATTGTTGAATAATGTGCAGAGGGTGGATTTTTTTGTATCCTTTGTCGTCATTTAGAGTTTTCTTTTTTTTATTCTTTTAATCTTTTGTTTTTACACCATCTTGCTTGTTTGTTGAGGCGGTGAAAAAAAGTCTGAAATGTGGATGAGAAGCTAAAAGAATTAAGGTGCAATTGCTGGAAGCGATGGCACCGTGTTATATTATTAACTGTGCAAACATTATATTGGCATATTGTGTTACAGTATTGATTCCATAATGAGAGTTTGATACCTTTATATGAAATAACGACTTCACCTTGTATGTTGGTATTTATTTGAATTTGTCATGCAGTACTGTATTCTTATTGATAATGTGCATTGTGTCAGAATATTTAACCCCATTAAAACTGGGAAAGCGTCTGTGTCATTCTAGACTTGGCGTTTTTTATTTATTTTTATTTTTATATATATATATATATATATATATATATATATATATATATATATATATATATCAAACATATAATTTTCCAAATGTCTGTCTGAGTGAGTGTCTGTCTGTCTGTCTGTCTGTCTGAGTGTCTGTCACAGCGTTTCTCCTCAGTGGCTGGAGCAATTGATCTGAAATCGCATCACCATTAGCATATGAACACACCTGACATAACTGTGAAGCCCGTTTGTCACTTTCACAAATCATATGCTGTATATTAGCATTTTTATGGTGTATCTATATCTATTCTGCATCTAGCTTGAGGCATATCTATCTATTCTGCATCTAGCATGAGGCAACATGTTTAACTGTGTGTGTGTGTGTGTGTGTGTGTGTGTGTGTGTGTGTGTGTGTGTGTGTGTGTGTGTGTGTGTGTGTGTGTGTGTGTGTGTGTGTGTGTGTGTGTGTGTGTGTGTGTGTGTGTGTGTGTGTGTGTGTGTGTGTGCGTGCGCGTGCGTGCGTGCGTCTTGCCCTGTTATAGATTTTGTCCAAAAATCATGCAGATCGGTACACAGTATCTCTGTAGCCATTAAACGAAACAGGTATTTCTTACATTGATGCCCCTACATATTATCATGCAAGCACCAGTTAAAGTTACTTTCCATCCCTCATGTACTGTGTGCACAGTGCACATCCCATAACCCACACACTGCACATCATTTCGGAGCTCATATCTTTGAACGGGTAAGGGCTAGTATATATACCGTAATTGCTGGACTATAAGCCGCACCTGAATATAAGCCGCACCAGCTAAATTTAGAACAAAAAAACAAATGTTTACATATAAGCCGCACCTGACTATAAGCCGCAGGTGTCCTTCCTGCTTCCCGCTAGAGCTCCCCTGGTGGCTGTTAGCTGTACAAATCTATATTTAAAGACCATTGTAAAACTAACTAACTGGCCGTTTGCTGTAAAAATCTTTATATAAGCCGCACTGTTGTATAAGCCGCAGGTTCAAAACATGGGGAAAAAGCCGCGGCTTATAGTCCGGCAATTACGGGTATATATATATATATATATATATATCTTGAAAGTGTTAGAACTAGTCCAGTGATTTAGAAGGCATTTGTTGTGTGGTTGCTAACTTGCTATGGGGGACGCACTATTGTTCTAGGACCGAAAACGGGTCTTCAACAGGTGGTCCGGGACCCCTAAGGGGTCCCCAGAGTTACTACAGGGGGTCCGCCAAATCTTTAACCCTCCCTATTCTGAGGAGAACTTTAGCCAAAAATAGCCGCGAGGCGTTGAGAGCTTATAGATCGGCTATTTTTGGCAAATAGGTTTGGTGTAGAGGTTTAAAAAAGAGCAGATCAAATTGACTAAGTATCGACGATTTAAGTGGTTACAACACATTAACACGCATCCAACGGAGACTGATGACAGTGCTGTCAAACAAGTCTATGAATCTATCTATGAAATCTATGAATATCTGTAACACAATTTTATACAACATGTAGTTGGGATCCCTGCTTCATCTCTCTCAATAAGGGGTCCTTGGCCTGAAAACGTTGGAAGACCCCTGACCGAGAACATTTATCCCAGCTAAAGTAAACCTGTTGATTGTTAACCTTTTCTGTAACTCAAAAAAGAAAAGAAAAAAATCTGTCCCTTTTCTGACACATTTTCTGACATCACAATATGCAATATAAAATATGGCAAGACAGAATTCGTCAAGAACAGAACTTTCTAGTATATACTGTATATGTAACAGATAATGTGATTCCACTTGCAATACCTGTATTACGGTATTTTACCTGAGACTGAGACAGAATTTGCACCTTTCTAGTCAGAATCGGCCTTGGGTATTAAGAAGGTCAAGGTACACTGAGAAATGGATAAAACAGTTATACAAATATTCCAATAGCCTATTATTCCTGATATGAGAGTGAAAAATTATATTCAAGCAGGTCAGATGACCACAGATCTTCATGAGGATGTTAAGGGTTAACCGGCTAAGTATGCAGTCAGATGTCTCTCTCGCTCTCGCTCTCGCTCTCTCTCTCCCTCCCCTCCAGAGTGTTCCCAGCTGGAAGCTTTGCTCCAGGCTGCATGGGGGAGTCAGAGAGGAGGGGAGGAGGGGGAGTCGAGGGGAACTTCCCAGCTGTCTGAACGTCTCCAGGACGGATCACATTTCAGACAATGCACACAACTCTCTCTCTCTCTGTCTTTTCTCTGCCATCTACCCAGTGGCGTCAGTTCAGAAAAACGCTAAGGTATGGCAACATGACTGGTGTCTTGCACGCGCGCCTCCGCGCGCGTGCAAGACACCAGTCATGTTGCCATACCTTAGCAACAGGCAGGATACATTTAAATGTTTTCCCCCGTTTCTACGGTTTCTTGGGCTGGATATGGCAGACTGGAACGGTTGTTCAAGTGCAGCTAAACTTAGCATGTTAGTAAACGTGCCACAATTAAAAATAATGCATTGCACCTGTGCAGCTGACCTGCGGAACCTGGGAATATACCATTTTGTCAAGATGGGGAGAATACAAGTGTGGAGAATATAGTCCTAATATCCTTGTTAAAGTGACCATGTTGTGAAATTTTTCATTTGTAGTTATTTTACTGTAATTTAACAACATAATAACCAGAACAGAGAGACGTTCATGGATTTATATTTAAAAGTAACTTTTATTTTCCCCCCTGGACTCAGGGTATGGCAGCTGCATACCCCTGCCATACCCAATTGACGCCCCTGCATCTACCTTGGAATTTAGTGACCTCCTCCACCCCTCTCCTCTCCACACTCTTAAAGCTGCATTCACAACTGAGAGAAACCAAGCTAATGGTTGGCTTGGTAATTCAATGTAATCTCTATGGAAACCAGCTTTTAAAATTTCCATGCTTTTTTTTTTTTTTTTTGAGCATGGACATTTTAAAAGCTGGTTTGAGATTACATTGAATTACCAAGCCAACCATTCATTAGCTTGGCTTCTCTCAGTGTGAATGCAGCATTACTCCAGTTCCTAAATTACGCCTCGCCTCTCCATCTCTCCATCTCTCAGTTCAATTCAATTCAATGGGCTGTATTGGCATGAGAGAACGTACGTTTACATTGCCAAAGCAGAAGTGTACGCAATACAATACAACCAAAACAAAATATGTACAATTGAAGGGAGTGAAACCGTTTTCATGTGTCACGGAGGGATGTACTGTTTATACAATGATTAGTAGTCTTTAAGGTGGTTGTGTTCCATTTGATATCCTTCTCCTTTCACAGCAGTTCACGAATCTTGCTGCTGTGTTTTCTCTCTCTCTCTCTCATAGTCGGAGACCTTAGGGATTTTTCTTGCTAATCAGTCTAAAAGCGGCAAATTTTGCACAGATGTAGCCCAGGGCTTGCTCTAATGATTTAGCTAGGGTGCCCGAGTCGGCAACTTTCTGGGTCGCCGCCACAGCGGCCAAATCAAGTTGGGCTCCCATCAACTTTCTATACAGGAGGAAAATACCCAGAAAAACATTTTTTTTGTGGGTATTTAAGTAGGATGTGAGGGGTCTAACTTATTAAAGCTGTTGCTTGACACAACTGCCTCATCCTATTGCCTTTTCTTCTAACCGTGGTGATGCACCCCATGTATGTATCTTAAGTTACTCTTAAGTTACTACATTTTCATCACTAAACCATCGTTTACTGGGGCCATTTGTAGCCCAGGGAATGTTTTTTGTGCAAAACAAATGCTTGCAATGGATTCAGCATCATGACAAACCCCTAGTTAGATCCTCACATCCTACTTAAATACCCGGGAAAAAAAGATTGTTTTTCTGGGTATTTTCTTCCTGTATAGAGAGTCGATGGGAGCTAAACTTGATTTGGCCACTGTGGCGACAACGAAGGTTGCCGACTCGGGCACCCTAGCTAAATCATTAGAGCATGCCCTGGGCTACATCTGTGCAAAATTTGGCGCTTTTAGACTGATTACCACGAAAAAACCCTAAAGGCCTCCGACTACACAGCAGCTCATGAATCTTGCTGCGTTCTCTTTCTCTCTCTCATTCATTCTCTCCCTCTCTCAGCAGCAAGTTAAAGACACGCCCACACACACAGAGGCGAGCCAATTGGCTTCTGACCTCTCGTACACCCGGCACTTCCTGCCAGAGCGCGGGAGCGGGGCTCTCCTCCGTCCTCTGAATTTTTGGAGTGGAGCGCCATCATCATCGCATCCTGTTCCCGTTGGAGCTCTCCTATTCAAACCAGCGGAACACATGCTGACGAGCTGGAACTCAGCAGCGGTCCAGTCTGTTCATCAGGCACGTGCACACATAGACATCAAAGGGGGCTTGAGCCCATGCCCTTTTATCCATCTGTAAAAAGTGCCCTCTCAAGACCATGAATTCGGTTTTTACTATGGTGAAAGAAATGCAAATGCCCATGTCATATCTGAAAGGCAGCATTCAAGAAAGTTTCCATGTCCAATCCTCCTGAACTTGAATCCAGCATCTTATGTTGAAAGAATTGCCTTCTCTGGGTAGAGATCAAGCATCGAAAATAGTCGACCCCCAAGTTGTGAGCTTGGAGGTCTGCTATTTTCGATATTTTCACCAAAGGGCCTTTTAGAAATGTCAGCCCCTGCCTCTCTAACATCCTCTGCACGTCCCTGCTGTTCATGCATGGCTCTTTTCTTCAGATGATGTCGTGGTTGGTCTTTGATTAGTTTGTTAAGTCGCAGATAGAAGTGCTGTGCCACTCTCTGGCACAGGACTTGATTGGTCACAATCCCATCTGAGGCCTAGCGTGTGTCCACTAGGCACACAGTGAAGGAACAGAGGGCCCTTTCAAATGAAATGATTCAGATAATAACTAGAAAAATGCAATTGGAAATTGCAAGTGTGGTTGTGGTTGCCTATTTATTGCCTAGATAGCCAGAACGACCGTCAACCTTCTCCAGAACCTTTGACAAGAACGGTAACTGGGAGATTGGCCTAAAATTAGATATAATATATGGGTAGAGATTTTTCTTTTTGATTAGGGTTGTGTACTACAGCATGCTTGTAGGGGTGTAATACAGATGGACGCACGGACGGACAGGGTGCATGCAAAACATAGTCTCCCCATGCCTTTCGGCCTGATGGAGACAACAATAATATATAATACTATCATACCATTAATATTATTATATTATCAATGGTAAGAGGGAATTCAGTTCCCAGTGAAACTGCTCCACAAGGCGCAAGCTGACTGTCATGTGGAGCCAGGCCAATCCTCGAGCTAGCACCACTCGCACCACTCCCCCCATTGCATTCCGCTCCCCCATTGAATTCCAATTGCACTTTTCCCCCATTGAATTCGAATTGCACTTTCCCCCCATCGAATTCCAATTGCACTTTTCCCCCATTGAATTCCAAATGCATCTCAACTACAATCAGAATCAGTGACATCATTTTCCATCAATTTCCAATGGCAGCGGAAAAGTTTATCCGGAATAAAGTTTCCCCAGAACTATAGTGTGTTGCCCTTCGGGTAACCATGATGACATGAAACCTGGTTTTACTTCCTCGATCAACGGTGTCCTGTGCTGGAGTATATAACCTACATTAAGCCAGTGGTTCTCAAATCGTTTTGTGTCAAGGACCCCCAAATGTAGGTCTATATATATTTGGCCGCGGGCACCCATCTGAACATTTCGCCCCACTTTGAGAACCACTGCATTCACCACTCGGACCCATGCATCCTTATCGGCATCTGATCTGATCTAGGCATAATCTATCTATAAATGCGACAAATCTCTGTGTGTGTGTATGTAATCCGCGTATCTCGAGAACCGTTCGTCCCACCGGCTTCAGATTCGGCACGCGCATTCCCCGCCGTGGCACGGAGTGCAGTGCCGGGCCTTGACCCGACCCGATGTGCGGTTTTCCGAAACCGGCACAAAACGTTCGGAATCTCCTTATGCAGAGCTGATTGTTGACATCAGGCTGTTCCGGAGGAAATCGGCGCAAGCGCTGACTCATTGTGACATCACTTCATAAAAGGCTCTGACATCACGTACGCCACATGAGTCAACAAAAAATCTCTGTGAATGTGTATGTATGTATGTGAATCTCGAGAACCGTTCTTCCCACCGGCACGCGCGTTCTCCAGATATGGGCATAAAATGAATCCCCGAATGGGGAGCTGATGTCTGACATCAGAGTTTTCCGCAACCGGTACTGTGTGTGCAGAGATCTCCATATATGGGCATAAGGGGACAAAGGCAAACAGATGGTCAAAACGGGTCCTATGACAACAGGTATATTGGGGTTTGCATTAAAGGGTGGGGACAAAGGCTAACAGATGGTCAAAACGGGTCCTATGACAACAGGTATATTGGGGTTTGCATTAAAGGGTGGGGCATTCATGGGGTCCGCTCCAAAAAAGAAAATAAAAGAGACAAAGACAAACATAAGACAAGCGACAAAGCGTGGGACTGGGAGGATGACTTGAATGATGCAGATTTAAGCAGGCTGTGTATTCTGCTTAAAGAAGAAACAAACAAAAAGCGACAGAGATCTCATATATCGGCATAAAATGGACGCAGATAAACAGATATCTCCATATACGGGCATAAAGGGACACAGACAGACAGATACAGAGATCTCCATATATGGGCATAAAATGGACGCAAATAGACAGATATCTCCATGTATGGGCATATGGGCATAAAATGGACCCAGAACTATATCTGCAGTGATCTCCATATATGGACATAAAATGGACACAGGCAAACAGATGGTCAAAACGGGTCCTATGACAACAGGTATAATGGGGTTTGCATTAAAGGGCGGGGCATTCATTCCCTATTTACATCGTTCCCGAGTTGGCCAGGTCGCCGACTACGGGCGGCCCAGCTTCTAGTAATCATAATACGTTTACCACTGTAATTTTGCACTACATGAAATGGGTCCTCTCTGCTTTTACCCATCCTAGATACTGTATTTAGGAGCAGTGGACGCTACAGCTACGCTCATGGAGCGGTGAGGGGTTCAGTGTCTTGCCCGGGGACACTTAAGACACACAGGTCCACAACACTACAGTACAAACTATTCTACTGTTTGCCCCCCCGTTTGCCATATGTCAAACTGAATTCGATAGGCTGTGCATATTTAGGAGGAACAGAGGGAAGAGGTCAATTCATCATCGGGCAGCCCATGACATCACTATAGTAACAAAACAGAGGAGTCTTTGTTGGACTCCCCGCCGCACGTCTGGTGTATCCCATAGCCTGGCTGGCCCGGCCGGCTGGCTGGCTGGCTGGCTGGCTGGCACACAGCATGTAGGTCACTGGGAGTCGAGCCATGACCTAATTCCTCCCCACATCTACAGTCAGGTGCTGTGATTTGTACACCTCTAGTGTTGTGACACTGTGAGGTATCCTCAGCTTTTGTGTCACCCATTGCTGATGTCACCACTCACCGCCACTTGGTGGCACTATATACCTGGCATTAGGAAGACAGACTTCAGAGATTGTCCTTGTTTAGACCTGGAACTTTATTGTCACACTTTAACAGGTTGTAAAGAAGTGGGTGAAATTATTTTTTCGTACAAGCAAACCCATCATTTGTAGTTTTCAGGGAGAGTGATGAAAGAAGTCACACCCAGTCTGAAGTGAGCGGTGCTATTAATGAATTTCATTAAGCGCCCCGCAAAGCTTGGCCAATGTGACCCTGGGTGTACAAACAGACACCGGTTGGCAATCACTGGACAGATGCGGGACAAACTGACAAGGCCAGATGAAAAAGAACAAGGAAAGCGGTTAAATGAGTATTGAGTAGAGTAACTTAAGATGCATACATGGTGCATCACCACGGTTAGAAGAAATGGCAATAGGATGAGGCAGTTGTGTCAAGCAGCTTTAATAAGTTCAAGGACTAAATAACACTGGCCTCAGGCCTGTACGTCAAACTGATATTTCTTGTCTGTTTGTTTGCTTGTCTGTCTGTCTGTCTGTCTGTCTGTCTGTCTGTCTGTCTGTCTGTCTGTGTCTGTCTATCGTTCTGTCTGCCTGTCCAGTCTTCCCGCGTGTGCATGAGTGTGTGTTTATTTCAGTGACACTGAATCAAGAATGACTCCTACAAAGAGTCTCCTTCATGTGTGGTAGCTGTCATGTGATGCATCATGTGATGACCTGTACTGTATCTCTCCACGTGGAGCCTGAAGGAGCAGCCAGACAGGCAGGACATCAGGTGGTCTGAAACAACACGATGATGGCTCACACATACGCATCTACTTCAAACACACATTCTTTCATGTCGATTTTTCCCGGACCGGTGCCCTTACTTGAAGTCAGTGATTGTCAAACCTTTTCATTTCAGGGAGCTCACATTTTGTTTTTCATTAGGGCCTAATAATGCATACCGACCAGGGACGTGCAGAGAGAATGTTAGAGAGGCAGGGGCTGAAGTTTCTAAAAAGGGCTTTTTGGTGAAGATATTGAAAATAGCCGACCTCCAAGCTCACAAAGCGTTGCGCTGCATTGCTTGGAGGTCGGCTTTCGGTGCCTGATACAACACTCAACATAATCATAAGCATAATTTCTACAGAGAGGGCAATTCTTTCAACATAAGATGCTGCATTCAAGTTCAGGAGAGTTTGGACAAGGCAATTCTCTTGAATGCTGCTTTCAGGTATATGGCATGGGAAGAGGGGCATTTGCATTTCTTTCACCATAGTGAAAACTGCCTTCATGGTCTGGAGAGGTCACTTTTTACAGACGGATAAAAGGGCAGGGGCTCAAGCCCCCTTTGATGTCTATGACTAAGTGTGTACGTGCCTGATACCGACCCCATAACTCAGAGAGTCACTGGTCTGTAAGGGTCCAACAGTTGTTTCCTAGCTATCATTCATTTAGCTGGGATGCTCTGGAACTTGGACTTGTAGGCCGGATTCAGACATACGCGTGAGACATCTTCTCCGTATTGTTTGAGAATGAGGGGAGAGTCCAATGCATTTTCTATCTAAGTCACGTGGTTTCATGTCGTGGCCGTGTCTCTTGCTCAACCGAAGGCTGTCTTTTGGCCAAGAGACATGGCAACGACAAAAAAACCACAAGACCTTCATTGACAATGAATTGGACTTCCCTCCTCCACTCATTCTCAGACGATACGGACACGATAGCTGTCGCAACTGTCTGTAGCGCGCCTGAGAACCACAGACTTAAGGGAACGTTGATGAGCCCTACCTCATGCTACATAAACATTCCACCAGGGGCAAGCTGGAAACATAAATCAGCCTTAGGAATTTCGAATTACAGCGAACCCTCCAATTTGTTATTTTTTATATATAGAAATAATAAATATTGAAAGCAGAATCAAGTTAATGTTGAAATGTGTATGTCCAGTAGATCATATCATATGGACGAGAAAAAGTGTTTAAGTGGTTATGGGAATTTGCACTACATGTTGATGAACTCGGCACAAACATTCCACATGGCTGAGCTTGAGTCTGTCTGTCTGTCGTGAGCCATGGCTGCCTAGGTGGTCCTTAACCACATAGCATCCCTATATGCTTAATAGGTAACACTTTTGTGAAAATAGAGTTGGTTTAGAGGGGAAAAAAAGAAGGGACCAATTGTAGACCCCTGTTGAACCCCGGTCAACGGTGCCATGGCATTGCTCCGACATTTCATTGTTCCTACATCCCATTAGTCCAAATCTGGTGAAAGTTAACCTGGTGAAAATACCATACCTAAACCTAACCCTAACCTCAGTAAAACTATGCCTAAACCTAACCCAAACCCTAACCCTAACCTCAGTAAAACTATGCCTTAACCTAACCCTAAAACCTAACCCTAACCAAATTAGGACTAATGAGATGTAGGACTAATGAGATGTAGGACTTATGGGCAGTCCCCCGGTCAACAATGTAGGGTTTAAGTGGTTAATGTGGACAGGGATATATTTGCATTCACACTGTGCTGTGATGTGAAACTTCGGTTTGAGGGAGACCTTCACTTATGTTGTTTAACTTTCTGCCTTATGATATGACATGATGTTTTGTAGCTTGTCGGAGCCAAGATGTCTCCGCTTGGCCTGATAGCTATATCGTCTTGAGGTTCAGCTTGTCCTTATAGCAGCTATAGAGTATTATAACTATTATGTGATTGTTGGCAGAACTACCTTACCACCGATCTGTGTCAGACTGTCTGTCTAACCGTTAGAATCTACTTCTCCCCATGATATCGTGTATAAGCACATCCGGGGTCGGCAGTGGCTCGGGGATAGAGTTGACATCTTAGAACACAGAGGGTTCCCAAAGGGTTCCCAGTTCGATCCCGGGCTCCCCCAGAGTTAGTCTCAAAGAGCCCTTGAGCAAGACTCTGAACCCCTAGTTGCTCCCAATGAGCAGGTTGGTGCCTTGGATGGTTTCCTCTGCCATTGATGTGTGAATGGGTGAAAGTAATGCGCAATCTCTGTAAAACGCCTTGGATAAAGGCCCTATATAAATGCACCATTTACCATTTCAACACCTTGAATAATTGTCTCTGACAGTCTGACTCCTCTTGCCTAATCAACTACTGATTGATCCAGAATTCCACAAATCTTTTCCCAAGAGCCGCTCTGAGCCACTGCCACCCAACGTGGACACAAGAAACAATACGTCTCATACATACTGCACTGGAAGTGACCCATGCAGCCTCGAATGTCAAGGCTTCTTGAGTGAGTTCAGAGTCAGACTTAGTTCACACCTAGCATTTAGAGGCAGATCATCCAGGATCCATTGTAATGCTAGGTTGGAACAGGCAACATGTATCTCTCCACACTGTCGCTGGTGTCTGTGTCAGTTAACATGAAAAGGAATGACAGCCAGTGTCACCTCGTAATTTGCATGTGACAAGCACTGATTGCACGTGACAGACGCTGATTGTATGTGACAGACACTGATTAGTGTTTTTCTGGTGTGTGATTACTGGTGGTGGAAACTGTGTGCTACACCTTCTAACAACCTAGCCAATGTACCGAGACTGCAGGGACACACACGATCCCAAGAATGAATGTCACCCAAAATGAGTTTGAAAACGTTCTGTGCATTTAGACCAGACAGTTTCTAAGTCGCTTGATTCAATAGAAAACCATTTTAACTTCAAACTACATTTTAATCCTGTCATACCCAATGAAACCCCACTCATTCTATAATGCAGTGGTTCTCAACCTTTTCAGGCCGCGACCCGCAAAATAATCATATTTGAACTGGGGACCCCCCACCCTGACGAGCACTAAAGAGTTGAGGCATACATTTTGTACCAGTAAGACTCCCTAATCGGGAGATAAGCGACCGTAGGTCACATGTATACACAAAGAGTAGGGAGCAGTGTCCCCAAACAATGTGGAGGGATCCATGTTGATGACATGAGTGTAGACATACTGTGTAGCGAGTTTCGTGATAATAGGGGAAAAATTGGAGGAGCAGTGTCCAAAAATGTGCTTTCAAAAATCGGCCTGAAGGTGGCGCTATATGGGACAGATCCATGTTGATGACATGAGTGTAGACATACTGTGTACCGATTTGAGTGATTTTAGGGGCAAAATTGTAGGAGCAGTGTCCAAAAATGTGTTTTGCAAGAATCGGCCTCATGGTGGCGCTAGAAGAGGGCCATGTGAGAAATGAGGGGTGGGGTCTCCGTGCCGCCGAGGCGGACGAATAGGTACCGGCCCCGGCTCTCCCGGTCGCTCCTAGCCCAAGTTACGGCATTGTATGTGCGCTGCAGTGGCAGGGGGTCCTCCACTGGGGGCGCCACCACTTTTGCATCCGTTCTGGAGCACCAGGAGTCGGTGGTCCCCGGGAATTCCCCGTGAGCAGCCCCGTTGGGGTGGTCATTTGGTCATTTTTGCACATTTGGTCATTTTTTACATCTGGGGGTCCCCCAGGGACCTGGGGGTCCCTGGGGCTCCGGGGGTCCTTGGAGGTTGTAGTTTGGCAGGCAAGGAGTGTGTGTGTAAAATCTGGCATGGATGGGGTCAACGGGTGCGGAGATATAAGCAGGGAAAAAGTGTGACGTGTGACGTGTGAGCACATTTGGTCATTTTTTACATCTGGGGGTCCCCCAGGGACCTGGGGGTCCCTGGGGCTCTGGGGGTCCTTGGAGGTTGTAGTTTGGCAGTCAAGGAGTGTGTGTGCAAAATCTGGCATGGATCGGGGCAACAGTTGTGGAGATATGAGCAGGGCAAAAGTGTGACGGACTCACTCTCAGACAGACCAGGTACCAGGTTTTGGTAGTAAATGCGACCTACGGTCGCAATAACACGGTTCTATTGTGAAAATAGCAGATCTACATGCTCACAACGCCTCGCAGCGCGAGGCGTTGTGAGCATGTAGATCTGCTATTTTTAATTGTTTTATTTCACTCGTGCTTTGGCAATGTAAATGTCTTTATGCCCCTTTGAATTGAACTGTGTTGTGTGTGTGTGTGTGTGTGTGTGTGTGTGTGTGTGTGTGTGTGTGTGTGTGTGTGTGTGTGTGTGTGCGTGCGTGCGTGCGTGCGTGCGTGCGTGCGTGCGTGCGTGCGTGCGTGCGTGCGTGCGTGCGTGCGTGCGTGCGTGCGTGCGCGCGCGCGGGTGTGCGTGCCTGTGTGCGTGCACATACTCCAGGAGCCCTAGGGAAGCGGAGGAGATGATGTCTCCCAAGGGACCCTAGACAGACAGACAGACAGACCGACTGCCAGATGTGTGCGTGCGTGCGTGCGTGCGTGTGTGCGTGCTGCCGTGCGTGTCCTGGCCCATTTACTGTCATCCACAGCAGCAACGTCCAGAGGCCTTTCAGCATGTGCACTGACACGTTCAGAAATCATTCTCTCTCTGCTCCGCAAGACTGGAAATCAAAAGCCGGGGAGGAGAGGAGGTTTTCTGCCCTCCTTCAAGTGCCTGCTGCTGCTGCTGGGTCTCCCAAATGGAAAGGGGGACATATATGATCAAAGGCCCCTTCACACACCAAGCACCATAACTGTAACTAACTATTATAACCATTAAAGATATGGTTTTATTTTAATTGTTCTAAATCATGTGGATGACACAGTCCACACCACAGTATGACAAAGATAATGCCGGTAACTATATCGTCTCTGTCGGGCGGAAACCACATGTCCAAAACTATTAACTTTTCAGGATTCAAATAAAAATATTAGCAAAAGTAGCAGATCTACATTAAGCTTTCGAGCTTTTCGAACTATTATAACTATAAATATATCATTTTTTTATTGTTCTGTCTTGCCTGGATGACACAGTCCACTCCACAACTATATGACAAAGATAACGGTGAAGGATAGTTATAGTGTCTGGTGGTGTGAACGACCCTTTTAGAATGATTATAGATTAGGATAAATAAACTATTACCACTGTGGGAATGTCCTGGAGGCAGTGGTGGAGGAAGTACTCAAAGTGTTTTTCTTTTTTTATTTTATTTTTTATTTTTACATAAGTAAAAGTAGAAATACCCTGTTTTTACAAGTGCACAGGTATCAATTTACTTAACTAAAGCTGACAAATAATTCTATTTCGAATGATTTTTTTTAAAAGTGAATTATTTGAGATAACATTTGCCTCTGCCATTACTCCGACACAGTATCGTAAACTATTGAAACATGCTCAAAATAAATAAATAAACCTCAATATTGGACTTTTTTCCCACAGTAATTGAGTAAATGTACTTTAGCTACTTTCGGCCACTGCCTCGGGGGGGGGGGGCTTGCATATAATGCTACAGTAGTGACAGTGGTCTATTACAGGGCGGTGTGAATAGAGTGGTGCGGTGTCTGGCAGGCCGCCAGATGGTGGGGTGGGGGGTGGTGTGGGGGGGGGGGGTATCATTACAGAGTGACAGACCCCACTGTTGTCTGTGTTGATTTGAGGCAGAGGAGAAGCGTGCAGTTACAGTGGCCTGTCACAAAGGGGGTTAATGGTGCGTAGCCCAGTTGACGCTGGTTTTTCAACAAGGGAGAGAGAAGGGGGGGGGGGGGGGACTGGAGTGGAGAGAGAGAGAGAGAGAGAGAGAGAGACACACACACACACACACGAGAGAGAGAAAGAGCGAGAGATCTGTGTGCTATTTTAAACACATTTGAGAAATTGCTGCAAATCATCTCCAAAACTATGATACAGAGCATCTGCAAAACCTTGAAAAATTGCTACTACAGTACATGTTTCAAAAGCTTTATAAAAGTCTTTGCATGTAGGCCTATATATACAGGTATATATATATATATATATATTTTTTTTTTTTTTTTTTTTTTTTTTTTTTTTTCTCTCAGCAAATGCACATATTTACTGTATAGGCAGACTTTATGTGTGGTTTGGTTTCACATACATTTTGATTGTTTTATTTCTCACTTGCAGACTTGCTAATGAAGCCCCTTTGAGTGGAATGGGGGGGGCGAGGGGGGGGGGGGGGGGGGCAGTCATACCAGGTGGTTTAAAGCAGTGGCTCCCAAAGCTTTTTAGCTCAAGACCCAAAAGCCAAATTAGACGTTTGCCCGTGACGCAAACTAGTGAAAACAGAAGATCTACAAGCTTGTAGATCAGCTATTTTCAGTACTGTGTTTGTTTGTTTCTTTGTTTTAAAATATATATTTTAAAAAATATGTTTTATTTGGGATTGGAAAATCTTTTGAAATGTATTTTTAAATGTAGGAAAAGTGGTTTAAAGCAGTAACAAGTGAACCAACCACATGGAGAAGCCTATATTTCACACACGCCTCTGACAGGACAAGTGATTAAGCCTGGGAGATAATATACTGCCCTGCATCAAACAGGCTGTGTCACAACTTTACATTCGAAAGCAACGACTACTTTGCTGATGAAAGCAGCTGTGGCTTTTTTAATTTCCCCTCGGGGGCCAATAAAGTAGTTCTATTCTATTCTGCTAACATGAAACAATAGAGATATTCATATAGCATAGCTTTCCTCTAACCTCCAACCATCTGACATTCGGAGAAATAGCTAAATGGGATTAAGAAAGCAAGCTATTGTGACCTGGCCTTATATTTTACTGGCGTATATTTGAACTATTATTACTATATTCATCTCACTCTAATTCTCTTAAATGTAAAAAGAAAAAGGTAATTTATAAATGCAACTGTTCTGTTATCAGAAAACAAGCTTTTTGAGAAATACCTGGAATATGATATGATTTAAAAATCTTTCATTACAAACATTATGGCAAGAAAACACACGAACCGGGTCATTAAGTGGGGATTAAAGGACCACTCCACCCATTTTCAACCTTATCTTCATTGTGTCAACTCACTCTGTGTGTCAGAGGAGGGCTGTGGACAGTTCAGAAACCCGCTTAACTGTGACATCATCGCTAGGCAGGTTAGGTCTGCTAAATGTCTAAATTGTAGGTCACATTGGCCAAGCTTCGAAGGGCACTTAAAGGGATCCTATCATCCTTGGGCCTGGCTAATATGACAAATATGCCTTAATACATTATAATAGTCCTCTATAACTACAATGTAAAATTAAAACACCTTAAATATTTTATTTCTTCTAGAAATAGCTAATCTTTCACTCAATAGGGGAAATGCCCGTCGCAAGTTGATGATGTCATAAAACCATGTGTGATCTATCCCTATGGCAGGGGTCTTCAACGTTTTCAGGCCGGGGACCCCCAAACTGATGGGGAGATGGAGCAGGGACCCCTTACCACCTCGTAGGGTGGGCCGTACCACTACCATTTCTAAACATACTACTTATTAACTGAGAACCAATGTCAATAATATCAGCAATCTGTCAATTGCATAGTAATCATGTATTAAAGCTATTCAAAATGGATAGAATCATGATTTATTTTATAACATTATGTAAAAAAAAATGAATGAAATCTTTTTTTTTTTTTTTTTTTTTTTTTTTTAAAGCAATAATTTCACGGACCCCCTGCAGTACCTCCGCGGACCCCCTAGGGGTCGCGGACCCCCTGTTGAAGACCCCTGCCCTATGGAATTCATGGCATGCATGTGAAAATAACATACTTACTAATAGTAATACTTACTATGGTTAATATGAGCATCAAATCAACATCAACATTTCAAATGTGTGTCTTTTTTTTGCACATGGTTTTATGACATCAACTTGCAACGGGTATTTCTAGAAGAAATAAAATATTTAAGGTGTTTTTAAATTTACACTGTAGGTATAGAGGACAGTTATAATGCATTAAGGCATATTTGTCGTATTAGTCAGGGATCATTTTATTAATGAAATAAACTCATGAATAGCAACGCTCACTTCACGCTATAGGGGTGATTTTTTTATTTAATGTGAGAACAACGGCTTCCATTATGGCATGCTAAGCTTTCCAGGAATAGAATGCCTGCAGTTCCTGTCAGCTTGCGGGCTCCCTAGCCATGATGTCACTGGTGGCAGGCGGGTGCGGGTTTCTGAACTGTCCGCTCCACAGCCAATCACTGAGATACAGACAGAGAAGACAGAAGACATTAGAATGATGAGCATTAGTGAGGACCAATTACTGGGTGGGTGACGTGGTCCTTTTTTCAGGCCAATTAAGGACCCCTTAGCTGAGAGAGAGATGAAGCAGGGAGAAGGGACCCCCAGATTCCATATAGGCCTAAAATCATTTGAAAGCACAATCATCAGTGTATTTTGGATTCATGTCAATTTGTGTATATGTAACCACTTGAACGGTCAATATTTGAAAAACTTGACCTTTCACTCTGTACTTAGTCTGCTCTTTTCTCCCTATAGTTCTCAGAATATGGACGTTAGGGTTCAAGTGGTTAATATAAAAAAGGAGAAAAAAGGTTTCTATCACACAAAGATTTGAAGGACCCCTGCTTTAAAGGTTAAGCTGGCATGAAATAATTGCGCCCTCTTCCTTTATTACCTGATGGTGTGACAACGTATGTGACAATAAAGTTGATCTGGAAAGTCAAGCTGTCAATTCCTTGTTCCACTGCGCTGACATGTGACAGCGATTGCTAACTGGGCTGGAAATTCAAGAGGAATAAACTGCAGTCAATGGAACAGGAGCGAGAGAGAGAGAGAGAGAAGAGAAGAGAAGAGAAGAGAAGGCATGATGGGAGCACTGACATAGAAATGCCAGTTAGTATTTGTCTTCCAGGATATATTTTCTCCCCCTCTCATCACAACACGCCAAGAAGAGCAGCAGAGAAAGAGCTATCTGTAGAGAGAGGCCCAAATAATCACTTTCATCATTTCATGGGACAACAAGCCTTGCCTTCCCATGCACGTCTGCCAATAATAGGCCAATATGATGAAATGATAAGAGAAAGACAAGTAACTGAGTACATTTCCTCAAGTAGTGTATACTTCAGTACAATTTTGAGCTGGTTTACTTGATTAGACCATTTCCTGGAAGGAGCTAAGCTCCAACATCTGGCTTTGTCTGGTACGAGGTATCACGGACAAAGCGTCCCGAAGTGTGGCATAAAGTGCTCAAAGGGGCCTTTTCCACCAAAAGAACCTTGGTTCAAGAACCAGTGCTGTTCAACTTTCTTGGAACCTTGGCTTGTTCTTGCGAACCAGATTGAACCAGAGCCATTGTCCCCCAGTTCAGATGGTGGTTCACTGGAAAAACCAAGGATTTTGTGGTTCCCGTTCAGAACCAACTTTTACGGTTCAGAACCAACTCGGTTCTCGGTGGAAAAGCTCACCTCTGTGTCTTCCCATAGGCGGGAGAAAGAACTTTCTTTGCCAGTCGAAAAGCGCCCAATGTGTGTTGTACACTCAGGCCAGGGTCACATTGGCCAAGCTTTGCGGGACGCTTAATGAAATTAACACATAAATAGCCCCACTCGCTCACTTCACATAGGGGCGCTTTTCAAAAAGTTCCTTGGTTCCTCTGGTTCAATCTGGCTCAATCTGGTGGAAACGCAAGCCGGTTCGCGGCCGGTTCGTAAGAACAAACCAAGGATCCAAGAAAGTTGAATGGCACTGGTTCTTGAACCAAGGTTCTTTTGGTGGAGAAGGCCCCTAGGTGTGATTTATTTTGTTGCTAGGCTACTATAGTTTCTAGATTTAGATTATTATTATTATAAAATATACATGAACAAATTAAACCTTGTTTCATACGTCATCCATTCGACAAGCGCCTGCGTTGTAAACTTGTAGATCTACAATTTTCAAAAGGTTTTGAAAACCTTTGAAAAAACTTTTTGTAGCCTACTTTATGAAACACAGTATATATATTTGAAAACACTCTTGTATTTTTCCTCAAGTAAACAATTTGATTACAGGACTTTTACTTGTAACAGACAGAGTTTGATTGATTGATTGGGTCTCTTACTCTCGTTTCCATTGTGGTCCTCAATTCATCAACAGTTTGTCTACATTTGAATGGCAACTTTTAAAAATCTATAAAGTAGACTACTTCTTCCACTACTGATGATTTCATGGGACAACAACGCTTCCCATGAACTTCTGCTGAAATGATTAGGCATGTAGATAGGCTATGATGTGCTGCTCATTTGTCTCATGTGAATATACAATTGAAACAGCTGACTTTATCTGGTAATAAACAGATAAACAAAGATGAGAGGGGACACATATTAAAAGCCACGTCATTGCCATGGATGTCCCAAAACCTCCTTTGAACTCGAGTCTGGACCATTAATTAATTTGGTTATTCCATCCCAGTGGTTCCATGCTCAATGAATGGGACAGGGAGCGCGCGTGGCTCGCACACGGGAGCGCGCATCACAGAGAGAGAGTCAGTCAGGGAGAGAGAGAGAGAAGAGTTGTGTTTCTGGACTGGAGAGAGAGAGAGAGAGAGAGAGAGGGAGGAGAAAGGGACTACGAGGATCACTGCTCTCTATCAATCTATGAATCTGCAAAAAACAGAAATGGCCTGGATAAGCCCTCGCGTGCCCACAGAAGAACAACCGCCGATAGTCCACGATCGTTCGCCGGCGAAGCTTTTGTGAAAGCAACAGCAAAAACTAGTTTTGACACCGTTTTGCCGGGGGATCTGGAGGAGGAGACAGAACGAACAGGGGAACCGTTTCCAATCTCAGCGGAAAAGGAACGGATCGGGAGATCGGACAGCTTCTTCAGCAGAGCAAAAACATTAAAGTTTACAACAGTGCAAGATGCAGGGGTTTTCAGCCACTGGTAAGTGCATGATATATGGCTACAGCACAGCTCCCGTCTGTGTCGTTGTCTGTCGTATTGTCTCATATAGGCTATTCGTGGGTGTTGCTTATACTTTTTTCAGAAGACTGTGTGTGTGTGTGTGTGTGTGTGTGTGTGTGTGTGTGTGCGTGTGTGTGTGTGCGTGTGTGTGTGTGTGTGTGTCACGTACGCACGCGCGCGCGCACACACACGCACGCGCGCGCAGTCTTCCACAGAATTCCCAAATTCTTTTGCCAGCTGTCAGCGGGGCTGCAGACAGAGAGAACTTAAAGGCCCGTCCTTATCTCCAGGGTCTGCTGTGTTTTTAGTGTTGCTCGTCCACTTCTTTATATTTACCAACATGCTGTTGGTGTGTGGGGGGCTGCACACTACACACACTGCACACAGTGAGCTGACAGCACTAGAATAGGAGCAACGCAGTACCCAGACCCTCTCTGACGTCACCAGCCCCCACCCCTCAGCTTATCAACTTTGTGTTTATTGATTGATGCTGTTGCCTTCAGTGATTGACTGACTCACCTTACACTAGACTGACTAGACTCTGCAACTCTGCATGTGATGCAGCTGATTATGATAGTGGTTTTGATGATGATGATGATGATGATGATGATGATGGTGATGATGATGAAAGATGAGTAGTGTAGCCATTCATCAGAACATGATATGAGAGAGAGAGAGAGAGAGAGAGAGATGCACTGAAAGAGGAGGACAAGCATGGCCTGGAATGTCATTAGAAGTCAGCCAAGTGTGTGTGTGTGTGTGTGTGTGTGTGTGTGTGTGTGTGTGTGTGTGTGTGTGTGTGTGTGTGTGCACACGTGGGCATCTAAGTGGCACTGGCAGCATACACACCGTGTGCATGTGGCTGTGCCTGGCTGGCACATGCACACGGGTGGGTGGGTGCACATATTCCTGTCTGTTTCCCACTATGAGATGAATCAGGCAACTTGACTTTGTTACTCTTATGCCCTGCGATAACGACTGTTCAGCAGGGTTTTCCTTGTTTTATTTAGTTTCCTTTTATTTTCCTCTTGACTTCCAGTCAAAAGAAACAGTTCACCGTGGGCTGTGTATTGTGTGTCATTTAGTGGTAGAAAAGTAATTAAGTACATGACATGTACTCAACTGTACTTAAGGACAATTTGATTAATTTCTTTTGTCACAACAATCGTGATATGACATTTTCATATCGTCCCATCGCTATTTGGTATTGACACTTACAGTATTTATAACATGAGTACTCCTTCTATCAGTGGTGTTATTACTGTATGTGTTGTACGGGTGCTGGTGGTCCGCTCTCTCACGGACGTCTGCACATGACAGATTGTGGGCATTTGGCCTGAAAACGCAGATCCCACCCGACCCGACCCAGACAGACGGCAGGCAGCGCTGAGTTACTGTGAGAACCCCAAACTGTGTACAACTACATGTCTAAATGCTTTAGACCAATGAGATAAAGCAGCACTGATGTGCTTTACATGAAGAATGGGGGATAGGAGAAGAGGGGGCGAGAGAGAGAGAGAGTGTATGTGTGTGTGTGTGTTAGGGAGTGTACGTACTTACTATACTTGTGAGGGCCGAATAGGGACAGGACGACACGAAAATGTCATGTCACGATTATTAATTTGTGACCAAAATAATCGCTAAAATTTCTGTGTGGAGTTTGCATGTTCTCCCCGTGTCCTCTAGGGTAGGTACCCTCACAAAAAGCATGCAGTAATTCTGGTCTCTATACTGCCTCCCCCTGGCCAGCCGGGGTCCCTGATGGAGGGGAAAGGAACTGGTTGGAATAACGTGGAAGATGCGCTACGTCCAACCGGGGAAACTTCCCCCTGTCAGGTGAAAAGAAGCAACTTGGACTCCTCATGCACTGAAGGAAGCATGAGGTCAGTCCGTTGTCTCCCCAGGTTGGCAGAGGGAGTGTAGCGCCCAGGATTACATTAGACAATTGGCACTGGGTAAAAAAAGGGTTGCAAAATCGTGGGATAAAAATGTAGGTTAAAAAAAAGGATTTGAGAATTACTACAGTGTGAGGAACAACATTTCCCTGGTCCTCCTCACAAGAAAAAAAGCTGTTGCTTAAAAAAGATTTAGGCTTGATTCATAGTTTGAGTGCAGCTGTTATTATAGCTGATCCACAAGCTCACAGCGTGTCACAGCGCCATTGAACTCTGCATAGGGTTGAAAATGAAAATGGCAAAAAGGGGTAAAAATGGCATTTCTAAAATTATCGTGCAAAAAATCTCAGAGGTTGCAGCAGAGGTGAGCTGGTGTGCAGTGAGAGAGACTGTGTTTGTTGTGAGACTCGGGGGACAAATCGATCTGCCATCCTCTCTCTCGGCCGACTTTTCCTTTTTCCGGCAGCCTTATCGCCCACACACACACACACACACACACACACACACACACACACACACACACACACACACACACACACACACACACACACACACACACACACACACACACACACAGACACGCACACACACATCACACATCTCTCTCGTTCCCAAGACCTTACTCTTTTTTCCATCTTTCCATTCTCCCCCTCTCCCACACACAGTCCCAGATCAGTCCTCCCCTCCCCTCCTCTCTTTCTCTCAGCTGGTGTGGTGCTCAGGCAGATCAGAAAACAGCTGTTGGATGAAAATATAAAGTGCATTGTTTCTTTCTGGAGTCTGTTTCCCTCAAGTCCGTTCCCCACACATGGGAACCTGCGAGGCCAGAGCCCTCACAGTCAAGTTAGATATCGTCGTTGTCGGGTGGAAACCTTGTATCATGTCCAAAACCGTTCGTTTTGTATTTATCATTTAAAAAAAGTATTTAAACTAGTAAAAAACGGCCGATCTACAAGCATGTGTGCTTGTAGATCTGCTGTCTTCACTAGTCTTGTGCAACAGTCTTGTATGACTTTATGAAAATCATACAAATCATATCAAATCTGAAACTTGAGATACAAGTTTTCTGCCCGACAGTGACGATAATGCTATGTATTGTATTTTATATTTCACTGTACACATTTGTGTATTATTTATGTGTTCTGCAATACCATTGTATTTGTGGTGTGTAGGCTGAACGGTGAGCAGAGTGCCTGAGTCCATTAATCATTGGTGAATAAACCCATTAACCCTAACATTCACTTGCATCTGATATCCTCAGTTATATATTGTTGCGACCGAAGTTTAGTATGAGAAACGCTGCATCTTGTCTCCGTCTGTCCGTGTCAGTTTCTTTACGGTCTGTGGGTTTGCCACTCTGACATCACTGTGATGTCAGTGGAACCACACTAACAGAATCACTTTTATGCCCATATATGGAGATCCCTGATATCATCCATAAGCCCATATCTAACAGGACTTCATATGGGAATGCCCATATATGGAGGCCACATACCACACTAACTGAATGCATATATGGCCAAGACAGCTCATATCTGTGTAGCTGGTTCTACAGAAAGGGATCTCCATATATGGGCATAAAAGGGATTGTATCTATGATGTCATAGACGTCATAGGACTTTGACATAACGAATACCTGAGTAAGCATGTTTGGGGTCTCACAGCATATCTCCATACAGTACATGGATCTCCATATATGGGTACCAGGGCTTTCTATATATGGGTAACTGGTCCGCGTTACAACTGTGGTGGTTGTATTTGGTCTCCCTGCACATAGCACCACTACTGGTTGTATTGCATGCATAGATCCAACGCTCCACAAGTCCCAGACTCTTCTTCTTTCTGGCTCCCAAACTGTGGAATGAACTCCTTCCCTATTGCAATTAGAACTGCAGACTCACTGTCAATCTTTTCACTACCAATCTTCAATCATCTCCACTTTAGCCCATATAGCTCTTGCCGTAGCACTTGCCCATGCCTTTGTGACCTTGCAGGCTTATTCAAAGGATAAAATATAACTTTGTTACTTGCATGTTATGTAGACAGGTGCCAGGTAATTGTTGACCTGGCATCCTTTAGTGCAGGGGTCTTCAACGTTTTCAGGCCAAGGTCCCCTTTGTTGAGAGAGAGATGAAGCAGGGACCCCCACAACCTTTTCATAGATACCATATAGTTTCATCGTTTGGCAGCACGATCATCAGTGTATTTTGGATTCATGTCAATTTGTGTTTTCAGATATTTAGCCACTTGAACCGTCATTACTTAATAAACTTGACCTTTCACTTTGTACTTTGTCTGCTCTTTTTCCCCTCTACACCAAACCTCTTTGCCGAAAATAGCCGATCTATTCTACACGCTCACAATGCCTTGCGCTGCGAGGCGTTGTGAGCTTGTAGATCTGCTATTTTTGGCTACAGTTCTCAGAATATGGACCCTAGGGTTCAATCTTTTGGAAGATTTGGAGGACCCCCTGTAGTAACTCTTAGGACCCCCTAGGGGTCCCGGACCCCCTGTTGAAGACCCCTGCTATTGCGTGTATAGTACACGCAATGTACAGATTATAGCGTTTTTGGATATTCTACTGTAAGACTGATGATAGGTTCTTGGTTTACCTATGATCCTAGAATAGATGACTGTCTCTATATGCATTTGGTGTATTATAACTTTTGTTGTCCTTGCTTAGGCCAGTGGGGGACCCTGGTTCAGGTTAGGGATGGGACGATATTGTCACATTAGAAATGTGCATATACCCTCTATACACTTAAACTTTGTTGGTTTGTTTATTGTTGAGTGAGACAACAATGTTGCACATTAAGTTAATCATCCAGGGACCGCCCAAAATAATTTGGAGACCCCCCCTCCCGGGCGTCCACACCCACAGGTTGAGAACCACTGCTTTACACCACTCTCTCTCTCTCTCTCTCTCTCAGTGCAGTGGGTGAAGTGTGTCTCCTGGTGTTAGTAGGTCAGAGGCAGGACGAGGGTCCTGAAGGAGCGGCTATTAGCGGCTACACGGCTAGCAATCCCAGCATGCCTTGTTCCTGGCAGGGCTGTTTACGTTATTTATTATTAACAAAAGCCGCTGGGGCCGTCTGTGTTTAACCAGGCCAATGTAAACACCTCCCCTCCTGGAGCTGGATAAACACTGGAGGAGGAGGAGGAGGGGAATATTATCTCCCTCACCTAGGACCCCCTCGCCACACACACACGCACGCACGCACGCACGCACGCACGCACGCACGCACGCACGCACACGCGCGCGCACACGCACACAGTCTCTCACATTCACTAACCTTTCCAAATGGTTTCAGATTTGTATCCACCGCTATCTGAAGTCTATCAGACTGCAGAGCTGCTGCTGCTGCTCTCTCTCTCTCTCTCTCTCTCTCTCTCTCTCTCTCTCTCTCTCTCTCACCTCTCTTTGATCTAGGGATGGGACGATATGAAAAATTTCATATCACGATTATTGTGGCAAAAGAAATCACGATTTACGATATTATCACGATAATCAAAACTATTATCCGGGGGGCGAAATATTTGCCAAAAAATAGCAGATCTACAAGCTCACAACGCGTCACAACGTGACGCGTTGTGAGCTTGTAGATCGGCTGTTTTTTGGCCAAGACATTTGATAGAGAGTGAAAAAAAGACTTTATCAAGTACGCACAGTATATTATACTGTAAGTACCTTTTACCATTTATAGAGGGTTTAAGTGGTACCAGATATGCAGCTCGGCAAATAAAAGGTGATCCCAGTGCATGACGGAGGACGATATCACAATAAATTAAATCTCCACGATACGATTATCGTGAGTGTTTTTAATCGCGATAAACGATAATATCGCGTATCGTCCCATCCCTACTTTGTTCATCCCACAGTCCTCCACGTCTTTTCCCCTCTCTCTGTGTGTGTGTGTGTGTGTCTCTCTCTCTCTTTCTCTCTCTCTCTCTCTGTCTCTCTCTCTGTCACAGTGTCACACTGATTTCAATAATGGTGCTCATGCTCCGGTCCTGCTGTTGCTGGGACCTCAGCCAAACACGCACGACTCTGTGTGTGTGTGTGTGTGTGTGTGTGTGTGTGTGTGTGTGTGTGTGTGTGTGTGTGTGTGTAATACGAAATAGGCCTCTGAGTTTGATCAGCACTTTTTTTGACGATATTTTATTGCTATTTTTAGAAGCATATTTTTTGTCTGCATGCTCTCGATGCCCGGAAGAAATGGAAGCTGATCTTTTACTGTTTATGGAACGGATGAATGTGTGTGTGTGTGTGTGTGTGTGTGTGTGTGTGTGTGTGTGTGTGTGTGTGTGTGCGTGTGCATGTGTGTGTGTGTGTGCTACAGTGTATACTATTTGCATTCTGTTTCCGCTGCGTCGTCAAACAAGCAGCATTGAGAGATAACGACAGGGTTTTGTTTTAAGAGATTACTTCAAGTGCACAGATAAGATCCTCCAGCAGTGTGAGTTCCAGTAAAGCAGTTACGGTGTTGCGATGATGAACTGCTATAGGATTAACCCATTTAGGCTTTTAGGTTTGTAACTCAAATTTTGCTTCTGGGGGGGTCCCTGGAATGAAATATTTTGAGATGCGGGTCCGTGGCCAAGTACATTTTTTTGGGGGGTCCTTCACGTGAAAATGTTTGAGAACCACTGACATAGTAGTCTCTCAAGAACATACTGAGCTCCATTTAAGTGAAAAGGGCCTTTTCTTTGACGATGGCTGGCCAGATTGCTGACATAGAAACATAGGGTTTTTCAAAAAACCTTAGAAGGATTCAAAAGACACTTATAGAATCGGGTCAAAATTCGAATTTTCATGATTTTTCAAAAATAGCAGATCTACAAGCTTGCAGCGCGGCACTCGGTGCCGCGCTGTGAGCTTGTATATCTGCTATTTTTCAATAGTTAAAGCATAAAATAATGATACACAATATGTGTACCCGTTCTAAATTGGTTAAAGCTAATGGTGGGGAATGGAGACTGTAAACTGGTTAGCATTGATGCCTGGCCCTGACACTGATTGACACTCCTGTTCGACTGGTTCACACACAACTGACAGATGGAGAGTCCTAAGAGGCCATTTATGCTTTGCCGTGTGACTGTGGCGAGCGGCGGAAACAGTCGATCTACAAGCTCGCAGCTTGTGGCGGACGCGACGCGCTGCGAGCTTGCAGGTCGGCTGTTTTCGGTGTGCGGCAACCGCTGTGCGTCGGAGCCTAAATTAAGCATTAGGAAGATAGAGTGTGTGTGTGTGTGTAGGGACATGGCACACACATGCATGTGTGTATTTCAAGGGTTTTATTGTCACATGCACAACAATACAAGTTGTGGCAACATTGCAGGCAGTGAATTTCTTGTTCTTAAAGAGCCTCCTCCTTCGACTTTGTGACAACAATAAAAACACACAAGGAGAAGATCTAAAAAGCAACAGCAGATAAAAAAAAGATAATAAAATGAGACACAAAAGATAATAAAATAAGATAATAAAAAAGTCAAGTAGCAAAAAAAAAGGGGTGGAAAAGAAACACTGCAAATGCCATATGGGGCTGCAAAATAAAATTGCAAACGCAGACGCTGTGCGTGCGTATGTGAGTGCGTGCACGCGCTGTGCGTGCGTGCGTGCGTGCGTGCGTGAGAACACATGGAAACAATGGTGCAGAGTAGGAGGCTGTGTTAAAACCTGAGACCCTTTTGTCAACGGAAGTCTACTTTTGGCGCCTGCAACAAAGCAGCCACCAGTATTATGTTGCTAAGAGTGTTATGCTTTAGCACGACGGTGCTTACAGTAAGGTATGTGGTTCCACACAGCGTTGAGTTAACTGTGAAACTGTCAAGGTTTAAAGTAGATCTAACTGTGTGTCAAGTAACTAGGGATGGGACGATATATCATGATTATCGTGACCAAAGAAATCGTGATTTACGATATTATCGCGATAATCAAAATATCCCCAACATCCATTATCCTGGGGTGGAACATTTGCCAAAGAATTGCTGATCTACAAGCTCACAACGCGTCACGTTGCGACGCGTTGTGAACTTGTATCAAGTACGTATGTTATCAGTACATTTTACCAATAGAGGGTTTAAATGGTACCGAATATGCAGCTTGGCAAATAAAAGGTGAATTCATCCCAGTGCATGACTGCATTTCACAATAGATTAAATCTCCACGATACGATTATCGTGAGTGTTTTTTTTTTTCACGATAATATCGCTTATCGTCCCATCCCTACAAGTAACTGTTTGGAATTAGCATGTTTCTGCTCAAAGTAACCGTCCTCCACCAGTGCTCACTATGTTTACACTGACGCACGCACGCACGCACACACACACACACACACACACAAACACACGCACGCACACAGAAGGCGGAAGTGACCTAGTTTTCCTAAATGGTACCAACTGTTGAGGCCTTGAAATGGACATGCCGGGGTTGTATTCTGTGTCACCCAAATAAAGGAGTGGTGACGCGCTCCCAGGGGTGATTCAGACAGGCTAACTGCTCAGTGTGTGAATTAATCTTTATATACATACACGTCCACATGCGTTGGGCTTGTATTTAAGCCAGCTGTTATAGTGAATAGTTTGTGCCTGTAGACTAGACATGAAGTAGTGTGGAGTTTTAGTGCACGTGACTCGTGCACTGGACGTTCCCATGTTATTATCCATACATTTACTCAAGTAGCTACTGTACATAAGTACAATTTTGATGTACTTTACTGGAATGTTTCCAATTTTCAGTATACTGTAGTACATCTCAGAGGCAAATATTGTACTTTTACTCCACTACAATTATTTGAAGACCTTAGTTGGTTACTTATCACTTTGCAAAACATATCTGACTTAAGCCATGGCTATTTGAAAAAAATAAAAACGATCTACAAGCTCACAACGCGTCACTTTTGTGAGCTTTTTATGCATTTAGAAACTTGGGGAAATGGGATATTTTGCATAATGAGTAATTTTACTTTTAGTACACAAGTGTATTTTGACGCCAATACTTTCATACTTTGAATACCAGAGTAACCGATTATTTCTGCATGGTCGTATTGACAAAATTCAGTGTTTCTTCCACCACTGTTATTACCCCCCACCCCCCCCCCCCACCCCCACGCCCCAAAGAAAAGAAAAAGATCTCAAATAATGTGATACATCGATAGTTGGAATCTCACAGATCTACTACTCGCTGTGAACTTGTAGATCTGCTATTTCTGCCACACGACACACCGTCGTAGGACTAAATATAAACCGGGCCAACGAGGCTACTAGGTTCATTTTCACACCCTAAAAGAGAATCACGTGGGTCTCAGATCTGGGATGGGAAGTGAAGTCAAATGTTCTCCTAGCCCCTTTTAACCCATCTGCTGTCTGTCTGTCTGTCTGTCTGTCTGTCTGTCTGTCTGTCTGTCTGTCTGGGTTGGACCTACCCTGATGAGGGGGATTTTCCTGGGAAAGTCATATGGAAAGAAAAAAAAAATAGTCTTTAATAGTAAAAGCATGTTCCATTCTAGTTCGTTCCCTTTGTGTGTGTGTGTGTGTGTGTGTGTGTGTGCGCGAGCGCGTGCATTTTACAAGCTCCGCTCCTTCCTAGCACACTGAAGGCATTGTGTTTTCCCTCTGATCATCAGAAGAGCGGGCTGTCTGGAATCACTGCTTCCTGCATACACTGGGGTGAGGAGAGGAGAGGAGAGGAGAGGAGAGGAGAGGAGAGGAGAGGAGAGGAGAGGAGAGGAGAGGAGAGGAGAGGAGAGGAGAGGAGAGGAGACAAGGGTAGATGAGAGAGGAGAGGAGAGGACAGAGAGAGAAAAGGGGGTGGAGGGGTTTTGGTTGGGAGGAGGTTTGGAGAGAACCAGGAAGCACCTGTGTTGGTCCAACACGGAGCTGTCCTTTGACTCAACAACAACTACCTTTTTTTTTTTACGGCGTGGCTCTGTAGGAAGTTTAACGCCTGTAGGAAGATCTGTGTGTGTGTGTGTGTGTGTGTGTGTGTGTGTGTGTGTGTGTGTGTGTGTGTGTGTGTGTGTGTGTGTGTGTGTGTGTGTGTGTGTGTGTGTGTGTGTGTGTGTGTGTGTGTGTGTGTGTCTGTCCTTTTGTGTGTTTTTGTCGGGAGCTACGTTTTGCAAACTCGTGGCAGGTCAGCACTAAGTTACTTGTTACTTGTGCCAGCAGAGCGCGCAAGTAGGGTGATGAGGGCTGTACAGTATGTGGGTATGTAGTATGTGGGTATGTATGTGTGTATGTATGTGTGTATGTATGTGGGTATGTATGTGTGTATGTATGTATGTGTGTGTGTATGTATGTATGTGGGTATGTATGTGTGTATGTATGTGGGTATGTATGTGGGTAGGTATGTGGGTATGTATGTGGGTAGGTATGTGTGTATGTATGTGGGTATGTATGTGTGTACAGTATGTATGTGGGTATGTATGTGTGTATGTATGTATGTGGGTATGTATGTGTGTATGTATGTGGGTATGTATGTGGGTAGGTATGTGTGTATGTATGTGGGTATGTATGTGTGTATGCATGTGTGTATGCATGTGTGTATGTATGTGGGTATGTATGTGGGTATGTATGTGTGTGTGTGTGTGTGTATGTATGTGGGTATGTATGTGGGTATGTATGTGGGTATGTATGTGGGTATGTATGTGGGTAATGGTATATATGTGGGTATGTATGTGGGTATGTATGTGGGTATGTATGTGGGTATGTATGTGTGGGTATGTATGTGGGTATGTATGTATGTGGGTATGTATGTGGGTATGTATGTGGGTAGGTATGTGGGTAGGTATGTGGGTATGTATGTGGGTATGTATATGTATGTGGGTATGTGTGTGGGTATGTGTGTGGGTATGTGTGTGGGTATGTGTGTGGGTATGTGTGTGGGTATGTGTGTGGGTATGTGTGTGGGTATGTATGTGGGTATGTATGTGGGTATGTGTGTGGGTATGTGTGTGGGTATGTATGTGGGTATGTATGTGGCCGTATCATACAGCGTCACACAAAAACATACCCGTAATTGCTGGACTATAAGCCGCACCTGAATATAAGCCGCACCAGCTAAATGTAGGGAAAAAAACAAATGTTTACATATATAAGCCGCACCTGACTATAAACCGCAGGTGTCCCTCCTGCTACTCGCTAGAGCGCCCCTGGTGGCTGTTAGCTGTATTAATCTATATATAAATCCTTGTTAAAGACCATTGTAAAATGAACTAACTGGCCGTTAGCTGTAAAAATCTTTATATAAGCCGCACCGTTGTATAAGCCGCAGGGTTCAAAACATGGGAAAAAAGCCGCGGCTTATAGTCCAGCAATTACGGTAAGTAGCAGATTCCGCACCGCGTTTTGACTTTTGAGCTTGTCGATCTGCAACTTTTGCAGTTTTTGAATTTCAATTCTGAAAAGTAACAGTTTTGGACATATTAGAAGACATTTAGAAGACATTTTTAGGTTGTTTTGTTAAGGCCTAAATGGGCTTTTCCAATGGACGTCACCAGACATACAGTACTTATCAGAAATACACGTATTTGACCACCAACCGCCA
Organism: Nannobrachium achirus; assembly: GCF_963921795.1. Classification (NCBI taxonomy): domain Eukaryota; kingdom Metazoa; phylum Chordata; class Actinopteri; order Myctophiformes; family Myctophidae; genus Nannobrachium; species Nannobrachium achirus. Next base: position 52,651,465 of record NC_137818.1, read on the forward strand.
TCTCAAAATATTTTTCTTCCTGGGACCCTCCCAGAAGCAAAGACTTACAAACTTTTGCTTTAAAATATATATATATAAGCACTGCATGGGCATAGGTTCCTCTCTGCTATAAGCCTATAGGCCTGCGTTCAATCTAGGTTCCCCCAGACATCAGCAGTAGGCACAGATCTCTTAGCCTGGCATGGCCAGACTAATATCCCTCCAAGGACTAATTTATTGCGACCGTAGGTCGCAGTTACTTGCACACTATCCAAACCTCCACCGGCTGTCCCTCCGTCACTCCCTCCGTCACTCCCTCCGTCACTCCCTCTGTCACACGTCACACGTCACACTTTTGCCCTGCTCATATCTCTGCAACCGTTGCCCCGATCCATGCCAGATTTTGCACACACACTCCTTGCCTGCCAAACTACAACCTCCAAGGACCCCCGGAGTTTCGGGGACCCCCAGGTCCCTGGGGGACCCCCAGGTGTAAAAAATTACCAAATGTGCAAAAATGACCAAATGACCACCCCAACGGGGCTGCTCTCTCTGTGTCACACACACACACACACACACACACACACACACACACACACACACACACACACACACACACACACACACACACACACACACACACACACACACACACACCCCTTCACACCAGGGAGTCCAGGAAGGATGAGCCTCCATGCTTAAATAAACAGACCTGGGTCCACTATCAAGATCTGCCTGTGGGTGTGTCTACTTTTAGCAGGAGAGCTTGCATCTTGCATGCTAGTACACAAACCACTACACAGTATCTCTACAGTCACCCTGCTCCTACAGATTTTGCCCTAAAATCATGCACACCAGTACACAGTATCTCTACAGTCATGTAATCACAACGCATCTGTCCCATCTAGCGCCACCATCAGGACGATTTTGCACAAACTACTTTTTGGCCTATTTATGGAGATAAGCGACCAACGGTCGCTTATCTCCCGATTAGGGAGTCTTACTGGTATTTTTCCTCGCCCTAGCAGATCCTTATGGTTTTCCAGGCTAGAGATCTCTGGCTAAGCAGTATGCAAGACAATTATTTATATATTTCTTCATATCTGTCATATCTGTCTAAACCCATACAATACATATTACATCATTGCGACCGTAGGTCGCAGTTACTTGCACACTATCCAAACCTCCACCGGCTGTCCCTCCGTCACTCCCTCCGTCACTCCCTCCGTCACTCCCTCTGTCACACGTCACACGTCACACTTTTGCCCTGCTCATATCTCTGCAACCGTTGCCCCGATCCATGCCAGATTTTGCACACACACTCCTTGCCTGCCAAACTACAACCTCCAAGGACCCCCGGAGTTTCGGGGACCCCCAGGTCCCTGGGGGACCCCCAGGTGTAAAAAATTACCAAATGTGCAAAAATGACCAAATGACCACCCCAACGGGGCTGCTCACGGGGCATTCCCGGGGACCACCCACTCCTGGTGCTCCAGAACGGATGCAAAAGTGGTGGCGCCCCCAGTGGAGGACCCCCTGCCACTGCAGCTCACATAAAATGCCGTAACTCGGGCTAGGAGCGACCGGGAGAGCCGGGGCCGGTACCTATTCGTCCGCCTTGGCGGCGAGGAGACCCCACCCCTCATTTCTCACATGGCCCTCTAGCGCCACCATGAGGCCGATTCAGATTTTGCCCTAAAATCACGAAAATCACTACACAGTATGTCTACACTCATGTCAACAACATGGATCAGGAAGATTTTGGAAAAACACATTTTTGCTCTATTTATGGAGATAAGCGACCAACGGTCGCTTATCTCCCGATTAGGGAGTCTTACTGGTTATATTATAATGCAATATATATCGTATAATCGGTAACGACAAATATGACCCTGCAAATATCTAAATGTAATATTTTTATTTAAAAATAAATCCAAATTGAAAAGCTTCCCCAGAAAACACTGATTGAATCTTCAGCCTTCATCATCACAAAGGGCTTTTTCAGCTCCACATTCAAATATGAATATTATAAAACAAAATATCGGCTAAAACCGAACAATTAATTTGATATCTGTTTCGATACTGATAATGCATTTTTATGTCAGATATTGCCGATAGCGATATGATGGCCCGATTAATTGTGCATCCCTTATTTTTCCCCTCATTGAGATTTATTTTTCATGTGGGCCCCGGATAAGAAGTAACTTACTGTAGTTTCACAACAATTATAGCATGCCACGCTTGGCAAGAGTCCAGTTAAAATGTGTTCATTAAAATGAATGAACGATGAATGATTAATTCCATTTAGGGAATCTTAACTTCACGTATCAGATATCTGTGGTAGGTTCCAAGAGAAAGCTGAACGCTTGTTTCCCCAGATTCAGGTCTTACAGTCAGAACTAGCTCTGGTCCATAGAGTTTTCCTCCCAAATCCTTGGCAAATCCGGAAAGACCCGGTATCAGAGGACAGTTGAAAGCTTACTCTACTTAGTGGACACGGTCTGAGCCCCCCACCACACGATCAAAATACATTTCTATGGCGAAATGAAAAATAATCCACCGGATGGAGACTCCATTTCTTCTAGTTTTTCACTATTTGTCGTCGCCATCACGGCGCCAACTCACTACTGCCGCGCAGGTCAGAGGACCGAAATGCACCGCATCAACAGAGCATTAGTCTCGTTGGGTGTTATTCAGCTCTGCGACGTTGGAAGCGCTGTTTCGTAAAAACAAATCATTTCGCCCTATAAATGTATTTTAAGCGTGTGGTGGGGGGCTCAGACCACATCCACTAAGTAGAGTAAGCTTTCAACTGTCCACTGATACCTTTGGTTTGGTGAGGGGCGAAACAGTTTTTGTTGTTTTCGGAACAGACGACAGGTCTTTCCGGATTTGCCAAGGATTTGGGAGGTAGAGGAACATAGCGTTAGGGAGAAATCCACTAACGCTATGGACCAGAACATGACATGAGATGTAATGTTGTGACCTCAGATTGTAATGTCCACGTTATGTAAGTTGGTAGCAAAGCTGCCCCAGGATAGCTTTGTATACAAACAAACGTCAATGTGACCGTCTTCCTACGCCCTGAGATGACGTACAGTACATACAGCCCTCACATGATCAACTGTTGGTCACAAGTCGTAAAGCAGCACGATATTATAGTGTGTCTAATGTATGTATGACTGTCTTAATGCCCCAAATAATCACATTTGAACTGGGGACCCCCCGACCCTGACAAGCACTTGGAATCGTAGGAGTTGGGGCATTACATTTGGTTTGAATCGGTTCCACAATTCCACAATGTTGTGTGCTTTTAGATCAGCTATTTTCAAAAATATTTGACATCTGGGGACCCTCCCCAAAAAACAAAACAAAAAATCACTAGGGGACCCCCCTGGGTGTCCCGACCCACAGGTTGAGAACCACTGGTATAATGTACGTATCAATATGTATTAAAAGGTCAACTAACATTGACATCTACCCACATAGCTTCAAGTTTAATTAGAATAGAACACTACAGTTGAGGGTCGAAAGGTAAGGCCCAGACACACCCAAAATGATTTATTATTACAGACTATGTGGGGAGATCAGGCTGGGAGATGTTGGGTGTTAGAAGTAGTCTATATAATACATAGACAGGTCTGGCTCTACTCTACTTTCCCCCATTTTAGCCACTTTCATAGTGCCGTTCCTATTTTTTGCATGTCATTTCATGCTTTTCAAATATAGCAGATCTACAAGCGTTTCTTTTTTTGTAGATCGGCTATTTTTTTAAGTTTTGCATAGTTATTTAAGTTCCTTTTTATTTATGTGTGCATTTTTTATGTACTTGTTTATTGTATTTTCAAACGCTGTATTTCAAGTAAAATATTCTTTGAATAGTTTGAAATAATACAAAATTATCTATCAAAAATGTGCATTTGTGTTCATTCTTATTAATTGTTTCGTTCAAAATATGTTTCAAAACATCGGTAATCTGTGGTCTAGGAATGTCCAAAATTGGGATCGGCAGCCGACCTAAAAACTTAAATAGCAAATAAATAATAAATCTACCAAAAGGAGTTGGTTGAACAGAAAACCCCCCTGCAGTGGGCAGGGTTTGACTTGTTCCTCTCTACAACGTTGACATTAAACATGACCTTTGTGTCTTTGTGTCTCTCGCTGTGTGCTTTGCTGTCTTCACTGGGAGAAATATGAGTGAACAGAAAATTCACGTTTGACTGGATCATGTATGGACACATCCATATGGGCGGCAGTGGCTCAGGGGTAGAGTGGCCGGATGGGAACCGCAAGGTTTCCAGTTCGATCCCGGTCTCCCCTAGAGTTAGTGTCGAAGTGTCCTTGAGCATTCTTGAATGAAAAGCCTGGGTTCCCGAGGCTACCTTGAGCAAGACTCTGAACCCCTAATTGCTCCCGATGTGCAGGTTGGCGCCTTGCACGGTTTCCTCCGCCATCAGTGTATGAATGTGTGTGTGAAGGGTTAAAAGCGCAATAGACCAGGGGTCTTCAACAGGGGGTCCTTCAAATCTTTGTGCGATAGAAATATTAACCACTTTAACCCAAGCGTCCATATTCAAAGAGGTTTGGTGTAGAAGGGAAAAAAGAGCAGACTAAGTACAGAGTGAAAGGTCAAGTTTAGTAAGTATTGATGGTTCAAGTGGTTATCTGATAACACAAATCGACATGAATCCAAAATACACTGATATGATTGTGCTGTCAAACAATGAATGTGATATTGCGATCTGGGGGTCCCTGCTTCATCTCTTTCTCACCTAAGGGGTCCTTGGCCTGAAAACGTTGAAGACCCCTGCTATAGACTGTAATGCACCATTTACCATTTTGCACAAAACGATCACTACAGAATTCTAATGTCTGAAGAGAGTGCTCTCTCTCTCTATCTGTCTATCTGTCTCTCTCTCTGTCTGTCTGTCTGTCTGTCTGTCTGTCTGTCTGTCTGTCTGTCTGTGTGTGTGTGTGTGTGTGTGTGTGTGTGTGTGTGTGTGTGTGTGTGTGTGTGTGTGTGTGTGTGTGTGTGTGTGTGTGTGTGTGTGTGTGTGTGTGTGTGTGTGTGTGTGTGTGTGTGTGTGTGTGTGTGTGTGTGTCTCTCTGTCTCCCTGTCTGTGTGTCCCTCTTGCTCTTTCTCTCTTCACACACACTCACTCTCTGCCTTGCTCTATCTCTCTCCCCCTCTGTGCATGCTGCTGTCCAAATAATTAGTCCGGTTTGCAGTGGCCAAATGCGAGAGAGAGGTCTCCCCCCTTCCCTACTCGTCCCCTCTGTCTTATCGACGCGTTCCGCGTCAGGTGATCCACCCGGGGAGATGCCTAACTCCCTGGCCACAGACTTTCGGCCACAGATGCTAATCTCATGGCCCATACTAGACGGCACACACAACCAACGTTAGGCCACAGATGCTAATCTCTGGCCTGGCATTTTTGCGAGAGAAACAAGCAACCGGGTCTACGAAGCGAGCCCAGAATATTAAGCAACTACACTTCAAAAACGAGCAACCCAAACAACCCGACCTCCAATATTTACGAGTTACTTTAACGGGACAACGAGCCCAAAGTCGCTCGCAATAAGCAGACTTGGCAACACTGCTGATGTCCCAACGCCAACGTGTGTCGAGGCCATTACACACGCACGCACACACGCACGCACGCACGCACAAGCGGGCGTTCACACACAGGCACACATTTTCTGTCCTCTCCTAATCGGACAGTCTCTCACCTGATGTAAGCTCATAAAGGCTATAAATGTAGTCGCAGTCCGGGCGACCGCAGCCGACAAAAGACCTCTGTGTTGAATTCTCCATGTCCACCACCACCCTCGCTCCCCCCCTCTCTCTCTCTCTATCTTGATCAATGTCTCTCTCTCTCATTCTCCCTATCTCTCTCCCTCTCTCTCTCCCTCTCTCCCTCACTCTTTTAGAGCTGTATATTATTGTTGCAGAGAGAGTGGGGGCGGACAGAGCAGTCGCTCTGCTACCGACACCCGACACCTTCATGCCCGCTTAACATTTTTCGGATTTTTTTTTTTGTAATAGTTTAAACTCTTCACACTTGAGACGGTGGCCATTCACACTCGCGCGCACGCACCCACCCACACACACACACACACACACACACACACACACACACACACACACACACACACACACACACACACACACACACACACACACACACACACGCACACATACGCGCGTGCGCTTATTGCCTCAAGGCTCTGTCAGTCAGTCAAAGCCAGCAGGAAACCCAACACTGCCTTCTTTACTTTCCTCTCCCTCCTCTATTCTCTTCATCCACCACCACCAGTCCAAGCCTGTCACCATTTCATCTGCCTGCTAAATGGCTTGACTGTACTTGAACACAGGACTCGGATGGAACCGCTGCATAAGAGATTTGTTTTAGACTAGAGCTTTGGAGTGTTTGTGTGTGTGTCTGTATCTGTATCTGTACTTGTGTTGACCCAGATGTCATGTCCCCCATATTAAGCATAGTAGAAATCAGTGGTGGAAGAAGTACTCGGGCTGTTACGAGGACAACTTTCGGTATTAGGCTTCTTTTTTTATATTATATACTCTTTATTTACATAGCACGCCACAACAGAATAGTTGATCTCATAACAAAGGACATATCTAAACATTTTGTACTGTACAAACATTCCTGTGTCAAACCCTCCATGTTTCACCTCTGTACTGAATATCCTGAAATCTTTGCACATCTCTCTGCTAATACAGCAGATGTTGTTGTTGTCAATGAAGGAGACAAATCAGTTTCCATTCTTGAAGTGGCCTGTACCTTTGATCCTAGCTTAGAGGAAGCCTTTTTGACTAAAGTCATTAAATACCTGTGTGTCTGTGTGTCTGTGTGTCTGAGTGTGTCTGTGTCTGTGTCTCTGTCTGTCTGTCTGTCGGCTGACCATCCACTAATGTGTTTTGTTTATTCAGGATTCCAGGGCATACACTAAAGTAACTAATGACGTACTTAACATTTTGTGTGTGAAACGCCCACATATAGGACTTAGAAGTTAGAAGAGAATAGCAGTAACATATTGACACACAAATGCTATACCCTCACTGTAATGCCAGTGCACAAGACGCCCATTCATTCAGTTAATCTTAACTTCTACTAATAAATGTCAGTATGGTTGTGTTTTGGCTCACACTGTGAAGTGTGAACCTGTGCTGTGAGAGTTAAACCCTGGTATATATAGTTTAGAGTGCGAGAGGGCGTTGTTGTTGACATTGATCTGGTGACGTGCAGCTGTCATCAGCCGGCTGGTAGCATGTGAAACATCCTCCTGAGTTATGACAGCTGGTTTGTCTGCTCCGGGAGGGAGGCAACAGGCAGGGGTGTCGCACCAAATTCTGGGCCCTGCCTGGGTACAAGGATTCACTTCAATTATTTTGTGCTTTAACTATTTAAAAATAGCAGATCTAGACGCGCTGCGAGCTTGTAGATCTGCTATTTTTTTTTTTATCGTGAAAATGTGTGCAAGTCTTTGAATATTTCAAATCCTTCTAAGGTTTTTTGAAAAATAATTGAAAAAAATGTCTGTCAGTGGTGTTCAAACCACAATTATTATGTATTTTGAAACAGACCCCCATCTCAAAATATTTAGTTCCAGTGAACCCCCCAAAAGCAAAACTTTAGTTACAAATGTTCGCCTAAAAAATACATATTATTTACAGATTTACACACATTTTCATGACTTTTCAAAAATTGCAGATCTACAAGCTCGCAGCGCGGCAATAGCTAAAGTATAAAATAATGAAGGCCCCTCCACCTTGGGCCCTAGTAACTCAGTCCCACTTTTCCCCCCCCTTGTGACGCCCCTGGTGACAGGAGTGTCATCCTGTCACTCAAGATGTGACAGCTCTTTTTAACACCACTTAGGATGAAGTATTGAGACACTCCCTCACACACACACACACACACACACACACACACACACACACACACACACACACACACACACACACACACACACACACACACACACACACACACACACACACATTTCAATCATTTATTTATGTCCACATAAGAGATACAAGTACAAGGACACAAATATTACAAGGTGCTGTAAATAATGTACAGTCAGCAAATCCTGGACAAATATCCAATAACCACACACCATTCAAGGGTACATATAACAACGCCTTCGCCATATTTGGCGACTACCGATAGTAGAAGAGATTGCACAGAACTTTGCAAGCCGTTTAGCTGCTTTTTTTGGCATCCCAAGTTGTTGGAAGCCTCTTACAACCAACCTATGTACATGTCCAAGGCTGCCAAAGATGAACACAAATAGATTGCACCTATAGCCTAGCTCTGTGATGGTTCGTAGGAGCGGCTGGTATTTAATGACTTTCGTCATAAAGGCTTCCTCCAAGCTAGAATCAAAGGTACAGGCCATTTCAAGAATGGAAACTGATTTGTCTCCCTCATTGACAACAACAACATCTGGTGTATTAGCAGAGAGATGTGCAAATATTTCTGGATTTTCTGTACAGAGATGAAACATGGAGGGTTTGACACAGGAATGTTTGTACATTCTCACGGACGGTGCAAAATGTTTAGATATGTCCTTTGTTATGAGATCAACTATTCTGTCGTGGCGTGCTATGTAAAGTCCTTTATAGGCATAGCAGCCATTCAGAATGTGTGACATGGTTTCTGTAACAAGCCCTGTGGTGTGATGCAAACAATGAGGTGCGTGGGTGGAGGGGAACCAGAGGGAAAGGTTGAGTTTGGTGTGAAAGACCTGTAACCTGGCTTTTACTGTAAAGGTAATAAGTGCCAGAGAATTGTCCAGCACTTTTGGAAAATCCAGAAATGCATGCACCATTGTCTCTGCCTGTGTAGCTGTGACTGTACCACTAGATGGTGCTGTAATGCTAGCTTTCAAAACAAGCTGTCAAGTTGCTTCTAGTATGGTTTGATTGATTGATTGATTGAAGGCTTTATTAGAAGTTTGCATAGGAAAATGTACAGATTCATGACGGTACAGTTCACTGGTACAAGGTCTACTAAAAGGAGATCCATGAAAAGACTAAGCTTATTTCAACAGGAAACCATTAAAGTATCTCATATAACATTGAATGACAGACAAATAGAACACAGTACTATGCAGTAGATATGTAAAGAAAAAAGAAAACAGTAGGTCTATACAATCAGTAAGTACAGTATATACAATATATACATTCACTAATGAATTATCACTATTAGTAATGCTTTGTTGAATTTGAAATATAACTAAAATAGCCAACATGGGTACTTACAGGTCCATTTGGTTCCATCTCATGAACTCTGAGGATTTGAAATAAAAGAAAATGGTATCAAGATCAAATGGGTGTTGGGTTCTGCAGCTTAGGCTAATATTTCATATTATTTTGGGATCTTGTGTGTGCGTGTCCTGTCCTGCGGGGCTTGAGGGGATGCAGAGCTCATTGGGTGTGACATGGATTGGAGGTGCCTCACACACTCAGACAGACACAGCCCAGACCTCTAGGTCACCCTGACAACAGCAGGCTTCTCCTTTTCTCCTATTATAGTCAGCACCGCACCGCACTGCACTGCACTGGACTGGACAGGCAGACATTTATCATGCTCTGAGCCTCTCTGATCTGTGACTCTGTGAAACAAGAGCTCTCTCTCTTTCTCTATGTCATTGGCGTCAGTTCAGCAAAAGCTAGGGTATGGCAAAGATCCTCATGAAAACATTGGGTTTTGTCCGTTTTTTACTCTGGTTTCTACGGTTTCTTGGGCTGGATATGGCAGCCTGGAACAGTTGTTCAAGTGCAGTTAAGCAATAAAATGCATTGCACCTGTGCAGCTGACCTGTGGAACCTGGGAATATACCATTTTGTCAAGATGGGGAGAATACAAGTGTGGAGACTATAATACCTTGTTAAGTGACCATTTTGTTACATTTTGCAATTGTAGTTGTTTTACTGTAATTTAACAACATAATAACCAGCACAGATAGACAAAGAGACATTCATGGATTTATATTTAAAAGTAACTTTTATTTTCCTCCTTGGACCCAGGATATGGCAGCTGCTACCCCTGCCATACACAATTGACGGCAATTTGACGCTCCTATAAATGGATAAAGTGGTTAAAACGATTGTGATGCCATGATAACTACTTTTGCCGGGGTCCCTGGCTGGGGTTCCCCGGACCCCACTCTGAGAACCCCTATAGCCTCCCAATTCTGAAGCAAACAACCAGGAAAAAATAGCCAACATACTGTACTGTACAAGCTGAAAAGGATTTGGTGTTGAGGAAGGGAAAAGGCAGGGAGGGGTCTAGTCTAATGGTTTTCAACCCTTTTCATATGAAGGTCCTTTATTTATTTGGCATTTGATTAGATTTAGCCTCTCAGACCCAAAACGTAGAAAATTTTGTTTTCATTGGATAAGATTTTGTCCACTGTTCCCTGCTGTATTGATGTGGTACCATTAGGAGAGATAACAGGCAAATGACCAAAATAACAATTCTTCTACATTCTCTAATTGTGTAGACTTCTTGTAGATTAATAATGCAAATGTTTAACAATAATTTAACTCCTGAGAGCGTAACATGAAACCAAATGGACCCATAGAATAAGATCTATAAAGGTCCATTTGGTTACCAACTCTCCATCATTTAGCTGGGGAACACCTGGAACCCCCTCAAGGACCGCTGGTGGAGAACCACTGATCTGGTCTAAAAGTCCCCTGGGGGGACAGAACCCTGGTCAACTAAGTAGCCTATTATAAGCTTTAGGTGGAATCAACACGGAGCTGGATGATGACCAGCGTTCTCAGCAGACCATTAGTATAGTTCTTTTGTCTCTCTTTATGTCCCCCCACCCTGCTCACAGCTGTCACCTACGCGACCTCTCTTTTGCCAACGGGTCTGAGCTGTGTGTATCTATTCTGCCTCTAGCTTAAAGGACCACTTCACCTCTGGGACAACCAGAACTTATTTTATTGTTGTTTGGGACACGATCAACACAATCCTGAGTTATTTTTTGTGTTCAATCTGTGTTTTTAGATATTTTAGTATTTCAGCATGCTACAGCTGGTCATATGATGCATTTTGCATAAACCACTTTAGCTCTATTTAAACTTTGGCTATTTGAAAATAGCCAAAGCTATATGGCTATTTTTAGTGTAAGCTCACAATGTGTCGAATCGTGTTGTTGAGCTTATTGATAGGATATTTTCAAAAGATGTTTACACATTTTATACATTTGAAACCTGTGAAAAGGGAAATTCTGCATAAAATGGGTACTTTTACTCTTGGGTGTAGTATATGCCAATTAGGGATGGTACGATATGAAAATGTCATATCAAGTTTATTGTGACAAAATAAATCGCGATTTACGATATTATCATGATAATCAAAATCCATTATGCTGGGGCGTAACATTTGCCAAAAAATATTTTTTGGCAAAGACATTTGATAGAGTGAAAAAAAGACTATCAAGTTTGGATATTATAAGTACCTTTTACCAATTATAGAGGGTTTAAGTGGCACCGGATATACTGCTTAGCAAATAAAAGGTGAATTGATCCCAGTGCATGACGGAGGACGATATCACGATAAATTAAATCTCCATCGTGAGTTTTTTATCACGATAAACGATAATATCGTTTATCATCCCATCCCTAATGCCAATACATTTTTATTTTTACTCAAGTAAATTTAGAATTTCGGATGTTTTACTTGTAACTTAGTGTTTCTACATTGCAATTTGTAATTTGATACTTTGAATTAAGTTAAAACATAAATTGAGTACTCCTACCAGCACCACTAGTCCCTGAGGGCCGGGGTCTTGAACCTGTGGAGCTCTCATCACAGGCCCAGTCGTAACACCCACGGCTTAACGAGCAGATGACCGCTACATCCACACAGATGGATCCTCTTCCTTTACACCTTTGACCCCTAGCTTATTATTCTCTTCCTCTGGGTTATTTAAGGGTCCCCCCACCCTCTCCCCCCGTGCCATTTTATTTTTCTCTCTCCTCATTTCTGTCCTGGCCATTCATTCACTAACGTGGATTTCATTGGATTAACAAAGATCCAGAAAGGTTGAAATGGAATCGGAACAATAAACCACCTTGGGCAAGCTGTGTGTGTGTGTGTGTGTGTGTGTGTGTGTGTGTGTGTGTGTGTGTGTGTGTGTGTGTGTGTGTGTGTGTGTGTGTGTGTGTGTGTGTGTGTGTGTGTGTGTGTGTGTGTGTGTGTGTGTGTGTGTGTGTGTGTGTGTGTGTGTGTGTGTGTGTGTGTGTGTTGCAATCTACTGTATGTTTGTTTGTGTACGTACGTGCGTGTTTATACCGCATGTGTTTGCGTGTACTCACTGTATTTTTGTTGGTGTACGTGCGTGTTTATACTATTTGTGTTTTCAAGATGAACGATTAACATCCATGATCAGTAAGTATTAGTAAGAGAGCAACAGTCTTGGGTTTCAGCTTTTCAACATCGCAGCAACAAGATAAAATGGCAAAGAAATGGAAATAAAATATTTGTGTGTGTGTGTGCTCGTGCGCATGTCTGCGACATGCATCTGCGTCTTACAACTGTTGGGGTCAAAGCTGTGCGTGTGTGTGTGCGCGCGCGTGTGTGTGTGTGTGTGTGTGTGTCAGCTGAATTCCTGAAAGGCTCCTGTTCCCCTGCCATTGTTTGCTCGGTGTGCCTAGAGGTAAAACTGTTATTAATTTCTTCCCTAAAAATATGCTTCACACATGATCCTCTCACACAGTTGTCATCTATCATATTGTGTTCTGCGTGGCACGGCTGAACTCACTCACTTCTCCCTGTACCGTCATGCACAACACAACACAACATGATGCTGCTGTATTACGTCTGTGTGTTGCTGCGATAGGCTCCATGCCAGGGGTCTTCAATGTTTTCAGGCCAAGGACCCCTTAGCTGAGAAAGCAGTGACCCCCATATTCCATATAGTTTCATCGTTTGACAGCACAATCATCAGTGTATTTTGGATTCATGTCAATTTGTGTTATCAGATATGTAACCACTTGAACCGTCAATACTTAATAAAATTGACCTTTCACTCTGTACTTAGTGTGCTCTTTTTCCCCTCTACACCAAACCTCTTTGCCAAAAATAGCAGATCTACAAGCTCACAACGCCTCGCAGCAAGTTGCAAGTGGTTAATATAAAAAAAGAGAAAAAAAAGTTTCTATCAAACAAAGATTTGAAGGACCCCCTGTAGTAACTCTGAGGACCCCCTGTTGAAGACCTCTGCTCTATGCCACTGGCACTCAAACCTTTCATGTCAAGGCCATCAAATTGATATGTTTTTGGCCACGGACCCCCATCAAAGAATGCTTTGTGCCAGGGACCCCTAGGGGAGAAGATTTGAGTATCCCACTTTTGTTTTGAATAGCCGATAAACAATGACAAATCTTCCCCCACTTCCTCAGAAAGCACCTGACAGCTGGGCCAGGATGCATGCGCCCCTCACAACAACAACAAGTAAACCATTCATAAATATCATACACTCCGCTTTTATTACAGCCAGATCTTCATTTATACGTGGCTGCACACGGGTGTCGCGCAACCGGAAATGGCAGAGATAACCATACAAGATCTGTCGCAGCAATAACAGTGTTAACAGCAGTGGCAGCGCGGCGCGGCGCGACCTTGTAGATCTGCAATTTCCGTCGCACGTAGCGCCACTAACAAGTGTAAATCAGTGCTTAAGTAGCTTGTGGGCCTACATTACTGAATGACATTTAGTGCAGTCGTTGCGTCATTGTTCGCGCCTCATCCAATAAGCTGAAATACAAGTGGGGTGCTGCTCTGTGTTGCTCGAGGCGGTGTGACGCGTCGTAACACACGCACATGCAGGCACGCACGCGCCCGCACACACACACACACACACACACACACACACACACACACACACACACACACACACACACACACAGAAGAAGAGCTGGAGCTTTGACATTCTCACATCTCTGTTTCTCTGCAACCACCTTTATATCGTCCCTGTCGGGCAGAAACCTCGTATCTCCAAGTTTCAAATTTGTACATTTATTCGCAAAGTAAAGCACTGCTTCATCATACAAGGCCATCGCATAAAAGTAGTGAAAACAGATGATCTACAAGCACACAACGCCTCGCACCGTGAGGCGTTGTGTGCTTGTAGATCGGCTGTTTTCACTAGTTTGTTCATTTTTTAAATGATAACTACAAAGTGAACGGTTTTGGACATACAAGGTTTCCACCCGACAACGACGATATACGCCGGTTCACCGACCTGCCATTGCTACGGTTCCTATCCATTATTTATTATTACAGCTAACTATAGAGTCATAAATATCACTGCTGATGTTGCACTTTTGCTCTGAGGAAATCCTATCGAATCAATCTTGCTCTTCTCCAGAACGAACGACGCTTGTGGCCTGAAATATGCCCTTGTCCTAGATCTGTTTTGCTTTTTTTTATGTTTAGACTACAAGGGATTGGTTTAAGAGTGTGTACTTCCAAGCAAGCACGCCACGCACGCACGCACGCACGCACGCACGCACGCACACACACACACACACACACACACACTCTCAGAGAAGTGGTGTTTGTTACACTACGTGGAGGAGGGAGGATCATTTTTCTTTACAGCTCTACCGGGTGTACTGTGGTCCGCTGTCGGCGCCCTGCGATTCATCATGTCACGTTGCTGCCGGTGACAAATGACCTCATGCCTAGTCCTAGCTGGAGAAGATAGTCACCGTAGTCAGAGATGCTCGCACGGATGGACGGACAGAAACTTCCTCTCCCCATCTGTCACCTGCTGCTCCTTGCAGCCCTAGAACACAGAGGAACGCAATGCCAAGTCATGCCAACGCTGACAACGCACGCTATGTCTCGCAAACCCCCCCCATTACAGTTTAAAAACGCCTCCTGGCCTGGTGCAAGGGGGGTTTTGTGCACAGTAAAAGCCTCAGTTTTATCCATTTATTTATACGTTTATTTGGACGGGACAGCGCATGTTAATGAACACCATGTATTTAGCAAGATATTTTGCTCATTTCCATCCGTTGTCCCCCTACAGGAAACAAGCAGCATTACAAAGAACAGCACATAGGTATATAAACATTACTAGGAGGGTACAAACAGAAGAGAAAAAAAACTAGTTTAGTTGGACATTAACTCATTCCCTGCCAGGCCCGATAGTCCCGAGATTATTCCAATGTCTTTCCCCGCCAGGCCCGATAGTCCCGAGAATTAAAAAAAAAAAAAAAAAAAAAAAAAAAAAAATCAAAAATTTTTTTTGACCCCAAAAAATGGAGTAGGCATGATAGCAATCGCGAAATTGCATGTTTAACCCCCATAGCAACCCCATCTTTCAAGCATGGCAGCCATTTTGGCAGCCATCTTTGTTAAACATAGTGGCTGTTATCTCATGAATGCCTGAACGGATTTCCATTCGGATTTTTTTGTTTGAAAGCTGTGAGCAATGTGGACACACGTGGTGCATTATCTAGGCATGGGTGTGCATGATCCGTGCACACCCAATAAGCCCTTTTGCAAATCCCGCCCCATTCTGCCCTGTTACTATGATAGGACATTTGACCCTGGGCAGATTGTTTTTATAGTGGCAGTGAATGGGATTTTTTTTCCTTCATAGCCTCATTACAGCTATATAAAGTACCAAAGGAAAAACATCTAGGTGATATTAATAAAAAGGGAAGACAAAGGTACAATAGTTACATTGCAAAACAGGGGGTTTACCCGAAAATATATGTTTTAATTTGTTTAATCCCAGTGGGACAGAATCCTCTTTGCAGATTCTTTTATAGTGGTAGTGGATGGGATTTTTTTTCCCTTCATAGCCTCATTACAGCTATATAAAGTACCACAAAAAACACATCTACGTGATATTAATAAAAAGGGAAGAAAAAGGTACAGTAATTACATAGCAAAACAGTAGTTTTCCCCCCGAAAATAAATGTTTTAATTAGTTTAATCCTCTGGATCAGAAAGAGAATAGACCGCGCATTGCATCCTGGGTAGGAAGAGGACAGAACTATAATCCTAACCTCACATAATAGGCTGGCTTTTCGTAATTCTGCCCATTTAAAATATATGTACCCAATCGTGACTCTTAGACCATTGATATGGTCCATGTGAACTAGTTTGTTGAAGCTTATTCATTATGATGAGCGAGATCACGGCCGAGATCGCGGCCGTACCGGGCGATCGCCGTGTCGCGCACTGCGGACAGTTTTGAAAGCCACATTTAACATTCTCCACTGCACAAACTCCACCCCCGATAGCAAAAAGTGAATGTTTTTTTCTGGTTGGCCAGTCAGGGAGTCTCAGGGACCAATCAGAAGGCTGACAAACGGTCTATTACATGGAAGTCTATGGAGACGAATGGCAGGTGGGAGTACGGAGGTATGTTAAAATGGCGGTCAATGTGTTAAGAGATGTAAATGATGGACACTCTTATGTTAATGGTTAGTATAACCTAATTTTGCTTCGTCGAACTGAAAAGGAATTTTGCGCAAAGGCTATATGAGGTCTAGAAAGCACCTCCATTGTAACTCTGAAAGTGTGAACATTTAACTTGGAGGTCCGTTTTGGTTGCATTTGTACACTGTCCGGGGAAAGTGAACGCTGCATGCATGGGTTGTGTTGCCTTCTGTTCAGCGCTGCCATGGTTAAAGCTGGTGCCCGCTCTGTGCCAAGTGGCCGAGACCAGAGTGCAACATGGCTCTCTGTCTCTGTTTCCCATCACATCCCTCCATACTTTAGCAGGGACTTGCAGAGAATGTTGTAGAGGCAGGGGCTGAAATTTCTAAAAGGGCCCTTTGGTGAAAATATTGAAAATAGCAGACCTCCAAGCTCAATACGCGTCGCAGCGCTACGCGTTGTGAGCTTGGAGGTCGGCTATTTTCAGTGCTACACTGAATTAAGCATAATCAAGAAAATACCGGAGATGTGGCGTAAGCAGTGAGGGCAATTCTTTCAACATAAGATGCTGCATTCAAGTTCAGGAGAGTTTGGACAGGGTAATTCTGTTGAATGCTGCCTTCAGGTATGGCATGGAAAGAGGGCATTTGCATTTCTTTCACCATAGTAATAAAAAAACGCATTCATGGTCTGGAGAGGGCACTTTTGTACAGACTGATAAAAGGGCATTTGATGTCTCACTCTCAATGTGTGCACGTGCCTGCTTCATAGTCTATTTTGTCCGGGCTTTGCGGGCACCACATGCTCCCTGCTGTACATGTGTGAAGAAGACACAACATCGCTATACGGGGTAGGGTCATGACATTGCTTACATGCGTCTTTTCTCTCCCTACGTCTTTCTCTCCCTAGTACTCCCTCTCTCTATCTTTCTCTCTTCCTCCCCCCACTTCTCTCTCTCTCTCTATCTCTCTCTATCTATCTCTCTCTCTCCCATGTCTTTCTCTCTCCCTCCCCCTCTGTTTCTCTCTCTCTCTCTCTCCTCCATAGTAATCTGCAGTGAGTCATGGGTAATCACAGGCCATCTGGGCGCTGTGGGGAGAGATGAGCCCGCAGCTCATCACATGACCAGAACCCACTGTGTGGTGGTCGGACACACACACACACACACACACACACACACACACACACACACACACAAACACACATACACACGGACACACACACACACACGGACACGCACACACACACACACGCACGGACACGGACACACACACACACACACACACACACACACACACACACACACACACACACACACACGGACACACACACACACACACACACACACACACACACACACACACACACGGACAGACACACACACACGGACTCACGGACACACGCGGACACACACACACACGGACGGACCCATTTTTATGGGTCCCTTCATTTTCGGTTCCCTACATTTTGTTTTTAGTTTCAAAAAACATCCCCCCAAAAAACTAAGTGTTTCATGAATAAAAAAATAAAAAAAACGAATTTCCTTATTCCATAAGCTTTTCTGTAATTTCTTGAAGAAACAAAGAAATTCCATAAATTAGAAAACAAATGTTTAAGAAATATTGCATAGGAAGAATGACGGAGCTAGTTCAAGGGGTGAGGCCTAGGGGTTGACGCCGCGCCCCGCATGGGCGGGGTCTCTTACTCCAGCCCCTTACCACAGTGTACTTCAGGAGTGCTTACCTAACCAGTACTCAGTTGCAAAACTCTACGCCCCACTTTCCTTCCCCAACTCCACCTCAGGATTAGGCTTTCCCCTTGCTGGGGGTCTCGGATCATGTGACCGCGGAGAAGCTTCATTCACGATATAGCTTAAACATTTATCGTGACCGCGGTACATTGATCCGAGGGTCGAATCCATGGCCAAACTTAAGTTCAGCTATAGTTTAGTTAGGCTGTATTCACGCTGCTGTTTAGGCTATAGGATGCTTCTCATATTGCTATCTGTATTGCTGCCTTGTCATTATTGTATGCTTCCATTCTTGTCAATAAAGCTCATTCAACCTAAATGGTCTTGCCCCCTGAAGTAGTGAAAATAGATCGGCTGTTTTCACTAGTTTGGGTCTTGGGCAAACGTCCACTCTCTCTTTTGGGTCTCGAACTGAAAAGTTTGGGAACCACTGCTTTAATAGATATAAAACACTGCAGTGTTCTCTCACACCTTTTTAGGACCGCGGTTAAGTTTTTTTTTTTAGGGTTAAGGTTTGGGGTCGGCTTCCACATTCCGTGTAGCTGTTGGTGAATCACACACAGAAAAAACAACAAGAAAAAAACAACAAAAAACTCCTCTGTACATTGTGACACTAGACACCAGGTCACACACCTCTTTACAATGCCACGGACTAACCTAAGTACGATATCACTTTTTTTTTTAAGTAGGCATTCCCCACTGAGTCTAGTACTGCAGAGAAGAAGGGATTTGTCCTCTATTCAGACGCAATGTCCACTCTGTGCCCAACCGAAAAACAAAAGTGCAGCGCGTAGAAATACGAGCGATTTAGCGCGATTTGTCGGTCACGCGCAATTTAATCTCTGTTTTTGCACTGAGGACAAAAACTCTGACCCCTGGTGATCCAGTTCCAATAAACATGACCCTTTTGATTACCTGCTGTTTCTAGGGATGGGACGATAAGCGATATTATCGTTTATCGCGATAAAAAACACTTAGAATAATCGTATTGTGGAGATTTAATTTATCGTGATATCATCCTCCGTCATGCACTGGGATCAATTCACCTTTTATTTGCCGAGCTGCATATTTGGTACCATTTTAAACCCTCTGTAATTGGTAAAAGTTACTTATAATATACTTACCTGATAGTCTTTTTTTCACTCTCTATCAAATATCTACGCCAAAAAATAGCTGATCTACAAGCTTGCGACGCGTTGTGAGCTTGTAGATCGGCTATTTTTTGGCAAATGTTCCGCCCCAGGATAATGTATTTTGATTATCACGATAATATCGTGAATCGCAATTTCTTTTGTCACAACAATCGTGATATGACATTTTCCTATCGTCCCATCCCTAGCTGTTTCCAGCTACCCTGTTCCCCTCCCCCCCAGGCCCAGATTCGCAGCTCATCCTCTCCAAAGCGCTTGGCTTCGCTGAGCTCATGGGCGACACGATTAAAATGCTGACTGTTGTTCAACTGTACAATCTTCCCCCTCCGGTTTAATGGTGTGCCATCGCGGCAAACAGATTATGTACGATAAGAAGCTTGAGGTCTCTTACGTGTCATTGTCATAATCATCATCATCACAGAAGCTCGGTATGATGACAACAGGAACAGGGAAAAGGGCGATCGCCGTTGGAAGCGCGGCAGGTCTTCTTCGCCAGGCTGGGTGGCCTATACCTCGTAGCCCCAGGGGCTGTTTTCTGCTCATCCTTTCCTGCATTATTATCACGATAATATTGTTAATTTCTTAGGACACAATAATCGTGACATTACATTTTCATATTGTCCCATCCCTATTCCCACTCTGATTAGTGGAAACCTAAACCACTCTCTCTGCGTGGTGAACGCAGTGGTGTGTTCTACCTGTCAAGCGGGTATACGCAGTATGCTGTGAACACATAAAAAAAAAAGAGTATGCCCTCATGAACCTCTCAAAGATAGGCATTATGCACTGGCGTATGCCCTGGCCACACGAATAGCCACGTATCATAGATTATAGTATGCCCTAAAAAAAAAAAAAAAAGTCTAGAACACCTTCCCCATAACCATAACCCCGCCAAACCGTAACTAACGTAACTAAAATGGCTGGTCTACAAGCTCTCAATGCATCACATTGCAACACGCTTCGAGCTTGTACTGTAGATCGCCGTATTTAGGGTTTTTAGTGGATAACACTGTAACTTCAGCCATATGCCAAGAACATGATGGATGGTGAGGCATTGGTGACTGAACTAACTATAGCACTGCAGTCCCTTATAAGGGAGGAAAAGGAGGTCACCTTTGTCGCACTTCTCAAGGACGCAACGCGCGCTTATAGTTCTGCTATTTTCACAATATTCATCTTTGGACATACTAGTCAAACTAAATGTGATGCCTGCATTTCCAAGTGCTTGTCAGGGTGGGTGGGTCCCCAGTTCAAATATGATTATTTTATATTTTGGAGGGGTCGGGGCCTGAAAAGTTTGGGGACACTTGATCTAATGAGAAGCCAAAGTCATGCTAGCCAGGGAGCTGGCTAGCTATAGCAGCTAGCCCACAGCATTGACCTCTGAACCCATAGCATCACCCTGGGAATGAACACGGTGTTGTCCACACTCCACAGTGTTATTCTCCCACAAATCATTATGCGTCCGTCCGTGCCCCATTAAACAAGTGGCGCCACTCCATTAGGATTTATTATTATTATTCCTTATGACAAGCGACAACCCTTTGGATATTAGTCTTATTGCATACTTGCGTCTAGCTGGGGCAGAGACTACTTGTTTATAATGGCCACCATAAACAAATAGTCTGAAGAGTTCCAAGAAAATGAACTTTATTTTTCTCTATTTCTCTTCACTGAATTACAGAAACAAACATTTTCCTTTTCTTTGTCTTCTTTTGATTTCTATCTTTCTTCATTCCTCCCTTCCTCGTGTCCAAGATCTTTACTTTCCAGGAAATGGAAGAAGTGTGGGTTAAAATGGGAAAATACAACCCCACAGAATAAGATTAAATATTATCTCTGTCGGGTGTAAACCTGTCTAATACTGTTACTTCTCAGGGATCAAATTAAAAACAAACTACAAAAGTAGCAGATCTGCGAGCTCGAAGCGTGGCTTTTGCAGTTTCTTTGTGACGCTGTAGTGTGATCAAGTAGGGCGCTAATTTACGGAGAAACACAAGAAGACACAGTAGTAGAAGTAGAATATGGAGATAGAAGGTTTCTACCTGACAGCGAAAATATCCATCATCTCCTCCTTGCCGCAGGGCTGAGCTGCCTGGACCAGCATGAGTCCAGTGTACACATACGTTTTACCATATCACACTAGAACAGCATGTGTCTAGCGTACGCATACGTGTGACCAGATCACACTAGAACAGCATGAGTCCAGTGTACACGTATGTGTGACCTGATCACACTAGAACAGCATGAGTCCAGTGCACACATACGTTTGACCAGATCACACTAGTGAGTAGTGACTAGCCCATATTATTTTGAGATGGGGAAGAGAGAAGTTTAGAAGACATTAATAGAATTCGGGTCGAAATATTCAAAGACTCACATTTTCAAGATTTTTCAAAAATAGCAGATCTGTATCTACATCCAGATCCAGATCTTGTATATCTGGATATTCATGGATTCTTGGAGATTTTAGTTTTAGTCTTTGAGCCATTCCTGAGCCAATCGTTTGATGACTGGCAGAGACTCAAAGAGACTCAAGGAGTCTCCTATTGATCGATCAACCGGTCATCAAATTACTCTACAGAAAATGTTCAAATTATGTTTTTATGTTGCCACACCCACCTGTTCATTAAAGGACCACCTCACCTCTGAGACAACCAGATCTTATTTTATTGTGGTTTGGGACACGATCAACACAATTTAGCATCATATGATGCATTAGATGATGCAATATCATGCTACAAAGCATCATATGACCAGTTGTAGCATGCTGAAATACTAAAATATCTAAAAACACATTGTACACAAACTATAACTCTGTTGATCGTTCCCAAACCACATTAAATTGGTGTATTTCAATTGGGCCTTTTGACTCTTTCAGGAATAGCCAAAAATGGACAGGGAAGACATATTTGCATATTATTTATAACCACACCTGGGGGTCTATTAGAGCATTACTTCAAGAAAGAAAAGAAAAAGACCATTACTGCATCAAAAGTAATCAAACAAACTGGTAAAACATTGGTCAAATTGTAAAATAATACAAGAAAGAGGCAAACATTTTGAAAATAGCCACACATACAACGTGTGCCCTGGGATCTTTTGGCTATGAAAAGTGTGCTCTGGAAGAAACAAGGTTGGGAACCACTGTATTAGAGTAATGTTAATCCATAGACACGTACAAACCACCTCTTTAAGTGTCTTGCTCATGGACACTTTGACTGGGAGACAAACCGAGGACCTTCTGATTCAGAGGCGTCAATTGGGTATGGCAGATGCCTTACCTTGGCTACAGGGGAAAATAATCTAATGTACTGTAATCGTGCCTGTTGCTAAGGTATGGCAACATGACTGGTGTTGCGCGCGTGCAAGACACCAGTCATGTTGCCATACCTTAGCTTTTTCTGAACTGATGCCGCTGTTCTGATTCCCAGACGGCAGACAGCCTCTCTCCACCCCCGATAACACATGGTTCTCCTGCCTGTTTATTATTCAGATAAGGGCCTCTCCACTGCAGGAGAGCGGCTTTAATATTAATAATAAATTAAAGGATTTCTCCCCGGGGTGAAATATTAATGCCTGCTCTTTTAAGTGGAGCTTTGACTTAAATAGGAGTGTAGGAGGTTTGGAGGGGGGGGGTGGCATATCAGCTAATTTAAAACAGTGCTTTGTGATCGTTAGCTGCTGCTGAATGTTTGATAAGTTAAATAAAGGTTGCCCGAAGGTTAAGCCTGGTTTGTACTTACTTTGTGGCACGACGGTGTTGCACACCGATAATAGCAGATCTACAAGCACAAATCGTGTCGCTTTGTGCCGCGTTTCGAGATTGTAGACGACTAGATGTGCTACTTTTTATTAAAAAGATTTTGTTTTGGGGCTTTTATGCCTTTTTGGCCCTTAATTGATAGGACAGTAGACTGACAGGAAACGGGGAGAGAGACGGGGAGCAGCAGAGCTCATGGGGATCGGGACTCGAACCCGCGACACACCGCCAGGCACCAGAGCCCACGCGGTACTCGCCCGGACCTCCAGGCCAGCAGGAGCCCCTAGAATTGCTACTTTTAATGCTATTGTGTGACGCTGTAGTTATGATCACGATCAAATAATAAGCTGTTAGTTTCCAAAAAAAAACACAAAAATAAGAATATCGTCGTTGTCCGATGAAAACCTTGTATGTCCAAAACTGTTCGTTTTGCATTTATCATTTTAAAAATGATTTAAACTAGTGAAAACAGCCGATCTACAAGCACACAACGCCTCGCACCGCGAGGCGTTGTGTGCTTGTAGATCTGCTGTTTTCACTACTTTTGTGCGACGGCCTTGTATGATGAAGCAGGGCTTTACTTTGCGAAAGAACGTACCAATTTGAAACTTGGAGATACGAGGTTTCTACCCGACTATGACGATATGTAGATAAGAGGTTTTTGCATTCTACTTGCATTTTTGTCAATTAAAACATCAACCAATCAATCAAAAAGCTTTTAGATCGACTATTTTCGGCATCCGAGTGTCTTATGACGGCGTATGAATTACACGTTGGTGCCAGAATGTGAACAGAAAGACTGAACGTCTGGCCATTAAAGATCACCTGTCTTCATTCATAACTCAGATCCGGCGTCTTACTTCCTTTTTGTAATTGATTAGCATCGATTAAGGCAGGGGTCTTCAACGTTTTCAGGCCAAGGATCCCTTAGTTGAGAGAGAGATGAATCAGGGACCCCCCGATTCCATATAGTTTCATCGTTTGACAGCACAATCGTCAGTGTATTTTGGATTCATGTCAATTTGTGTTTTCAGATATTTAACCACTTGAACCGTCAATACTTTATAAACATGACCTTTCACTCTGTACTTGGTGTGCTCTTTTTCCCCTCTACACCAAACCCCTTTGCCTAAAATAGCAGATCTACAAGCTCACAACGCCTCACAGCGCGAGGCGTTGTGAGCTTGTAGATCTGCTAATTTTGGCTAAAGTTCTCAGTGAAAAAAAGGTTTCTATCACACAGAAGATTTGGAGCACCCCCTGTAGTAACTCTCAGGACCCCCTAGGGGTCCCGGACCCCCTGATCAGGTGATCATCTTGAATGTGTGTCAGAGAGGACCTGTTCTCCCCAGCTGTCTCCTGGCTGCATGTTGTGTCTCCGAGAGTCTCTCCCAAGGTCTTTTTAGAGATGTGAGAATGAAAACATTCCTCCACTAATGCTTTTGTGCGCATGCCAGGGAGCATGTGTTAATTTGTGCACCAGCGTGTGTGATTGTCCATAATCAGCATGCGTGTTTGTGTTTGTGTGTGTGTGTGTGTGTGTGTGTGTGTGTGTGTGTGTGTGTGTGTGTGTGTGTGTGTGTGTGTGTGTGTGTGTGTGTGTGCAGGGGCGTCATAAGGGGGGGAGTGAGACTGGGTTACTAGGGCCCAAGGTGGAGGGGCCTTCATTATTTTATACTTTTTGCTATTGAAAAATATTTTTTTGAAAAGTCGTGAAAATGTGTGCAAAATGTATGTATTTTTTCAAGCGAACATTTGTAACTCAAATTTTGCTTCTGGGGGGTCCCTGGAACTAAATATTATATGAGATGTAGGACCGTGGCCAAATCATTTTTGGGGTCCTTGACATGAAAACGTTTGAGCCCCACTGACATAGAAACATAGTTTTTTTCAAAAAACCAAATAGACTTGCACAAAATGTTCACGACTTTTCAAAAATAGCAGATCTACAAGCTCGCAGCGCGGCACTCGGTGCCGCGCTGCGAGCTTGTAGATCTGCTATTTTTCCAATAGTTAAAGCACAAAATAAAGCAGTGAATCCTTGTACCCAGGGCCCAGGATTTGGTGTGACACCCCTGTGTGTGTGTGTGTGTGTGTGTGTGTGTGTGTGTGTGTGTGTGTGTGTGTGTGTGTGTGTGTCTCCTCCCATTGGAGGGCCTTTTGGAAGAGTTGGGTCAACATGCTGTGGAATGTGACAGATCTCCATGGTGACGGCCCTGTGTCACATCCCAGCCAATCAGAGCGTGTGACTGACTGACGATGACAACCAATTGATTTAAATACTGATAATAATCCACGTATTTGTCAATGGAATGGATCTTTCCATATCTGACTATTTTTTTCCCTTCTTTTTTTTTTTTTTTGGGGGGGGGGGGGGGGGGGGGGCTTTTTATGCCTTTATTTGATAGGACAGTAGACTGACAGGAAATGGGGAGAGAGATGGGGAATGACATGGCAAAGGTCGTCCGGATCGGGAATCGAACCGGCGACGCCAGCAGGCGTCATAGCCTAGTATGTGGTATGCACCTTGACCACTAGGCCAGCGGGCGCCCCCATATCTGACTCTCTCTGAACTGGGATAAGTCCTCTGTGAGTAGAGCAGTGCTACGAGGCCACGGCCAGATATAGAAGTGTAAGTGTGTGTGTGTGTGTGTGTGTGTGTGTGTGTGTGTGTGTGTGTGTGTGTGTGTGTGTGTGTGTGTGTGTGTGTGTGTGTGTGTGTGTGTGTGTGTGTGTGTGTGTGTGTGTGTGTGTGTGTGTGTGTGTGTGTGTGTGTGTGTGTGTGTGTGTATTGCCCTCTAGGGTTAGGGTTTTCAGGCCAAGGACCTCTTAGTTGAGAGAGAGATGAAGGGCCCCCACTCAATCTTTTCATAGATTCCATAGTTTCATTGTTTGACAGCACAATCGTCGGTGCATTTTGGATTCATGTCAATGTGTGTTTTCAGATATTTAACCACTTGAACCGTAAATACTTAATTAACTTGACCTTTCACTCGGTAGTGTGCTCTTTTTCCCCTCTACACCAAACAACTAACAAAGGCTGTTGATATGTGTTTTTGTTTGTATTTTTTGCAGTGCATATAGCTCAGGCTTTGTTTTAATACATTTCAAATGAATACTTTTGGTTCGCACCCTGGTCAGAAAAACAGACACAGATTCCTGTCGCCCACAGATATAAAGGATGTAAAGGCCTCCGCTGTTCACTGGAGCGATGCCTTTATTACGGCCGCCATAGCAAACTGGGTCAAGCCATGAGTCCTAATGCATGTACTGTATGCCCCATGTACATTCATACAGAATGACTTTTGAAGCAGAAGGTCTCTCCACACTTACAATCATCATAACTGGCTGAATTCACAACCAATTGTTTGATTCGACTACATTTATTTGAGCACTTTAGTTACTAGTTACTTTGCAGATATAAATTATAATATTAGTAAACATACATAAACCACTTTAGCCCTTTATACCTTGGCTGTTTGAAAATAGCCGATCTACAAGCTCACATCACATCGTGACATGTTGTGATCTGCTATTTTCAAACATTGTGTACTTTCACACTTTTACTCAAGTACATTTTGAATTCCAGACGTTTCATAACAGAGTATTTCTATATTGCAGTATTGATACTTTTGCTCAAGTTAAACATGTGCGTACTTTTCCCACCACTGGTGAGTGAGACTAGAGCGCACACACCACTGAAAGTGTGACTTGGTCCACAGACAGACAGACGGACGGACAGAGACTCACAGACGGCACTGAGACTATTTGGATGACGGTCAATCGAATCAAATCCAATCCAATCAAATCAAATCAAATCAACATATTTACATAGCACATTTACAACAGCCGAGCTGACCAAAGTTCTGTACACGGTTAAAACAGAGACAATTCAAAGCGTCAAAGCAAATGGAAAAAAAAACATCAGAACGATTCAACAAAATAATTCAATGCTGAGACGGGGACGGGGACGCGGCGCTCCGGTTTGACAACTGGACTCCGTCCCAAATACTTTAGTCTCTTTGTGAGCGATCTCTCTTGTGTCGATGTGGCAAAAACAAGAGAAAAGCATCGTCCTCCTTCACATGAACCACTAAGCCCACGATGAAGGGCGTAAATCAGGGGTCTTCAACGTTTTTAGGCCAAGGATCCCTTAGTTGAGAGAGAGATGAAGCAGGCACTAAATATCGTATAAAATTGTGTTGCAGATGTTCATCGATGTCTTATGCAGCTTAGACTTGTTTGACAGCACAGTATCTTCTGTGTAGGTTGAATTAATGTGTATTCTACCACTTTTTGTGGTCACATCATGTTCAGATACTGGATTCTGATTGGCTTAAAACAGTGGTAAATCAGTCAGTCAACAAACAACCTTGAGTTGGCTCATGGACCCTGCCCACAATTAATGATTAACTAAATAAACTTGCAAGTTACAACTGTGTTTTCTTTCATTTATATGGTAGAAGTGGCAGAAAAGCAATTTGTGGGTTGTGGGTTGTTGGCTGATTTACCACTGTTTCAGGGTTATTTGGCACTCTGCGAAATCAGCCAACAACCCACTCCCTCTCATGGTAAATGGCTTACTTTTCATACATTTAACCAGTTGATCTGTCAATACCTACTAGTCTGCTCTTCCTTTCCCTCTACACCAATCCTCTGTGCCAAGAAATAGCCGATCTACAAGCTTTTGTAGATCTGCTATTTTTTGGCTAATGTTCCACTAGAATAGTGATTAATGTTGAAGACCTCTGGCGTAAATAATAGCCGATCTACAAGCTCACAACGGGCCGCGCCGTGACGTGTCGGGAACTTACAGATCGGCTATTTTCGTTACTTTAGCCTACATTGTAATAACGGCATGCCCCAAATAGGTGGAAAGTGGGTAATGACTGCTGGTTTGTGTGTGTGTGTGTGTGTGTGTGGTGTTCCTTTCCTTGTTGTTGTTTATTGGCTTGCTGTGTGTGACCCCCTTTAGGCAGATGTGTACCAGATGTTGGCCTCAAGCTCGGTGGAGTGGACAGGATTTTCAGACCAACAGAACCCCTTGATATTCTGCGAAGGGCACCGAATAATCAGGCTGATTTTGTTTCTTCCTGAACAGATGGACAGTAATTAGTACCTAACGTTCGTTTTTGGATGAGAGAGCGACGCGGCATGGATTCAGATTCAGAAGGAAGGAATGCGCAAAACTCATTATAATTCTACCCAGTAGGGCCCCGACCGATATGCATATGTCGGTTTGGGCCGATTTAATTACAGGCGAACATTTTCGAAAAAAATCTAGCAAAAATAGCTGATCATACAACAAGCTTACAAACATTTCTAAGTATCGAGGGTTTAAGTGGTTAACGGTCTGAAAATACACACTAGTCTACGCAATGGTTCACAAGTCTACAAAGCTATCTATGAAATCTATGGAAAAGTTTAATCTGCGACATAATTTGAATACAGCATGTAGTGGGGTAAGGGGTCCCTAGGGGTCCCTGGCCTGAAAAACGTTGGTGTAATCTGTACCCAAAATAGGCCGGTGCCATCATGGCATTCAGATGTTAAGAGCATGTCGTCGTTGTCGGGTAGAAACCTTCTATGTCCAAAACCGTTCGTTTTGCAATTTATAATTTAAAAAATGAACTAAACTAGTGAAAACATACATATTTGAAACTTGGAGATACGAGGTTTCTGCCCGACAACGACGATATCATAAGGCAAAAGGCGAACAACATAATAATAATATAGAACAATGAAGTATATAATGAAGTATAATTCTACCAGACTTCTTCCACAGTATTCCCAGGTGGTTGCAGCTCAAGGTCAAGCAGCAGATAGAGCTTGTATTGCAGCTGTCTGTGTAGCAGCACCTGTTCCCTGGCTAGCCAACGATACCATAATTCACTGTGTTCAGAATTTCAATCAGGTCCCAGAGACGTAGCAGCAGCCTGTGATAAATAAAAAACCCACTGGAGAATGAGTTTTATTGTGACAGAAGGTCGCAGTTTACCATGAGAAATGTCACAGCTTGTCAGCGTGTAGACGTGTACACATTTTTCTATGGGCAAACCCATAGACCGTAAAAATGTGTCATCATGATGTCATCTAGCCTCGCAACAGCCAGACTCTCCAAAAGGAGAGTCTGGGAGTTCTCCATAGACGATGCATTACGCGATGACGTAGTTACTCACTTCGACTGACAGGTCCATTCAGTAGTCATCAGCGCATCAAAACATCGTCGGGAGAACATCAAATACGTCTTTTCCAGACAGAAATTCCAAAGGTGCAAAGTCAAACTGTTGTTCGTTTTTAACTTATGAGATGCCGTTGATTTCAGATAAAGCTTCGCTTAATGCAGCTTTTATTTGCGATTTGTGAACTCGCATCGGACATGGGGTCCGCCATGTTTGTTTACAAAATGCGAGAGCTGTAGCAGCCGCTCGACCAATCAGGAGCGGTGTGAGGCAGGTTCGCTCGAAATGCAGCCTTTTGATTGGAAATTGAGAAACTAATTCTCATAAAGAGACTCGATGGGAGGGACACCAGACCGAGAAAGGAAGCACATTGGTGATGACGTAACTCGGGATGGCTTGCGAGGCTAGATGTCATCATGCTCTGATGTCACTGTGATGTCAGGGGAACCACTCTACCAGAATGGGTTTGCTGCTCTGACATCACGCTCTGGCTTCACTATGATGTCACACTAACAGAATCCCTTTCATGCCCATATATAGAGATACCTGATGTCCACAGCCCTGATGTCCACATCCCTGATGTCCACATCACTGTGGCGCAACCTCGCCCTTTAGGGCTAGTTTATTCCTTAACACACCACGTGGGGCTGTCACCATCGCAAGATTTAAGTTGAATTTGAAGTCATACAAATAATTGCGATTAACGATTCAAAATATTCAAAATAGCAGAAATGGCAGATCGACAAGCTTACACCACGCCACAAAGTCACGCGTTGTAAGCTTGTGGATCAGCTATTTCTGCGTTTCTTAAGTACAGTTGAACATTTTTAACACGATGACGATTATGACGATATATTTGTGATATCCTAAATCTCTGCGTTTCCTAAATGTAGAATCCAACGCAGACAGACAGACAGACACCCCTCCCCCTCATCATCATCATCATCTTCCTTCCTCCTCTTCCTCCTCAATGCTTAGAACTCTCTTCCTCTCAACACTTAAAGAGAGAACCGGGATTATTCCAGCAGTGTTTCCATGGCAATCTGTGGCATTCCTGGTGGTTCTGTGGCGTTTTAGGTGGGTGTCTGGGTGGGTGAGTGTGTGTGTGTGTGTGGGGGGGGGGTTATGTCACCCGGCCTTTTCAGGGCTGATGTCACCCTGTCAGAACCCAGGGCATTGAGAGAGGAATAGGGTGGGGGTGGGATTGGAGGGTGTGTGTGTGTGTGTGTGTGTGTGTGTGTGTGTGTGTGTGTGTGTGTGTGTGTGTGTGTGTGTGTGTGTGTGTGTGTGTGTGTGTGTGTGTGTGTGTGTGTGTGTGTGTGTGTGTGTGTGTGTGTGTCGGAGATATAATTGTATGTGCATATGAAGCGCAGCCTCTGTGCTTTTAGCAGGGGGGGGGCCAGGGGGTCCCAAGGGTCTGCTTGTAAGATGGCCCCACAGGGGGATTAAACTACATTCATTATTAAAAAGCCGAATATATATAAATAAGAAATGATTAGGGTACATATGTAGCTGACCTGTCGGGTGGAAACCTTGTACGTTCAAATCTGTTACTTTTTCAAGAAACAGAAAGAAGTGATCCACCGGATCCAATGCTTTTGTCGGCTTAATTTTTTAAATAAATATTTACAAAACCCACGGACACATTTGAATCACTTACAACCCCGTGTCATTTGGCGGCGTGTCATTGTCATAGGTAGGAAGTAGCCTCAATGTTTTGAGGTGAACGCTACCAGCCTACAAACTCGCACCGTGTCACACCAGGTCACTGCGTGACTCTACGTTTGTGGCCGTTCATTGGTGAAAGACACCAATGATATGATATATCCTGCAACGTTCTTGAAACTACAGTCAGTGCTTTAGTCCAGTGCTTTAGTCCACTGCCTGGGGACCTTTGGTGTGCCCCTGAGAAGGGTCAAGTGTGCCCCTTGAAACTGTTTGGAAAGCCAGTATTGTATTTATCATTTTAAAAATGATTTAAACTAGTGAAAACAGCCGATCTACAAGCACACAACGCCTCGTGGTGCGAGGCGTTGTGTGCTTGTAGATCTGCTGTTTTCACTTTTGTGCGACAGCCTTGTATGATGAAGCAGGGCTTTACTTTGCGAAGAAACGTACAAATCTGAAACTTTTTCTTCCCGACAGTGACGATATTTACACCCCCGTATTATGTTGGTGTGCCCATGGATTCTTGGGACATGAAAAGTGTGCCCATGCTGAAAAAAGTCTGTGATCCTTGCTTTCACCTCCGCTAATACCTGACGCACGCACGCACGCACGAACGCACACACTTGTTCTCACACACACTTGTTCTCACACACACTTGTTATTACACACACTTCCCCCATCTTTCATTCAACCACTCCTTTCCTCTCATTCTCTCCCTTCTCCTCTCTCTCTCTCTCTCTCTCTCTCTCTCTCTCTCTCTCTCTCTCCTTCTCCCCCTCCTTCACCCCGCCCGTCATTAGTTTCCATGGCGACGGCGGGGAGGCATTATTGCCGGCTGAGAAGCGTTCCCGGGTTCCTTTTCAGAGGAGAGCTGCGGCGAGAGCTTTGTTCAGCGCGCACACACACACAGGCACGCGCGTGCGTACGCAACACGCACGCACACAGGACAGCAGGGTATGCTGGGACAGTGTGTTTGTAGAGCAGAGAGAGAGAGAGAGAGAGGGAGATAGTGAGTCAGAGAGAGAGAGTGAGTCAGACAGACACGGTGAGAGAGAGAGAGAGAGAGAGAGAGAGAGAGAGAGAGAGACAGACAGAGAGAGCGAGCGAGCAGTAGTAGAAGCAGCTCCCAGAAGAGGCACACTGTTCAAGCATCCGACTGCCTCATGACTCTGCCTCTGCTGCTGGACTAGGCTGACTCTCACACACGCACACGGCGCGTGTGTGTGTGAGTGAGTGTGTGTGAGTGAGCGAGCGAGCATGCGCGTGTCTTG
Organism: Nannobrachium achirus; assembly: GCF_963921795.1. Taxonomy (NCBI): domain Eukaryota; kingdom Metazoa; phylum Chordata; class Actinopteri; order Myctophiformes; family Myctophidae; genus Nannobrachium; species Nannobrachium achirus. The sequence goes on from NC_137818.1 coordinate 52,683,674, forward strand.
AGTGAGTGTGCGCGTGTGTGTGTGTGTGTGTGTGTGAGAGTGAGTGAGTGTGTGTGTGTCTGCGTCAGGGCAGGCAGGAAGAGAGGTGGAAATACAGAGATTTCAGACACGGGACGAAAACGTCGCGGGCAGATGGCAGACTGGGCTTAACTGGTGAGTTCCTCTACGCTGGTGTCTGGAGTATGTATGGACCTGTGTGTGTGTGTGTGTGTGTGTGTGTGTGTGTGTGTGTGTGTGTGTGTGTGTGTGTGTGTGTGTGTGTGTGTGTGTGTGTGTGTGTGTGTGTGTGTGTGTGTGTGTGTGTGTGTGTGTGTGTTTGAGAGAGCGAGAGAGAGAGAGAGAGAGAGCGTGTGGACATGACTGGGAAAGAAATGTGCATACTTGAGCCTATTCGTAAATATTATTCCGATAGTCAGACCTTTCGCTTGCGTGTGTTTACGTAGCTTGTCTTCAGCAGGTGCTGCTGCTGTCAGTGTGTGTGTGTGTGTGTGTGTGTGTGTTTTTTGGGTGGCGTAAAAGTGGGTCTGTTTTTTTCCTCTTGTCTGGGTGAGTGGGTGGGTGGGTGTTTGGGTGCGCTGGTGGCTCGAGGCTGTCTACCAAATGTAGGCTAAGACGTCTCCCTGCCTTCTGAAATATACATACATGCTGGCTGGGTCTGGTGCTGGGGTCTGCACGCTTTATTGAACCGCGTACATCGTAGGGGAGGGGGCAATTTCTCATGACGCCTGTGGTGTTTTTCTAATGAATTTCTGAGTGGCTGAGCTGTGCGCGTGTCTGTGTGTGTGTGTGTGTGTGTGTGTGTGTGTGTGTGTGTGTGTGTGTGTGTGTGTGTGTGTGTGTGTGTGTGCGTGTGTGTGGGTGGTGGTTACCATTTTCAACACTGTATATTTATATCATGTCAAATCATAACCAGGTTACCTCTAGACACTTTATGTAGAGCAGGTCTCTACAGAGAAGCAGCAACACGCCTCCCCATCATGAGCAAAACTGCCCGGCGACCATTCATTTGGGGCCATTTAGATGCTTTTACCCAGAGCTTTTATTCCTCCATTTATAGCCAGTCTTGTTTTGTCTCTCGTTTATCATACCAGTAAGACTCTAGGGAGATAAGCAACCGTCAGGTCGCATACACAAACTTTAGAAGGCAATGGTAGCCAATCAGGAGGGAATATAGGAAATGGGACGGATCCATGTTGATGACATGACTTTACAGATACTGTGTACCGCTTTGTGTGATTTTAGGGCAAAAACTGCAGGAGCAGTGTCCAAAAATGTCTTTTGCAAGAATCGGCCTCATGTTGGCGCTAGAAGAGGGCCATGTGAGAAATGGGTGGAGGTTGTGGTTTGGCAGCCAAGGAGTTTGTGTGCAAAGTTTGGCATGGATCGGGGCAACGGTGGCGGAGATATGAGTACGGCAAAAGTGTGACGTGTGACTGACAGACTAGCAGACAGACAGACAGACGGTGGAGGTTTTGATAATGTGACCTGGCGGTCGCAACTATGGACATCCACTCTTGGTTCCTTCAGTGAGCGTTTCTGTTTGTTTGGGGCTTCCTCTATCTCAACAGAGGCTCGCACCACATTCCTGCCCCGTTCGTACGGCCAGTCGGTCACGTCTTTCGGCTGTTGAGTTTTGAACTCTGCAGATATATTTCCTCACAGTGTATCGCCCCTGTTGCTAGTGTACAACATGCTTTTGTTTTCTTCCTTTTCCCCTATAAAGCCACGGCAGATGACGCTTATCGTTTTACAACCGGGGCTGTGACAGTCAGGGACATGCTGGGCCACTGATTCAGCCCGGGAAAAAGAGTTGTAGAGGCCCTCATTGCGTGCTATAGAGAGAGATCTCTCTCTATAGCGCTGCTGCTGCTGCTACTCAAAGATTTTCCATTTCAGATCATGACAAGTGACAAGCCAGTGGGCCAATTACATGAGTTATATTTCGTCATTGTCGGGTGATTTAAACTAGTGAAAACAGCCGATCTACAAGCACACAACGCCTCGCACCGCGAGGCGTTGTGTGCTTGTAGATCTGCTGTTTTCGACAGCCTTGTATGATGAAGCAGGGCTTTGCTTTGCGAAAAAATGTACACATTTGAAACTTGTATATACAAGGTTTCTGCCCGACAGTGACGATTTACTTTGTTGGCCGCCCAGCCCCCAAAATGGAACGAACTCCGACATTTTATTTACATTTTTTTCCTAATGGCCGGCCTGGACCGGCCGGGAATGAACCGGCCGTACGGGAGTTGTCCCGCTTTTCCCAATGGCCAGCACGTCCCTGGTGACAGTAGCCGTGACGTGTCTGCGAGCAGCAGACTGATGTCATGTTCACTAGAAGCCCAGGTGACACAGACGGTGACGGAGCTGAACGTGGGGGCTAGTGGTGTCGCCGCCGCCGCCACCAGCGAGCCGCGGCGTCGCCCACTGATGTGTCAGTGTTTGAATTGCCCTCTTCTCTGCCCCGCTCTGCTGGGGGGACGGGGTGGGGGGTGTTTTAATGGAACACTATAATTTAGCTGACTGACTGGGGGGTTGTCTCAAGACTGGGACCGTTTATACGGGAGTCCCGGAGGTTTCCATGACGACCGGCAGCAGCTGTATACGCTCTGGTGTGTGAGGCAGTCACTGTGGCATTAGGGCATGTGTGTGTGTGATTGTGTCTCTCCCTAATCAATGACCTTTTGACCCGGATCAATGCAATGTTGCTGAGCCAAGCAGTGTCTGCATGGCTGAGATACGCGCCGTGCGACAGAGCAGAGGTATATATAGGTATAGCTAGGGCTGTCACAATTATTACATAATCGTCTAATCGCAATTATTTGACGTAATCGCAATTATTTTGTGATAATCGCCATAATCGTTTACATGTTGAAAGATGTTTATATATGTTCAAACATTTAAAAAATAGTGGAAATAGCAGATCTACAAGCTCACAACGCATCACATCGCGGCGCGTTGTGAGCTTGTAGATGTCGATGTTCTTTTTTAAGTATAAAGTTGTCAATTATGTAAGTAATTTCTTTGTATATTTAGGATATGTGTCATATCTGCCATGTGCAACTTCAAAGCCTAAAAGCCAAACAGAAATGTCAACGACAAAAACACAATTAAATCGTTAATCGCAATTATTTGAGTGACAATTAATCGTCATGTAAAATGTTATAATTGTTACAGCCCTAGGTATAGCTAGCATTTTTTATTTTTGCTACTACTAGCATTGGTCTGTGACAATAGCAACAGCGTCTCTGCAAACACACAGCCGTCGGTATGAAATACTCATTGTTCTGTTTTGGGCTTCACCCGGCTGATGGCTGCTCTGATGGTTATGAATAGGGCCAGGGGTCAGTTAAGTGGCTCAGGGACACGTGGGTCTCGGAGGTAAACCTGTGACCTTCTGCTTATCAGAACAATTAACCGTCTCTCTCTACCCATTAAGCCAGTGTTTGTTTGTTTTTTCAACCCTTTTCTTATCAATGACCATTATTTATTCGGCATTTCAACCACGGACCATTTGATGAGGTTTAGCCTCTCAGAACCAATACTTAGGATCTTTTGTTATCGTTGGATAAGATTTTGAACACAATTCCATGCTGTATTGATGTGGTACAGTGGTGCCATAGGACTGATAACAATCAAAATAACAATTCTTCTACATTCTGTAATTATGTAGACTTCTTGTAAATTAAATAGTGCTGGTCTTCAACAATGATTTAACTCCTGAGAGCGTAAAATGAAACCAAATGGACCGGAGAGGGTCCATTTTGTTTCATTTTACGCTCTCAGGAGTTAAAGATCTATAAGGGTCCATTTGGTTACCAACTCTCCATCATTTCTCCATCATTTCCCCTTTAGGACCACTGGTTGAAAGCCACTAGCACTAAGCCATGGCCACCCTAGAGAGCCCACTATGGGTCCATTTTGGTTGCGTTTGTACACTCGGTTAAACACTCAGGACTTTCCCTGTGTGACAAAAGTTCCATTTGTCTCGGGTGAATGCATGCAGGAGGACTTTGATCTGTTTGATGAGGTCATTCCTTCATTTCTCCTGGTGGTTTCTGGGTAAAAGTCCACACACTCATCAAAGGTTTATTCCTCCTCCTCCTCCATCGCCACTCCTTGTTTGAATCAGGAGGGAGGACACGATTCTATGGTGGTCAGAGAACCTTTTTCCACTGTAGCTTTAGCACCACACCACACCACACCGCACCACATAAAATATCTTCACTTTCCATTACACAAAAGTATCGGTAAGAAACAAATTGACCCTTTTAACTGTGATTATAATACTATATAAATGTGTATTACAACAACTATCCTAATTATAATATACTATAACTAGCCCTTACCCGTTCAAAGATATGAGCTCCGAAATGATGTGCAGTGTGTGGATTATGGCCCGCCCGCCCGCCCGCCTGCACACACCCCCCCCCCCCCGTGTGTGTGTGTGTGTGTGTGTGTGTGTGTGGGTTTGTGTGTGATTGTGCATGGCCTGAACAACAGCGCCCCTCCCTTAACATGTGTGGTCACAAAAGGTACTGTAGGCTAAATAGATATAGATACACCATAAAAATGCTATTATACAGCATACGATTTGTGAAAGTGACAAACGGGCTTCACAGTTATGTCAGGTGTGTTCATATGCTAATGGTGATGCGATTTCAGATCAATTGCTCCAGCCACCGAGGAGAAACGCTGTTTCATACAGACAGACACTCACTCACTCACTCACTCAGACAGACATTCGCAAAATTATAGTATAGATGGATTATAACTGTGATTATGATACACTATACATTACTATAATGTATTACTATGACAATTATAATACACTATAATAGATTCTAACAGTGATTATAATGCAATAGAATCTATTATCATGAATTTTGATCAGTCATAATGAAGTGTTTGGCCCTGTTTGGCCTAGCTCAGACCTACTCTGGATTGGATACTTTTTAGTACCGTGTTTAGTACCACTTTCACACCACTCTACCCAGGTCTTTGTAGTGGAAAACCTAGACAAGTGGGCGGTGTGGAGTGGTGTGGTGTTGGGCCAGTGGAAAAGGGGCTTTTGAGACCAAACTCTTGATGCTGACCAACTAGACCACATCACACACAGACACTGACACACACACACACACACACACACAGACACACACACACACACACACACACACACATACACAGACACAGACACAGACAGACACACACACACGTGCGTACACACACGCGCGCGCAGAGATAAACACGCATACACGCCCACGGATTCCTGGTTAAACAGTCACCCTGATTAAGCCGTCTCTGTCGCGCCGATAATTACGCCGCCAGCTTCCTGTTTGCGGAGGGCACCTGGGTTCCTTCTCCCAACCCGCAGCAGCGGCGATGTCATATCCTGCGGCGCTGGCTGGTGTCGTAATTATACAGCAATCAATGGCGAGTGATTAGATAATAGCGGACCCGCGTTGTGTGTTTGTGTGTCGTGTCGTGTCGTGTAGAGTGTGTGTGTGTGTGTGTGTGTGTGTGTGTGTGTGTGTGTGTGTGTGTGTGTGTGTGTGTGTGTGTGTGTGTGTGTGTGTGTGTGTGTGTGTGTGTGTGTGTGTGTGTGTGTGTGTGTGTGTGTGTGTGTGTGTGAGATAGGGTTGCAACAATACTGAACCGAACCGATATACCAAACCGAATGGCCCTGTCCTGAACCGAACAGCCCATACCGAATGAACCGAATTTCTTGCTTTTTTTGAGTGTCGCCACACTTTTTTGGAGAAAGTCTTCCTCCTACTAGTATAATCATAATACCTGATTATCATGTTTTAGGGGGGAAACAAATGATGGCACCCCATCTTTAAAAAAAACTGAACATTTTGGATTTGTTTCTTCTTTTCGTTTTAAATTTGTACTGTACCGAAATCGAACCAAAACCATGAGCCAAAAAAACGAGATACGAACCGAACCGTGGGCTGACTGAACCGTTGCACCACTAGTGTGTGAGTGTGTGTTGTGTAGTGTGTGCATGTGTGTGAGTGTGTGAGTGTGTGTTGTGCCTGTGCAGGTATTACTATCCATGTGGGTAAAACAATCCCCACGAGGATAGGATGGTGATACAGTACCTGTCAAAAGTGACCTTGGGGGGACATTGTTCATGCAATGTCCCCCCATGAAGGAGGGGGTCATTTTCATGACCAAGACAGATGTATTCTTTTGTGTTACGGTTGCATTTAGTAAAATATTCACATTGGGGTCAGGTTTAGCCTATGGTTAATTAAAGGAGGACTTAACCGCTTTTCAACCTGTCTTCATATAATAGGTCCTCACTAATGTTCATGATAAAATAGCAAAAAAAAGAAAAAAAATCTACTCAGTCTGGGTCTCATAGGAGAGCTGTGGGCGGGACAAATCCATCCACCAGTGACATCATCGTTTGACGGATTATTTTTTAAACAATGTTTTTTGAAAAAAATATTTAGATTTTTATTATCTCGAGAGCAATGGCTTCCACTTTAACATTGCAACTTTTCAGGAATAGAAAGCCTGCAGTTTCTGTTAGCTTGGATTCCCCATTGATGATGTCACTGGTGGATGGATTTGTCCCGCCCACAGCTCTCCTATGAGACCCAGACTGAGTAGATTTTATTTTTTTGCTATTTTATCAGTATTTATTAGTGAGGACCTATTATATGAATACAGGTTGAAAAGTGGTGAATTCCTCCTTTAAAGTTGTACCATGTAACTTTTTTTATAAAACAAATCTTAAAATTGTCCTAACTGTTAAATCGCTAAAGTTTTAGAACACCCACTCCGTTATTTTCAGCTTCTGAAGCCTTCTCTTTATATGTTTTCTATGATCCTGGCCGTGGACCGGATTTCGCGCAAAATTGACGTAATCTGCATCATCTGTATACGTTGTGTATACGTTGCCCAATCACATCGCCGATCATGCACACATGGTACACTACCGGCCAATCACAGCGCATCTTGAAGTGGGGTCGCCATATTTGTAGTCGCCCGTGTGTCTCTTTACTCAAAAGGTAATCTCGCCTACCAGGCAGGGTGAAGTAGTCCGTTTCTCCGGAATGCCTGAACGCACAGGAACCAGGGACCCCTCCAAAGATAGCTCTCGGCGTTGTGGAGGCAGACGCGGGGGTGTGAAGGTACGAAAAACGGGCGAAAGACGCGAACGCGACCGCGGTTTGCTATATGGCTACTGACCACTAGTTGAGAATCTTACACAGTATAGCTTTAACGAAAAAAAAGTGAAAATATGAAGATGAAAGTTTTCTTGCCCGGACAGCAAGGACGTAAAGACAAACCTTTGTGTGTGTGTGTGTGTGTGTGTGTGTGTGTGTGTGTGTGTGTGTGTGTGTGTGTGTGTGTGTGTGTGTGTGTGTGTGTGTGTGTGTGTGTGTGTGTGTGTGTGTGTGTGTGTTATTGGCATGGCTGGTGCATGCGTGCAGGGCACACATGGCACTCTGTGCCCTTCACTGCTCTAGTAGCTCCGGCCGGACCGACAGTCAGAAGGCGTTAGGGGCTCTCTTGTCTCCACCGAAGCATGTGTGTGTGTGTTGTCTTTGTAAAGAAACTTCTGCATCGCAGAGAGAGAGGAGGAATGAAAGGGCGAGAGAGAGAGAGAGAGAGAGAGAGAGACAGAGAGACAGAGAGAGAGAGAGAGAGACACTCATTCATTCACAAACAGCACCCAACCCCCTCCCCTCGCCCAGCTCAGAGTCAATAGCAATATTTAACAGATCTTAGCCTCCCCCTACTTTTAGGAAGAGAGGCAATTTTTGGCCTGCTTGTTAGGCCTGGGATTATTGAATGCTTTAACTATTGATAAATAGCAGATATACAAGCTCACAGCGCAGCAGAGTGCTGCGCTGCAAGCTTGTAGATCTGCTATTTTAAAAAAATCGTGAAAATTTGAATTTTGACCCGATTCTATAAGTGTCTTTTGAATCCTTCTTAGGTTTTTTTAAAAACCTATGTTTCTATGTCAGCAATCTGTCTATAGCCATCGTCAAAGAAAAGGTCCTTTTCACTTAACACTTCAGTTAGTCTGTTCTTGAGAGACTACTGTGTCAGTGAGCTTGTATTATCTGCTATTTTTCACTGGTTAAAGCATTCAATGGGTTAAAACAAAACAAAATAAAATGCTTGTGCTACAAGGTTATATGTAAAAACGGCCAGGCTACAACGTAGCTATGTAAATGCCCGGGCAACACGTTATCAATACAAACGTCAGGGCTACGACGTAGCTGTGTAAACGGCTGGCCTACACACGGTATCATTAAACGTCAAAGGCTAACGACAAGCTAAAAACGCCTGCGCGCCGTCTCTTTGTAGTTCTCTACTTTGCTCTCTTCGCGAGTTGAGATATGGCTTCGACCAGGCCCAGTAACAAGATATTTAACGAACTTCTGCCTCAGGGCAAGAGCTGAGGAGTGCGTGCAGTGTGTGTGTTTGTGCGTGTGACTGTGCAGACCTTTTGAATGTGGGCTTTCGCTGCTTGATGTTTGCCTTGAGAATGCTCTCACCCAGCAGGGAGGGCCTTTTAATGGCCTCTTTCAAGTCGAAGGCTGGTGGGTAGGGTACCTGCACACATGGACCCTCGTGCACTAACGAGAGAGCACTGGAGTGCAGCATGCGCGCGTAAAATGTCACACTCTTCTGTCACACCAGGCAGTGGGAACTGGATGAAGCTTGACTTCTGTTACTTCTGACAAGTACATACATAGCCATGTGTTTATTTTTTATAGCAGACATACACGCTCGCAGCGAGGCACAAAAGTGAAGTGCTGTGATCTTGTAGATCTGCTATTTTTTTGAAAAGCCTGCTCTAAAATCTGAACTGACACTGATGCTTTCACGGTTTTAAATTGGTTAAAATATGTATCGTCACTGTCGGGCAGAAACCTTGTATCTCCAAGTTGTGTGCTTGTAGATCGGCTATTTTCACTAGTTTCATTTTTAGAATGATAAACACGACGCGAACGGCTTTGGACATGCAAGGTTTGCACCCGACAAATGACGATATATTGTAGATTACAAAAATATTATTATTATACATTTTTAGTACTACTGTAGATTTAAAGTAAAATAGTCACAGTGGAAATATACCCAAGGGAGGAATAACCATAAAAATAGGCGTACCACCACCACCATATCATTGGTGAATTCTCAGGGAGGCATTTTTTTTTTGTGACATCCAGGCTGCAGTAAAACTGTGTGCGTGCACAGCGTGTCACTTCACCTCCATGCGCATGTGTGTCACATCAGCCTGCCTGCTGCGCCCAGGGCTAGGAGCTGAGAGGCCGCTACTGGCATGTGTTGCCAGATTCTGCCTGAGAAATAAGCAGCCAGGTCTAACAAGCCCAAAAGAAGTGATGATAGCCTATGTAGGACACATGAGCACTTTAAACTTATATCTATACTGTAGCTATTTAAAGGGGGCCTGTCACCTAAAGGGTTACTGTCACTTTAAGAATCATCTTAAAAAACAAGTTAATATTTTTATGATGTCATTGTGGGGATGCGCAATTATAAGCCAATCGAATGAATTGTCTGTATAGCCTGACTGTATGACTACTTACTCTACTGGTCAGCTGTTGTTGGGGGGGCGAGGGGCAGATTACACTGTGACATGAGCTTCAGACTGTTTCAGACCGTTTTCAGAGAAGCTCATGTCACAGTGTAATCTGCCCCTCAACCCCTTTAGGTGACAGTACCCCTTTAAAAAAAAAGAATCTTGACAAAAAAGTGACAAATGTGGAATATTTTGGGAAAGATTTTAGCAACACAAATCTGATACGGCTACACGTTCAGATGGATGGGGGTTAGGGCCAAATACATACAGTAGTATATACGTATGTATGTTGTTTAACCCACTGTTATAAACAACTTTAGGAGACAAGTGAAGCAACCAGAAACTACTACTATTATTTACAAGCCACTGAAAAACAATCCCAAAGTCGCTTATAATAAGCAGAGATGGCAACACTGCTGAAGTGCCACTGGTGGATGCTTGACAGAAAGACACACACATGCACTCACGCGCACACACACACACACACACAGCAGCAACAGCAGCAGCGAACCCCCCTAATTGGGCCCCGCTCCCATCCTGCCTCGCCCTCCCACCAGAGGCAGGCTGTTGCACACACAGGGTGACACACACACACACACACACACACACACACACACACACACACACACACACACACACACACACACACACACAGGGTGACACAGGTGACACATGACAGGTGGCCTGCAGGCGTTCCAGAAGACCATCCCCGGAGAACATGCAGGGGAGAATGGTGACAGTGGAGGGTTTTCAGCATTTTATGCTTTAAAAAAATAAATCAAGACAAGTGGAGTGTAGAGATACAAGAAAACTAGGTCAGAGTTAGGAGGAGTTGGGAGTTATGATGATGAGATGTGACTGGAGTCGGATTCAAACTCGCGTTCCCCGCGATACGTGCGAGCCAGAACTCACAAGGACAGTGTTTCTCAACCACTGTGCCTGGGGACCTTTGGTGTGCCCCTGAGAAGGGTCAAGTGTGCCCCTTGAAACTGCTTGAAAGCCAGTATTTATCATTTTAAAAATGATTTAAACTAGTGAAAACAGCCGATTTGTTTTCACTACTGTTGTGCGACAGACTTTGTATGATGAAGCAGGACCTATTTTGCGAAGAAACGTACACATTTGAAACTTGGAGATACAAAGTTTCTGCCCGACAGTGACGATATTTACACCCACGTATTATGTTGGTGTGCCCATGGATTCTTGGGACATGAAAAGTGTGCCCATGCAGAAAAAAGGTTGAGAAACATTGCACTAGGAGCATGCGGACGGTGCAATAACCGCCTGAGCCACCAGGAGGCCCTCCCCTCAACGCTGCTCTTTGTGTATTCATGGGTGTCATTTGTAGTCGTCCTACAACGGCCATGTTGCCAACCAACACAGGTGTTTCAATTTGTCTGATTGGCATAGAACTAATGTTCTACGGAATCTACGCCAATCAGAACACCTGTGTTGGTCCTCAACATGGCCGGTGTAGGATGAATAGAAACCGTCATTAATTCGGCTGTTTGGTGCTTTTGAGATTTTGTGACTCCCCGAACCAAAATAAATTCTGCCCTGTTTTCTGAAAAAAATATGTTTATGTCAAGGTTATTTTATGGTAAAGGAGCTATAGTCAACTATTTCTTGAAAAACAGACGCCAAAATAAAATTAATGTTTCGAAAATGTCTTTTCGCCAATAACGACGCCGATTTGCCCCAAGAAAGTGAGGTCGCCAGGTTGTTAACACTTAGTGTTTTACAGCCTATAGGAAGGAAGCCAGGTCCCCTGAGAACACGCAGACTGCTGCCGTGAGCTCTATAGGGGGAAATACTGAAGCCATTAGAGAGGAAACAGGAGTCTTTATTAGGCTGCTCTAGTTATCCACCTGGATTTTAACACGCTTCTCCTTCCTTACCATGTTTGTTTGTCCTCACCTCTGCCATGACGACCCTGCTTTGCTTGCTTGATAAATAACGTTTTTGGAGCGTTTCAAAGTGCGTTGCTGTGAGCTGCCATTCCTACAATTTCTGAATCAATTTTAAGAACTTAAGATCGAAATTCCTTTTATGTACTGTTAACAAATAACTTTTATATAGATACAAAACATTAATAAGCAAATTTTCACATATAACCACATTCCCAAACTATGCCAAACTACGCCATGTTGAAAGTGGTTAAAATCAGGACGCATCAGATGCATAGTCGCTGATACCGATGTCGAATTATATAAAGGCTGACAAATTTGGCCAAACCGACACATGGGTTTAGCCGTGTTGGTTTTCCCCGCTCTCGGCCCTCTCTGCCAACGTACACAGAGCTCCCTGGACACGGACAGTGTGACGTAGACGTCGTTAAGAAGAGGGTGGTAATAAACCCAGCATCACGTGCCATCAGCAGCAGAGCAGCACAGCCTGTTAGGTCCATGTTGGGAACGCTCCAATCGCTGACTCTGCCCTTTCCCGAGCCAAATGACATTTCCAAATTATTCTGACGCTAGGCGGCATGCAGGCCCCCCGCCCCCATCCCATGTTAAGGCATGTTAAAGTGAACTGCACAGTGACCTTTATGTTGGGGGACGTCCAGCCTGTACCAGCTCCACGGTTCACCCTCCACCCTCCACCCCTCCACCCTCCACCCCTCCACCCGGTCCGAACACTCTCCTCTCCCTTCCTCTTCCTGTATGCTCTGGACTGGACCGAACCGCTTTTGGTCTCCCGCGGGGAGCACTGCGGCTGTCAACATGCAAGGGGGGTGCATGCTGACATCCATCCTGTCTGGAACAGATGGGTGGGTGTGGGACCACCCCACAAGCACCCACCCAGTAAAAAAAAAAAAAGGAAAAAAAAAAAAAAACACACACAGCTCCGTCATGCCACAGTGGTCCAGGTGGAGAGAGACAGAGAGACAAGAAGGCCATTCTGGGACTTTGTGTGTTTGAAGGTGTGCTGTGGAGTGTGGAGCGAGCGGTTATGGACTTAGTTGGCACTACCCAGACTGACTGACATTGTAGGTGATATACAGTATATTAATATCCTACTATCCTACTATTCTACTATAAAATGTGGGAACCTCGGTCTGTCTGTCTCTGTCTGTCCTCATCCATTTTTCTCCTGCGTTAACCCTTAGATCTGAACTTGAACACACATGCGCTTGCACGCTTCAGTAGTGTCAGCTTTACCAGAATGCCAGTTCACTTCCATTCTGCGGTGCATTGGCGCTGTTGAATAGGCTATATGCACATACGCCATTTTGTTCTACTTCCGGGCCTCTTTCGACTTCCTTCACAGGGGTTACCGATGATACCGAATGAAGGCTCTGTGCCATTCTGGTCAAACAGAGTCAGGGTGCTGATATTTTGCTCACTGGTCTGCTACACCAGTGGGTCTCAAAGTGTTCTTGAGTGGGTTCCACATGTCCCCATACAGGTGTATAACTCAGAGTTATGGATGTCCTTGAAATTAAAGAACCACTGTACAATAAATCGAACAGAGCCTTAATTAGTATCATCAGTAACACCTGTGAAGGAAGTCGAAAGAGGCCCGGAAGTAGAACAAAATGGCATATGTGCTTATAGCCTATTGTGTGGCTTTCAATGCGTCCGAAGCTTGGAGTGCAAAACTGGTGAACTTTGACCAAGTGAAAAGAAGCGCTTGGCAGGCATTTTACGTAGTTTTTTTTCAGGTGAAACCCAGAAATACAAGGTTTCTGCCCGACAACCACGATATATACAGTGCATGCTGTGTTGTTGATAAAGCGTAGAGGCCATCTATCCTAGAGTTGGCTGTTGTGACTGGCGAGTCTGGCTCTCTGAAGAAGAAGAACTATAATTGGGTGTCAGTACTGAGTAGAGAGTGGTGGTGTTATGTTGTTGTGTGAAGTGTTTTCTCTTTAAGTGAGGGGTTGTGTCTGGTGAAGTGGAATGATGACTGTGTTTCTGGGTCACAGCAGAACGTTACGCTGCGGCCGCTGTAGAGAGGGCTGCTGCTGGGTAATGTTAGCGAGACAGTGCCATGTCAACACTGTCCACATGAGTAACGGAAGTGCTGCAGCCATTCTGTGGATTCACAAACACTTTTTAGATCAGCGGTTCTCAGTCAACGCAGAGTCCGGGGACCCCCAGGGGTCCCTGAGGGGGTTCCAGGACGGTCCTTGAATTGATACTCAAGGAACCAAATGGACCTATTACTTACACTGTCTGTAACTGCTGGTATAAATGGTAAATTATCTACATACATGCACTTCCCCGGGACGTTTTGTCAGTGGTGCATTGGTGATTCAATGTTTGGGAGGTTGCTTATCTAGAGACGTCACCCGCACGTCGCTCAACACTTAGTATGCAGGTCTATTGATATGAATACAGGCTTGTTTCTTTATTAAAACACCCTGTTGTGACACTAAGCGTTGGCGAGGTGTGAACTTGCGGGTTTTGGTATCAATGCATGTCCGTTTGCGTGAGAGCCGAAACCCCTGCTCAGAAAAGATATGGGGCGGCGCCGCAGGGGCATGCGACCCTGGACTAATTCAACACTGCGTTTTGTGTTATCGTTTTAGCTCTAATGTCTAACATAATCGTGCTGTTTTTTTCTGACAAATGAAGTAATCAATCAATCAAAAGATTCACTCCACTATGAGATTTCTCTCTCTCTTGTATTCTCTCGTATTTACAGTAAATGAACACAGGATATTACAGTGTAGATTGGCATAGGAAATGCTTGTCAAACTGGGGGTGCTTGATATTAAAAAGAGAATGGCTACTTTGGATGACCAGTATTGCAGTGGTTCTCAACCTGTGGGTCAGTACCCTCAAGGGGGTCCCCAAATTATTTTGGGGGGTCCCCAGATGATTAACTTAATGTGCAACATTGTTTTCTCTCTCTACAGTAAACAAACCAACATAACGTTTAAGTGTATAGAGGTTATCTGCACATTTCTAAAGTGACAATTGAGGACTTTTTTAACACCTCTAAAATGACAAATTAAACATTGACCAAATTGTCAAATAATTATACACAGAAATTGTGAAATTAGCAGATCTACATGCTCACAACGCCTCGCAACGCGAGGCGTTGTGAGCATGTAGATCAGCTATTTTCACAATAGAACCGTGTTATACAAAATGTAATGCCTCAACTACAAAATGTAATGCCTAAACTATTATAGGCCCTAGTGCTCGTCAGTGTGGGGAGTCCCCAGTTAAAATATGATTTTTTGGGGGGGTCACGGCCTGAAAAGGTTGAGAACCACTGCTGTATTGAACAGTAGGAACAACATAATGCATGCTTCGCTGGCGGGGAGGAGGGAGACATGCCTCAGAAAGCTCAGATCAATGCTCATCCATACGTCAGCCACCAATCAGTCACGCTGTCGTCTGCGACCCCCTTATTTAACTGGTCCTGTCCGTCACAATGAGTTGTTAATCCTGCCTGATCAATATATGATAAAATAAATCGATGCATTCACACTTCAGAGGGCCTTAGCCTGGTCTGCCTCGGATCCAGAAGATCGAACGGTTTAATCTGTGGCGTGCCTGCATGGGCCAGCTCAAATGATTGAAAATGTATTTTCAGGCCATGGGTGTGTGTGTGTGGGTGATTCATGTTTGTAGAGACCCTCAATGTGAGAGTGGAAAGGGGTGGGGCTACCTCCAAACACAGTGGTGGAAAAGTAACTAGTAAAGTACATTTACTTAATATAAGTACTGTACTTAAATAACATTTGTAGGTATTTTACATTACTTGAGTATTTACAATTTCCAATACTTAAAACTTTTACTCTTCATTTATTTGTGATACACTTCAGTTACTTGTTACTTTGGAGATTTTGATTATTATAAAACATACATTAACCATCTTCAGCTCTATACTGTATACTGTACATTTCGGCCGTTTGAAAATTGCCGATCTACAAGCTCACATCTCGTCGCGATGCTACGCGTTGTGAGCTTGTAGATCTGCTATTTAAAAAAAATACACATTTTAGACGGCATATATAGTACTTTTACTTTTAGTACTTTGATGCCAATACATTTGTACTTTTACTCAAGTAAAATTGGATTCCACACTTTCACTTAGTTGTAACACATCTGCATTTGCAGTATTGATACTTTTACCTAAGTGAAACATGCGAGTACTTTTCCCACCACTGTCCAAACAGTTGCTGCAGCGCTTGGTGGTGTTTGTCAGCCGTAACCTTTTCCTTCCAAACACTGTGAGAGGAAGTGTCAGACTCTTCATCACCCGGCGTCGTCGGGCCGGCTGTTCCGCCTCCAAAACGTCTAGCAGAGCTGTAAGAGTTCACAGTGTGAAGAAGGGTTCCATTTAGGGATGGGACGATATGAAAATTTCATATCACGATTATTGTGACAAAAGAAATTTTGGTTTACGATGGTATCATGTTAATCAAAATCCATCATCCTGGGGCGGAACATTTGCCAAAATATAGCCGATCTACAAGCTCACAACGCGTCACAACGTGACGCGTTGTGAGCTTGTAGATCGGCTATTTCATGGCAAAGACATTTGATAGAGAATGAAAAAAAGAAGGCATCAAGTACGTATATTATAAGTACCCTTTACCAATTATAGAGGGTTTAAATGGTACCGGATATGCAGCTCGGCAAATAAAAGGTGAATTGATCCCAGTGCATGACGGAGGACGATATCACGATAAATTAAATCTCCACAATACGATTATCGTGAGTGTATTTTATCACGATAAACTATCGCGTATCGTCCCATCCCTAGTTCCATTCGGAAGCCGCTTGCTCGGCAGGCCTCGGTACTTAAACGTGTAGGACGGTTTGCTAAAGCCATCATCATCACCACAGGCGGCTTTGTTAAAAACCCTTGTTTTCCCTGTCCGTGTGTTGTCCTAATTGCCGAAACTGTGGCTTTCTCTGTTGCAGTAAATCCTGGGGGCTTACTGCACTCTACTGCACCGTACCGTACTGTATGTACTGTAGACACAGACACTGCACCGTGCCTCATAAAAAGTCCTCTTGTAGCGGTGGAAGAAAGGGGGGGCGGTGAGGATTAAAGGAGCCAGTGTTCTGTCATGGTCCTCAGCTCCTCTTGTAGAGGGCCTACAGGGGGAGTCACAGTCACAGGGTCCATGATGATGAATATAAAAAGCTGAATCATGTTGTGTGCCTTTGACGTCGTGCCTCAGCCCCACACGCTTACAGTAATTTGTATTGTTATCGTTGCATATTTCAACTTTTTTAATGTTTTTCTGCGTAGATGAATGCCCTATGTCGCCGTGCACAAGAGTCTTGTGCAAAACTAGTGAAAATAGGCGATTCTTGCTATTTTGGAATGGTGAAAGTGGTTAAAGGGCCACTTCACCTCTGGGACAACCCTATCTTATTTTATTGTTGTTTAGGACACGATCAACATGCATTTTGCATCACTAGTACATGCTGAAATACTAAAATATCTAAAAACACAGACTGAACACAAAAAAATAACTCAGGATTGTGTTGATCTGATCGTGTCCTAAACAACAATAAAATAAGATAGGGTTGTCCCAGAGGTGAAGTGGCCCTTTAAGTCTGGGGGTTTTATGAATATTGAAATGGATTAACAAAATCTTGTGACTATAATTATGATTACTACACTGGATCCATTGGAAGTTGAAACACAACTTATTTTTTCCCCCCATTCCCGCTAAAAGTAACTGTTTTGGACATACAGTACAAGTTTTCCACCCTTCACGGTGTGAGACCTGAATCATGGAGTATTTATCATGGGTTTGTCATATCCCTCCCTCGGCTGGTCTTCCAGTAACTTGAGTGTATCCTGTTTGACCTCTTTGACGTCTCACGTCTCAGAGATGTTGGCTTCTGGTATGGATTGAGTGACCTTTCTCCTGTCCGTGCCCACCATGGACACAATGTCTCAAAAGTCCTTATCTTGAATCCCATTTCATCTCTGTCAGGTCAGGTGCAAACTAGGGATGGGACGATATGAAAATTTCATATCACGATTTACGATATTATCGCGATAATCAAAATCCATTATTGTTGGGCGGAACATTTGCCAAAAAATAGCTGATCTACAAGCTTTTTTTTTTGGCAAAGAAATTTGATAGGGAGTGAAAAAAAAGACTATCAAGTACGTATATTATAAGTACCTTTTACCAATTATAGAGGGTATGCAGCTCGGCAAATAAAAGGTGAATTGATCCCAATGCATGACGGAGGACGATATCACGATGAATTAAATCTCCACGATGCGATTATTGTTATGTCCAAAACTGTTACTTTTCAGGAAATTGAAAAAAGAACCAAAAGTACCAACTGATTATTTTAGTTCACAGCCTTTGTTAATACTTTTAATTGGTTAAACATTTATTATCACACAGACAGACTTAAACACCATCAATTTTATAAATGAAATAAAAACGAAATGCAAAAAATAATCTGATTCCTGGAATGGCCAAACATCTGATTTGAGCTGCCACTTTGAACATTTTAGCCTTATTTTCTCTGTTCGACCCAATTCAAGGAATAATCGTGCACGTGTCCATGCATGCGTGTGCACATAGTTATACTGTACCTTTGCCATTTCGGGATCCGTAAAGTACTGCTTCTTTCAATTAAACTGCTTCTACAACATGTGTACACTGACTGCCGTGCACACACATATCTTGTCATTTCTGTGGCTTTCTGTGCAATAGTCATTATAACATTATGTACACCACCAAGGGTCTTCAACAGGGGGTTCAGGACCCCTAGGGGGTCCTCAGAGTTACAACAGGGGGTCCTCCAAATCTTCCAATCCTTTTTATATTAACAACTTGAACCCTATAGTTTCCATATTCTGAGAACTGTTGCCAAAAATAGCCGATCTACAAGCTCTTGTGAGCTTGTAGATCGGCTATTTTCGGCAAAGAGCTTTGGTGTAGAGGGGGAAAGAGCAGACTAAGTACAGAGTGAAAGGTTACGTTTATTAAGTATTGACGGTTCAAGTGGTTAAATATCTGAAAACACAAATTGACATGAATCCAAAATACACTGATGAATTGTGCTGTCAAACGATGAAACAATATGGAATCTCCGAAAAGGTTGTGGGGGTCCCCGACGCCCGCTTCATCTCTCTCTCAACTAAGGGGTCCTTGGCTCTGATGTACACAGTACATGCACAACAGTCTGCGTGCGATTCATTCTAGTAAACACCCATCTGTTTGCCTACCAAGGCCATTAGAGTACATAACAATCTGTTATGTACTCCGTGTTCATGACAGGTTATTACTGTACACATCATAATGATACTACATGTGGGCGTTGCTAGCTTATAGTTACAGGATAATGATAAACTGTGGACACGTTGAGATAGAGATCACATTTGACAACGGTACATTTAGATGGTCTGGAAAGTGAGTTATTACGATTTATTTTCTGCGTTTTTAAATCTTATTGACTTTTCATACATTGAAGTTGACTTAGTTTATGTGTATATTGTCGTTGTCGGGTGGAAACCTTGTATGTCCTAACTAAACTAGTGAAAACAGCCGATCTACAAGCACACAAAGCCTCGCACCGCGAGGCGTTGTGTGCTTGTAGATCAGCCTTGTGATGAAGCAGTGCTTTACTTTGCGAAAAAAAATTGAAACTTGGAGATACGAGGTTTCTGCCCGACAGTGACGATATGTTTGTATCTATATAGCGATAAAAAACACTCACACAATAATCGTATCATGGAGATTTAAATTAATCATGAAATTGTCCACTTGACCAAATCTCTAAGGCGATCATAGCCGATCTACAACCTCACAACGCGTCACGTTGTGAGCTTTAGATCGGCTATGATCGCCTTAGAGATTTGGTATTTTTTGGCAAATTATTCTGCCCCAGGATTATGGACCTTGGAGATATTTTGATTATCGCGATACTATCGTAAATTGCAATTTCTTTGGTCCCAATAATCGTGACATGAAATCTTCATATTGTCGTTGTCGGGTGAAAACCTAGTATGTCCAAAACCGTTCGTTTCGCATTTATCATTTAAAAAATGATTTAAACTAGTGAAAACAGCCGATCTACAATCACACAACGCCTCGCGCCGCGAGGCGTTGTGTGCTTGAAGATCTGCTGTTTTCACTACTTTTGTGCGACGGCCTTGTACGATGAAGCAGGGCTTTAACTTTGCGAAAGAACGTACACATTTGAAACTTGGAGATACGAGGTTTCCGCCCGACAACGGCGATATCGTCCCGTCCCTAGCCAGGTCATCAGGTCTGTTCCTCTGGGTGAAAGTAAAAAAGTATAGTTTCTCTGACCTATCTACTCTCTTAGATATAGATCAGCCTCGTTGCCATGACGATGCCCTCCTCCCTCCTCCCTCCTCTCCTCTCCTCTCCATCTGGCCTAGTTTCCATGATGCCCGGGACTTTTCCAAGGACGGTCGTCCTGGTTGCCCACGCTGATATTTACCCGTCAAACTCTTGTTTGTGGCGCGGCCCGCTTTGACATGTTGACAGTGACAGTGTGTTATTAGGTCGTCACAGGGCAGACGGTGCTATTTTGAACCCCCGGCTGCAACGTGTAACGCATAATTTATACAGGAATAGCTGATCTCCAAGCAAGCGGCGCGCATCTGCGTTCTGTTGGCAAAGCCAACGTGAACTGAGCTTAATGCATGTTAGCACTGCGTGATCTTCTTCATATGCAGTTGTTACGTTTTGGTTGACCTTTATTAACTGCAATTCTCTTGTGTTGTCCCTAGAACAGGGGTCTTCAACGTTTTCAGGCCAAGGACCCCTTAGTTGAGAGAGAGATGAAGCAGGGACCCCCACAACCTTTTTGTAGATTCCATATAGT
The DNA here is from genome assembly GCF_963921795.1 of Nannobrachium achirus. Lineage (NCBI taxonomy): Eukaryota > Metazoa > Chordata > Actinopteri > Myctophiformes > Myctophidae > Nannobrachium > Nannobrachium achirus. The sequence goes on from NC_137818.1 coordinate 52,704,050, forward strand.
TTCATCGTTTGACAGCAGAATCACCAGTGTATTTTGGATTCATGTCAATGTGTGTTTTCAGATATTTAACCACTTGAACCGTCAAGACGTAATAAACTTGACCTTTCACTCTGTACTTAGTGTGCTCTTTTCCCCCTCTACACCAAAGCTCTTTGCTGCGAGGCGTTGTGAGCTTGTACATCTGCTATTTTTGGACACTAGGGTTCAAGTGGTTAATACAAAAAAGGAAAGGAGAAAACACTTTCTATCACTCAAAGATTTGGAGGACCCCCTGTAGTAACTCTGAGGACCCCTTCGGGGTCCTGGCCCCCTGTTGAAGACCCATGCCCTAGAAGAATCTTGAAGTACTTTGTTTTGTCATGTTTCAATGATTAATAGGGTTAGGGTTTTAAATAGGGAAGGAACAATTATAATTATAAGTGTGCACATTTTGTCACAGTACACTTTGAGCTGCTTGAAGGTGTGCATGGGACCGTCTGAATAGTTGTGTCTGTGCACATTTGACAGCGTGTGTGTATCTTTATATAAGTATCTACAGCACGTGCGTGTACATTTACGAGAGCGTTTAGGGTGTTCAGTCTTCAGTGCCAGCAGTGTGCGTGGTCTGTCTGGTCCGTCCTCTTAGTGCAGTACACTCCCTGAGTCCCCTATCCCTGCATCCCTATTCTGAGGAGAACTTCAGTCAGAAATAGCAGATCTACAAGCTCACAACGTGTGCTTACAACATCTAACTTTTTTCCCCCTCAATTTGTTTTGCACGAAAAACATTCCTTGTGCTAAAAATGGGTGAAAAGTGATGAATCATCACTTTTCACAGTTTTGAGGGGTCCATTTTTAGCGAAAGGAATATTTTCTGTGCGGAATCAAATGCTTGCAATGGATTCAGAATCATGGAAAACCTCTAGTTAGACCCCTCACATGCTCCCTAAAGAAGATTTTTTTGGGGGGGTCTTTTTTTCTTGTATAGTACGTGAATGGGTAGGTGCAAGAAATCATTAAAAATGAACACCTTGGGGCGATATTTCAGCCTGTTACCAGGCAGAATCTTAAAATATACCCTCTTTGTACAGTAGTGCACTCTCCCCTGCGTCCCGCCTCCCTGCAGAATCTCACCGCGGTCCTGCGTGCGCGGTGAGAGTGAGCTAGCTGCTCGTCGTGGTGCAGTGTTCTGCTCCGCTTGTGCCTGGTGACCTGCTTTTATCCCGCATCCCTCCCTCCCTGCTCATCAACCACCAGCAGAGGTGGTGGTGGGACTGGTGGAGAGAAGATTCTTACCTTATACCAGGGGGTCTTCAACGTTTTCAGGCCAAGGACCCCTTAGCTGAGATAGAGATGAAGCAGGGACCCCCAGATTCCATTTAGTTTCATCGTTTGACAGCACAATCATCAGTGTGTTTTTTTCCACTCTGTACTTAGTGTGCTCTTTTTTACCCTCTACACCTCTTTGCCGAAAATAGCCGATCTACAAGCTCACAATGCCTCGCAGCGTTGTGAAAAAAACAAAAAAAAGATTCAGAGGACCCCCTGTAGTAAATCTGAGGACCCCCTGTTGCCTACTATGCATACTATATTGTTTATGGTTGCTTGTATCTAACCTTTATATTTGACAATGTATTACACTGGTTTTCAAGCCTTTTCATATCAAGGTCCATTATTTATTCAGCATTTGAGCCACATACCACCGTTTTCTTTAGATTTAGCCTCTCAGACACAGTGTTGTTTTTGACAGCAAATTTTGATTTAGTTTTAGTCATAGTCTTTTGAATAAAATGTCATTTAGTTTTAGTCATAATTTAGTCACCCGAACAGTTTTAGTTTTAGTCTAATTTTAGTCAACTAAATGTCATGAGATTTTAGTTGACTAAATCTACAGTTGATCTAGTCAACTAAAATGTATTTTGGCAGGCCTTGATGGCATCGTAATGACTGATTTTACACATGGTTGTGTGCTGAAAATAGCCGATCTACAAGCTCACAACGCGCCGCAGCGCGACGCGTTGTGAGCTTGTAGATCTGCTATTTTCAGCATGCAACACCTGAGAGCAACCAAACATAAAATGACTCTCTTCTCCACTAGTCCCTCCCTAACGATTTAGTCTAGTTTTTATTTTGTTGACAAAATCGTCAATATATTTAGTCTTAGTTTTAGTCATCACTAGTTTTTATTTCGTTTTTATTTCGTTTTTGTCAGTGAAAAAAACACAGTTGACACACATTTTTTGTCATAGTTTTAGTCGACGAAATCAACACTGCTCAGACACGAAACTTTTTGTCCACGATTCCATGCTGTATTGATGTTGGTTAGTTGGTACCATAGGAGAGTTGACAGGCCAGCTAGTTGAAAACTACTGATATAATAAATCACGTATTGTACTTACTGTATATAATAGAGCACATTATGATACTTGGCAGCCTGTGAGAGCCTAAATGTCTCTCCACTAGGCCTGATAGCTATTGTTTATGTTACAGCCTATCTTGTTATGGTTCAGTCTGTCCTTGAGGCAGCCACGTTATATGATCTAAACCCGTTCCTCCAGGCAGGACCACTACCTTACCGCTGATCTGTCCACTACAGAGTACAGACTGTGTGTCTTAACGTACTTCTCATGGAGAAAAAAGCTTGACAAACAGCCAAAAAGATCATGCACATCCAGAGCCATATAGGCTGGGTGCTGGACTAAAGGTAATCAACAATAAAAGAGAAAAAAGTCTGCACACCAAATTTGCAGTTCCCAATGTAGAGCTTCACTGTGGTAACGTTTCGAGCCGCATGGCTCTTCCTCAGACCTGGTCTGAGGAAGAGCCCTAACGTTACCACAGCGCTGTGAGCTTGTAGATCTGCTATTTTTCAATAGCTAAAGTATAAAATAATCAAGGCTCCTCCACCTTTGGCCCCTAGTAACTCAGTCCCACTCCCCCCCCCCCCCTTGTGACGCCCCTGTCTGAAGGGCACCATCATCAAGTGACCCGGTTATGAGGCAGCATGATGACAAACGTCTGAATTGTAATCTCATGGCCGCCCAGATGCTGCATCACTGCATGTGATTGAACGGTTGCTACTGATCCCTGCGTGCTTGCATGCATTGTGTGTGTGTGTGTGTGTGTGTGTGTGTGTGTGTGTGTGTGTGTGTGTGTGTGTGTGTGTGTGTGTGTGTGTGTGTGTGTGTGTGTGTGTGTGTGTGTGTGTGTGTGTGTGTGTGTGTGTGTGTGTGTGTGTGTGTGTGTGCGCAGACTGCAGAGTTAAGTCTTGTAGTTGGAATCAGAGCCCTGTTACTCCATGAGGGGAGTCTGCCAACGGCTGCCCGCCCGGGATTGAAGAGCTGGTCTGTAATATTCTACAGAGCTGGTCTTTATTCCACAGAGCCGGTCCAAATACCAGAGCAGCTGTCCTTAACACAGAAACGGTTGATTTCCTTTTCCCGCCCTGCTTCTCTTAGTATGTGGATGTACATCCTCAGTATGACTGGCCAATCCTTACATCCTTACATCCTTGGGACGTTAGCAATTATTCTCAATTACGATCATGATACTCACTCGGTTTTCTTGTCTAATTTTAACACTAAAGAGCAGTTACTTGCAGTATTATTAAAGTTACTATGAAAACCTCCACCGGCTGTCTATCAGTCCGTCAGTCAGCCCCTCCGTCTGTCCGTCACGTCACGTCACATCACACTATTGGCCCTATCTGCCACCGTTGCCCCTATCCATGCCAAACTTAGCATACACACTCCTTGGCTGGCAAACCACAACCTCCACCCCTGTTCTAGCGCCACCATGAGGCTGCGTGTATACATGTGACCTGGCGGTCTCTTATCTCACGATAAGGGAGTCTTACTGGTTACTATGCAGTCCAACGTCAACTATAGATGATTCAGCATGGGATTTTCCATACATTATCGATCGATTGATCGATTGATTGAACTGAAAAGACTCATAGACTGACTCATATCGGAAGTGGATTTGGTCTTGTAATTAATTATCCATTTAGTATGGTTGCCTTATCTCCGGCATTTTGCTCAGCTAAGCAGCGTGACATTCTTATTCCGGCCAGATGTGAGTATCCGTATACCTCTCTCGTCTCTTTGTATTCCAGGATGGCTTTTCTCTGCGCTTTCTCCTCCTGTCTCCCGGCAGTTCTTTTTGACCGGCGGACAGGAATAAATAAAAAGCAGATCAAGGTCAGAACACTCGTTACTAGTGACTCTGGGTGGGAGGGCTGGGGAAGGAGAAAGGGGGGGGGGGGGGGGGGAGAGGTGAGAGGAGAGAGATGGAGAGATGGATAGTGGCCGCTAATGGAGAACAAATGTGTTGTTCTGCTCTCCGAACCATCATTCTCCTGCTTGCTACACAACCCCTGTCCTTCATTTCACCTTGATTCTTACAATCCTATACTTTCACTTGATTTCCCCTCTGTTCATTTTAGTTTTGTGTGTGTGGTACTTGTGTCAATATAAGTGTGGGCTCAGAATACTCCCCTATAACATACGTATAGTGGAATTTCGTCACTGTCTGGCCAAAACCTCTTAACTCCATTTTTTAGGTTTTTGATTTCTTGGCATAAATCTAGAGCTATTGACCACCCTTTACATCTGAATGTTGGTTAAAATAATATTGAACCAATGGCAAGTAGTAAAAAGTGCTTGGGACAAAACCTCCTAACTCCACACTTTCTGCCAAACCAGCTAACTCCACCCGATTGGCCCTCTCTTTTTTTCATAAATATGTGCTATTGAACACCCTTTACGTCTGTGTGTTGGTTAAAATAATACTGAACCAATGAAAAGTAGTAAAAAGCCCTTCGGTCAAAACCTCCTAACTCCACTTGAGCTCATTTTCCCGAAAATGAACATTTTGGAGTTATGAGGTTTCGGCCCGACAGCAGAAATTTGATGAATAGATAGACTGTACATAGTGAGGACCATTTCCTTTGTTCCCACAAGAGATTTTTTTTTATGGTTAAAAAATACGTTTTGAGAAAAAGGTCATAAAATTGCCGTCCTAAAACGTTGATGTCCTCACCAGCATGGTGTGCGTGTGTGTGCGTGTGTCACTTCAAGTCCTGTCATGGGTCTTTAAGCTCCATTGGATCGGACTGGCCTGTCAGACTGTCTGCTGCTGCTACACGTCGATGGCCATTACAGAGCGGCTCTGTCAGCACAACACGCAGCGCAGCCGATCAATAGGGTTGATCAGGGACAGACAGAGTCTGGAGCCAGACCGAGGGGCCAACAGAACATATTTTGTAATGGTATTTTACAGTCAGGCACACTATTATTGGATATAGGGTGGATGTGATGGCGATGATGTGTGGGTGTAGCCAGAACGACGGTTGATGGAGTTTATCACCTGGGGGGTGGGGGTGGGGGTCCTGGGAGAGTCCTGACTGATTGACTATGACTGACGCTGAGTGTGTGTGTGTGTGTGTGTGTGTGTGTGTGTGTGTGTGTGTGTGTGTGTGTGTGTGTGTGTGTGTGTGTGTGTGTGTGTGTGTGTGTGTGTGTGTGTGTGTGTGTGTGTGTGTGTGTGTACGTGCGTGCGATCCATCTCCCATTCAGCAGTACTGATGATTGGTGATGGGTAGTGAATGACTCCCAGTGTGAGTGTGTATGTGGGGGGGGGGGGGGGGGGTTGCCTCAGGGCTGACAGTGGCTGACAGACAGCTGTCTGTCTGTGTGTGTGTGTTTGTGTGCACTCGCGTGTGTGAGTGCGCGCGTGTGTGTGTTGATTTAATTGGAAAAGACAGGCATAGTAGTACTGTATGTATTATAATAAAGTATCGGTATCTATCTATACATTGTGTGTGTGTGTGTGTGTGTGTGTGTGTGTGTGTGTGTGTGTGTGTGTGTGTGTGTGTGTGTGTGTGTGTGTGTGTGTGTGTGTGTGTGTGTGTGTGTGTGTGTGTGTGTGTGTCCTCTGCATAAGTCAGGAAACCGTCCCACAGATTGGCTTCAAACTTGGTCTCTCTGTAGACGAGGACCCGTGTGTTGTGCTGAGTGGGGGTTCGGTCGGACCTGTAGTTGTCCAGAACCCAAAACCCAGCCTGTCTGGAACTCTGATAATGGCTACAATTCGGGTTGGGAACGATGCCCCATAGTATATTATTGGCACTGTAGGTCCCGGGCTTGCCACTCTGACATTACTCTCTGGCTTCACTGTGATGTCGCACTTACAGAATCCCTTTTATGCCCATGTATGGAGTTCCCTGATGTCATCAATAACTGACTAAGCATGTTTGGGCTCTCATAGCATCTCCATATACAGTACATGGATCTCCATGTATGGGTACCAGGGGTCTCATATATGGGTAACTGGTCCGATATACATCACTGGCCAGATGGCCAAGAATTGCATGTCGCCCTGAGGCGTCTTACTAGTAATAAAGTGTAGTATACTGTATTTCATAATACAATATAGTATCGTTGCTGTCTGGTAGAAAACTCTCTAATTCACAAAAAGAAGAAACAACAACATAAAGTTAAAATAGAGAACATATTACTCTGTGATACAGTGGTATTCCTCTTTTTATTTGTTTTGTTTTGTTTGGGGTGGAGGGGGTCATTGTATTTGTAGCACGTCTCAATCAAATGTCAGCCATAAGTCAATGCTCTCATTGTAAGAGCAGAGCGGATGCCGTCAGGATGCTGCTGTCACTCTGTCACTCTGTCACTCTGCTGTAAGTTAGGTGCTTTTCACCTGCGCACTTTCCACTAAGGCGCGGGAGCGAGCGCGCACTCGCACACACACACGCACAGCACATTTTAGTATGTTTCCAGTGACGCACTGTCAAAATACCTAAAAGTACCAGAATAGCAGCATCCGCGGAGCTGCGCTGTGAGCACACACACACACACACGCACACACACACACGCACACACACACACACACACACGCGCACGTCGCACGCACACGCACACACTCGGTGTGTGCTTACAGTAATGCAGTCTGTCAGGTTTCGGTCTGCAGGTGCTGTTTATTCTGGTGTGCTCAACGCTGTGCCTTCAGTGGCGTCGGTTCAGCAAAAGCTAAGGTATGGCAACATGACTGGTGTCATGCACGCACGCGACCAGTCATGTTGCCATAGCATAGCAACAAAAGTAATGTGCCGCTGCTGCTAATTAACAATACGACATTGCACCTGTGCTGACCTCCTGAACCGGGGAATAAACCATTTGTCAAGTGTTGTGGACAATATAATAGCTTGTGAAAGCCACCATTTTGCTCTAATTTGCATTGTAGTTAGTCTAAAGGGAAATTTTGACATATTTGATTTAATTTTACTATTATGCCGCTGCCTGGGTCTGTACAATAAATATTTTATTAAGGAATATGCCATTTTGTTCTGTAGTCTGTATCATCATAAAATTATTATCACAAAATGATGATATAATCATAGTTAATCAAAGCACCGAATGATAAGGTGAGTCAACTATTGATTAATAATTTAATTGAAGATCTAGTTGCCACGGTAACCGCTCGGGTCCCCCGGGACGTCTCCATGGTGATTATTATGTCCCCAGCCATGTAATCACCCTGTTTATATACGGTGGCTGTTGTACCATGTACGGTCATTAAATAGATCCTCTTATAATTTACACCATCATTAAATCGCTGCATACCTGTATGAATAGTGACAAATGAAACCCTCTTAACGTCACTGTCAGGTGGAAACCCTGTATGTTTTAGGGCTATTTAAAAAAATAAAATTGTGAAAATGTCTGTAGATCGGCTGTAGATACAAGGTTTCTGCTAGACAGTGACGTTTTTCTTGTTCCCTTAATCACTCCATTGTCCCCATATTCACAAGTAGTGAAAACAGCTTATACCTGTAGATCTGCTATTTTCTTTTTTATTTATGTTTTACTTTTCTTTTTATTGCCTTTAATGACATGCCCAAGATGGGGACACCAGGCCAGGGTTAATAATAATGTGGTGAAGTGATTAATTTGTCACATTTTTATTTTATACGTTTTTATCTATTCTTCTGTCTGGTTGACACCATTGCCTGCTTTGCACAAATCCCTTCACTTTCGCTGTGGATTGTGGCTTATATATGCAAGAGACTGTGAAGAAAGAGGGGGGCCGTGATTTGCTAGCTGAGTAGCTGGGTGCTATGCGGTGACACACACACACACACACACACACACACACACACACACACACACACACACACACACACACACACACACACACACACACACGCTGACACACACATCATGTCACCTTGGCCCCCTGGGGCCCGGTGGCAGGCAGGCAGGTGACACAGATCAGGTTTGGCTGGTGGTGGTTGTACTGCACTGAGAGCTGCAGTTCTTCCAGCACACCTGCCGACAACAGACACACCAGACTGAGCTTTACAGAACTTTAGAGGGCGTGTGTGTGCGGGTGCGCGCATGTGTGTATCCAGGGAGCCGGTACAAAGAGCAGCCACACGTGCACATGATTGTCTCACCGAGAGAGCGCAGGATTTGTTTTTGCTATTGACTGAAGTCGAGTTGGATTTTCTTTCCATTCATTTGTTTCCTGGACTGTTGGACGTGTGGAACAACCTGCCATGAGGAGGTAACGATACTGCTTGTACTCCATGCAAGGTTTTAACCAAACCAGCTTATATCCAGGCAAAGGTATATATTTACAATTTACAATTGAGGCATTTAGCAGGAGCTCTTTATCCAGACTTGACAATAGGTAAGGAAAACACAAATGCAGAGAGACGGTGTGTAGTGCCTCAGTAACATTGTTATAAAGTAACTAAGTACATTTACTTAAGTACTGTACATAAGTACAATTTTGAATTCCAGACTTTTACTTGTAACAGAGTATTTCTATATTGCAGTATTGAAACTTTTACTTAACTAAAACATCTGAGTACTTTTTCCACCACTGTCAGGAAGAAGACTTGGTCAAGTGCTACCTCTTAATGTTTTTCAATTTAATTGGTCTGTCGTGAACATTCAAGGAAGTTTCAAAAGGAATAGACTGACCTTCGTACTTGCGGTACAGTTTTCTGAGAGCACGCCAACCATGACGTAATGGACGATAAACAAACCTTTATGTCTTTACTGACCTGTGTTGTCTGCGTCTTACGGTTCATGTGAACCATTACCAAATCAGTTGATCCTGAAGTGTCAGCAGCATTGTGTGAGTTTAAGAGAGCGTGCGTGTGTGTGTGTGTGTGTGTGTGTGTGCAGGGGCGTCACACGGGGTAGGAAAGTGGGACTGAGTAACTAGGGCCCAAGGTGGAGGGGCCCTAGTAACTTTAGCTATTGAAAAATAGCAGATATACAAGCTCAGTGAGCTTGTATATCTGCTATTTTTGAAAATGTGCGTGAAAATGTGCGCAAATCTTTGAATATATGTATTTTTTAAGTGAACATTTGTAACTCAAATTTTGCTTCTGGGGGGGGGTCCCTGGAACCAAATATTTTGAGATGGGGGGTCCTTCACATGAAAAAGTTTGAGCATCACTGACATGGAAACATAGGTTTCTTGGCACACATTTTCACGATTTTTCAAAAATAGCAGATCTACAAGCTCGCAGCGCGGCACTCGGTGCCGCGCTGTGAGCTTGTAGATCTGCTATTTTTCAATAGTTAACATTCATGGGGGGCCCGCAGTGAATCCTTGTACCCAGGGCCCAGAATTTGGTGTGACGCCCCTGTGTGTGTGTGTGCGGCTCCTCTCTCTCTCTCTCTCTGCTGTGTCGTCAAGTTCCTGTTTACTGTCAGCCTTGTTTGATGTCCGGGCCAGGTTTCGCTCTCTCACGGTAACCATGACTACGTCCCCGGGTCGCCATAGATACGGGCCCCCTATGTCCCCTGTCTTCCACACCAACCACTCCTTGCAGACAGTTTTGTTTGTTTTTCCCAAGAATGACCCTGGTCTCGTCTCGGGGTCAGGAGCTGCTCTGAAGGAGGACATGCCTCTTTAAGTTTAAGCTCACGTGGGTTCAAAGTTTCTCCCTATCTGAGGCAACTGGGTACTTAGTTGGCGACCCCTGATTTACTGCTGGTATTAGTGGAAGATCACAGAAACGAACAGGGAGGTTATGTTAGGTTTTGTCTGTTGCCGGGCACCCCGCGGCAGTGGTGTCGCACCAAATTCTGGGCCCTGGGTACAAGGATTCACTCACATTGTGTGCTTCAACTATTTTTGAAAAATCGTGAAGATTTGTGCAAGCCAAAAGTCCAAAATGCACTACAAAACCTACTCCACTAGGAAGGTTTGATTCATGTGACCTGATTCTGTTGTCCTTGTTCTTCTTTCTACCTCGGTTTCTCCTTGCCCTTTGCCTGAAAACTACAAACGACGGAGCTTGTACGAAAAGAATAATAATCTCAAGCATTTATCTGTAAAACTTGTGATGTGACAGCCAAGTTGATTTCCGATTCTGAAAACCAATCCACACATTTGAGACTCTTTTTAATACCTATCATGGAATGAAATGGATGTTAAATTGTGATTTCTCACTGTGAGAGAACCCATTTCACCGTTTTTTGCAGTCCCTAAACCGCTTAAAATGCAAAAGATGCGTTTAAAACGCTTCTTTTGCATTTTCACAGAATTTGCTGTTTAGCAGTTCCTCGCATCTCCCTCCCTCCCTCCCTCCGTGTCTTCTATTCTTCCTCCCTGGGCGGTGAGGGAAGCCTGCGGTGCGGCTGGCGATGGAGCCACGTGGGGGCCAATAGCATAATGCCAAAATGTATGCTCCGACGTGCGACTGTGTGCCATGCCCCCAAAAAAAAATCTGATCTTCAAGCTCGCGATGCGTCGCGTACGCAGCACGTCGTGAGCTTGTAGATCGTCTAGTTTAGTCCACCATGCACCCAACAGTATAAAAATCGGGCGTAACAGAACTCATTACCGGGAGAATTCTGTCCTTCCACCGCCTGCAGCACAGCTGAGAAACAGCACATTAGTTGTGACTGCCTGCTCGTGCTCCAGTGGGGGTTCTCACTCCATGCAATTCTTTTTTTTTGGGGAGGGGGGGGGGGGACTTTAATTCAGCGGAGATAGCAGGGACGGGCAGAGAATGTTGCAGAGGCAGGGGTGAAAATATCGAAAATAGTCGACCTCCAAGCTCACAACGCGTCGCGCGAGCTTGGAGGTCGGCTATTTTCGGTACTTCATATACCACACTAAACTAACCATAATCAAATCAATACTGGAGATGTGGTGTATGGCATGGATTTCTACACAGAGAGGTCAATTCTTTAGACATAAGATACTGCATTCAAGTTCAGAAGGCAATTCTCTTGAATGCTGCCTTCAGGTATGGCATGGAAAGAGGGCATTTGCATTTCTTTCACCAGAGTAAAAACTGCATTCATGGTCGAGAGAGGGCACTTTTTACGGACGGATAAAAGGACAGGGGCTCGAGCCCCCTTTGATGTCTCTGTGTGCACGTGCCTGGGAGATAGGGCTGCCTGGCACAGTGAATGGATCCAGTGCACATGTCCACAAAAAAAAAAAGCCTTCAGGAGTGGAAGAGTGGTTTACATAGCTGCAGTATTATCATAAGTTCCACTGTCGTCTAATGGACGCAACACATCAGATAACAGCTCTGCTAAACGCGGCCCTGTCAGCGGGCGCCCGTAAAAAAAAGACCTACTGCAGTGCTTCTCTCGTGCACAGACACAAAGGCACGGAGGAGGTGCGTGTGTGTGTGTGTGAGTGTGCACCTGACACATACGTGTGTGTGTGTGCACACCACACACACTCTCTCACACTGGCACACGGGAAACTGAGTTATTGTGAAACACTGTAAAAATGTGTCCACAAATCCATCAAAAGTGACATGCTAGAGAAGGCAGAGAAGCATTTTCACTCCCTTACACACACACACATGCACACGCACACACGAACACGCACACACACGCATGTGCACCCGCCTATACTGCATTGTTACTATTGCAAACGATGCATTTACCGTGTGGTTTACCTCTGACTGGATTAAAATTCCTATTATTCTTAGTGGACGATCAATATTTTTTTGTCACTGACATATTTGGAAACAACCCCTCGGTTGTTCCATTTTGCTGCATAGCAACTGGACATCTGTCCAGTGGCCAGCGGTGCGTTTGTGCGTACAGACTAAACACTGGAAATAAAAAACCTGTCCCGCCTGTTCCACAGACGCACATGGTCAAACGGATCAAGCCAATGTTACGGCCCTCGAAATGGACATATTAACACATTATTAACCACTTTGTACCAGTAAGACTCCCTAATCGGGAGATAAGCGACCAATCAGGAGGGAATAAGGGAAATGGGACAGATGCATTTTGATTACATGACTCTAGAGATACTGTGTACCGCTTTGCGTGATTTTAGGGCAAAATCTGTAGGAGCAGTGTCCAAAAATGTGTTTTGCAAGAATTTGCCTCATGGTGGCCCCAGAAGAGGACCATGTGAGGAATGAGGTTGTGGTTTGGCAGCCAAGGAGTGTGTGTGCAAAGTTTGGCATGGATCGGGGCAACGGTGGCGGAGATATGAGTAGGGTAAAAGTGTGACGTGTGACATGTGACTGACAGACTGACAGACAGACAGTCAGACAGACAGACAGACAGACAGACAGACAGACAGACAGACAGACAGACAGACAGACAGACAGACTGACTGACAGCCGGTGGAGGTTTTTGATAGTAACTGCAACCCAATTTTTGCTTGTAATGTGACATTTTGAGAGCTTGATAACTAGATCTGTTATTTTCTAATCATATGTTTTGTCAGTTACATTGCTTTTTAAAATCTTTAAACGGTTAAAATGTTTAAAATGTTTGGTATTTTTCAGGCCTAAATGGGTCAAAGTCTAATGGCATGCAGAAAACAGGGAGGGCAAGGTTAAAGTGCTTAAGGCAATAATGACACCTTTTAACTACACACACACACACACACACACACACACACACACACACACACACAGTCACAGAGAAGCGAGTAGTGCTGCCTGGGGCCATGTTGGATCGATGCTCCTCCCTGGCTCCTCTCGTTCTCCCAGCCCAGGACACTGTCCTGTCCAAGGTCACACACACACACAGACAGGGGCGTCACATTGAGGGGGAAAGTGGGACTGAGTTACAAGGGCCCAAGGTGGAGGGGAACTTAATTATCTTATGCTTTAGCTATTGAAAAATAGCAGATATACAAGCTCACAGCGTCAGTGCCGAGCTTGTAGATCTGCTATTTTTGAAAAGTTGTGAAAATGTGTGCAAATCTTTGAATATATGTATTTTTTAAGCAAACATTTGTAACTCAAATTTTGATTCTGCGGAGTCCCTGGAACGAAATATTTTGAGATGGGGGTCCGTGGCCAAATACATATCATTTTGGGGGTCCTTCACATGAAAAAGTTTGATCACCACTGACATAGAAGCATAGGTTTTTCAAGAAACCTTAGAAGGATTTGAAATATTCAAAGACTTGCACAAATTTCACGATTTGTCAATAGTTAAAGCACAAAATAATGCGTAATAATGCATTGCCAGTCTAAATGGACCCCCTCCCCCTATGAAGAACATTCATGGGGGGCCCGCAGTGAATGCTTGTACCCAGGGCCCAGGATTTGGTGTGACACTCCTGGTCACACAGACGCCACTGCAGTGCTCAGCTCCGCTGTAAGGCTACCCGGGTTTAGGGGCCGTGGTGCTGCTGACGATGGCTTTCAGATTTTGTTTCATGCGGCCAAGCTCTAAAGTGTGTCTTGTCGTCTCACATCTGTGAATATTATATGAAGGTAATAATTGCCTTAATAATACGCATTATAAAAGGAGGAGTATTGTAATTTACATTTCTGCATGCTCTCGGCAGCTGGCTTGCTCCGATGATTCCTCAGTGGGGAGCTTTGATTGATTGATATACGACAAGTAGCTGTCAAAAGGGAAAACAACAAAAATGCTCGAGACCTCATTTACATCGTGGCCACTTGAGTGCAAATGTGCAAAATGAGTATTTTGGAGCGGTGGAAACAGAGACACTCAAACGACATTCATACAATTTAAACGTGCTAGAACAGTGGTTCTCAACCTTTTCAGGCTGTGCAAAGCGAGGCGTTGTGAGCATGTAGATCGGCTATTTTCACAATTTCTGCCTCTAATTTTTTTTTACAATTTGGCCAATGTTTAAATTGTCATTTTAGAGGTATTAAAAAGTCCTTACATTGTCACTTTAGAAATGTGCAGATACCCTCTATACACTTAAACTTTGTTAGTTTTGTTTACTGTTGAGTGAGAAAACAATGTTGCACATTAAGTTAATCATCTGGGGACCCCCCAAATTAATTTGGGGATTGGGGGTCCCGACCCACAGGTTGAGAACCACTGTGCTAGAAGACATATCCAAGTATAATGGCAAAGAACAACAACAACAACAACATAGGTACTGTAAATAGAGCCTGCCCACAACTGGGCTGATTCATGGTGTCTTGCTTCGGGACAATGTCAACATGTAGATGGGTGAGCCGGGGGTCGAACCCGCGACCTCCTGAACACCAGAAGGTCAGCTGTTAAAGAGGTCGCAATCATACCTGATCATCATGTTTTAGGGTGGGAAAAACTCCTAGCACCTCATCTTTAATATAATATATCATGTTTTTTGTCTTCCCCCAGACCTCCCTCCCTCCTCTCTGCCCTACCAGTGTGGATCCGTGGAGTACCTGTGTTCCCCGCGGCTGGTGAAGAAAGCTCCGCCCCCGAGGCCATGTCACGACCGACCCGCCATCAAGCCCCGCCCCCAGCCCGCCACCCCGTCCAGGCCGCCGACCGCACAGAAGCCTCTAGGTAATGATATGTCGCTTTCCTTTCAAGTAAGACACCCCCCACGTGTGTTAGTGGCCACGGAATTGCTTGATTCAATATTTAGGTATTTGATATAAATGTTATCAGGCCCTCCAGGCCCAGGGCCTCTCCCCATACACACCCATTGTACAGATGTTTCCTGTTGAGATTGGCACATTTCATCTCACTCACTTCACTTTGTCTGCTGACCTTACTCAGCAACGAAATAAACAGAAAATAAACAAAAAATTAAATAAAACAATTCACAGGAGGCAAGCAGTGATCACCCCATGATGTGCACTGCAATGTAGTTTCAAATGCACTACATTGCAGGTGCTTTTTGAGAGTGAAAAAATAATAAGACCTGTGTGACATTTGTGATCTGGGCAGCTTGCCCCAGGAAATGTGCCAATCTCAACAGGAAACAATGGTAACTTCAAACTCCATTTTACCCATGATATATTGATCAAAAACACCCATTATTATTTTCTGGTGACTCATAATACCCTCCTAATACGTGAGCAGGCCTTTTCATTTATTTTTAATAATTCTTTGGGAAAATGGAAAAAATATATACAATAAATGAAAAAAAAAAAAAGTTATCAAAAGAACACGGCCTGCTCACGCATTAGGAGGTTAGTGTGAGTCACCAGAAATAATAATAATAATAATAATAATTTATCAAGGTTAAAATGGAGTTTGAAGTTACAATGGGTGTGTATGGGGAGGCGTCCTGCAGGAGGAGGGCCTGATAACATTTACATCAAACATCTAAATATTGAATCAAGCAAATTAAAATGTGTTCAGGGTGTTCATAAAAGCCTGATTAGATAATAAAATGACCAAAAGCTTTTTTGAAAGTGAATTACAATAAAAATAAGTACAATCCTCAGTGTTAATACTAATGATAATTGCGTGTACTCAAGTACTGTACTTAAGTACACTTTTCAGGTAATTGTACTTTACTTGAGTATTTCCAGTTTTCAATACTTTTACTTCTACTCCACTACATCTCAGAGGCAAATATTGTGCTTTAACTCCACTAACCTTATCACAGCTGAGAGGTTCACTGTCATTATGTCCACATTAAGGTCACCCCCACTGAGCAGTTGTCCTTTGTTGATCATTTCAACGCCTAATAATGACAGCCAGGTCTCAAAGGAGTACTTCACCCCCAAAATGACTTTGCTCTATCATTTACTCACTCCCAGTCATGGCTTGCATTTGTATTACATGCCTTTATTATGGAGAATGAAGAATTCAAAAAACGAAGAGAATATGTTTTTTATGTTATCAAAAATCAATTTATAAACAATATAAAAACAATGCTCACAGTGTAATACCACGTGCCCTTTATAGAGCCATAATGTTCTGTACTTCCAAAACATGGCTTGTAAGGTGAAAATGTAAAACTTTTTACTAACCACTTTCGGTTTCACGCACAGTGAGAAACGTGCCTGTGCAAACCCCGTGGGATTCAACAGGAGCTCAGTTCACACGCACGTGCACACGCCCAGGCGTGTGCGTTGTTCATGCATGAGATGACTTGGCCCCGGGAGCATTTTAAACAATTGAGTTTCATCGAAAAGGAGATGTTTTGTAAATACTGACACTGGATACCGCCAGGAGGACACTTGGGATTACACTGTGTGTGTGTGAGGCACATTGTTTTGGGACTTATAAATAGATTTGCTTTTTTAATCAGGTTTAGACATTATTTCTGTTAATGAGTGAGGTAGGCTGCTCAAAACAGTTTATGTTTTGAACATCATGGAAAACCATTCCCATGTGGATCCTGAGAGATCCACTTGATTTGATTTTGTTAGTATGGTATGTTGTTGCATGTTACTGAGAGCTGCCTGAACATTACAGTATAGTGCTTTTTGGACTGAAAAAGTTAACTCCAGACTTCACCTCAACATACAACGTCTAGCAAATAGCTAGAATATCTCCGCTCGCTCTGGCTCTGACCCTGACCCCCATACTATGTCCAGAATGTCCGCTGCATACTCGTGTAATACTGGAATACAACTCATTCATTCAGCAAGGCCAGGTAGCCGGCGATATTGCCATGGCGACTGCACCTAAAAAGAGAAGGGGGTCAAATTCAAATTTGAATATTCACCAAAAGCAGAAACAAGTGTCTTGTGTCTAATTTGCACACAGTTGTTAAAGAATACAGTGTGAAGAGACATTGTCATGATCAGACTGTCCCGCATCAACTGCCGCTGGAGCTAATTGAGATGCAATGCAACAATGAATTGCAATGCGACGATCAATTGCAAAGCGACGATGAATTGCAGCACGACATTGAGTTGCTCTCACTTCTGGACTTTTATCGACCGCGGGATTGTCATGATCAGACTGTCCCACATCAACTGCCGTTGGAGCTAATTGAGATGCAATGCAACAATGAATTGCAATGCGACGATCAATTGCAAGGCGACGATGAATTGCAGCACGACATTGAGTTGCGCGCCCTGCATCTCTCACTTCTGGACTTTTATCGACCGCGGGATGAAGGTAAATAAAATACCCAGAAATGCGAACGTAATTTGCAAAGAGAATGCTGAGCTTGTTCGGGCTCTACATATTTGTGTGAGCAGACGTTCTCTGTCGTGAACTCGAACAAGAGCTGCTCGATGTGCAGACTAAACTGACCACCACCTTGCGTGATATTTTTTTTACACATTTCAACCACTGCTCTCCAACCAGATCTTGCATGTGTGGCGCAGTCCAGATCTCAGTTTCACCCTAACAGTGTTGTTTTTGATAGTAAATTCTGATTTAGTTTTAGACAGTCATAGTCTTTTGAATAAAACGTCATTTAGTTTTAGTCATGATTTAGTCACCTGAAAAGTTTTAGTTTTAGTCTAATTTCAGTCGACTAAATATCATAAGATTTTAGGCGACTAAAATGTATTTTGGCAGGCCTTGATGGCATCGTAATGACTGATTTTACACTTGGTTGCGTGCTGAAAATAGACGATCTACAAGCTCTTGTAGATCTGCTATTTTCAGCACGCAACACCTGAGAGCAACCAAACATAAAATGACTCTCTTCAGCACTAGTCCCTCCCTAATGTTTTAGTCTAGTTTTTATTTTGTTGACGAAATTGTCAATATATTTAGTCCTAGTTATAGTCATCACAGCTTATTTTTTATTTAGTTTGTGTTAGTGAAAAAAACGCAGTCGACAAACATTTTTCGCCGAAATCAACACTGCACCCTAAAGTTGTTTAAATACGATGCATATGTATGTGACTTTGTTATATTATGTTCCCGAAGGTACATCATGTCAGGAAATGTAGTCGTCCATGTTTGGACACCCCTAGGCTGTTCAAAACGTATTTTAACTTAGTTATGTTTTGAACATGTGGCTCCTGAGATCCACTTGATTTTATTTTATTATATGTTGTTGCATGTTAGTGAAGAGTGGCCTGAACCTACAGTATTTGCCCTGAATGGGATTTCATAAAGTTGTTATTAATTAACCAAAATTATATTCCGGGAGCATTCTAAATGATTATTAATGCATTATAGACTTACGGTTCACTGTAGACTTCACCTCTACATACTACGTCATATCAGCTAACCTGTTGCGTCCTTAACCACTTGAACCATATGTACTTAGTTGACCGCTTTCCTCCAGTGCTCTGTTACAGTAACCGTACATTGTATTCTTGTATTTTGTCTTACTGAGGATATGGTTAGAAATAAGTTTAGGGTTAGGCATAGTTTACTGAGGTCATGTTTTGGAACAAGGTAGGTTTAGGCATAGTTTACTGAGGTTAGGTTTTTTCTTTGCCCCATGATAAGTAGAAGTAGTAGAAGTAGTCACAATTTAGGCCTGTACGCAATTCTTTGTCACTTTAGATATGAACCACTTTAACCAATATTTTATGCTTTAACTATTAAAAAATAGCAGATATACAAGCTCACACTTGTAGCTCTGCTATCTTTGAAAAACCGTGAACATTTGTGCTAGTCTTTGAATATTTTTGACCCGGTTCTAAAAAAAAATGTCTTCCAAATCCTTCTTCTAAATCAGTGGTTCTCAAACTTTTTCACGTCAAGGACCCCCAAGATTACATGGTCACGGACCCCCATCTCAAAATATGCTGTTCCAGGGACCACCTGCTACAATTATAGCAGATCTACAAGCACGCAGCGCGGCACTCGGTGCCGTGCTGTGAGCTTGTATATCTGCTATTTTTCAATAGTTAAAGCATTATATAATTCTAGGGCTGGACGTGTGTGAGTTCCAGCTAATGCTCTGGTGACGTTTAACTTTTCGATCAGCGTCTTGCCCAGGCGCTGGCCATTTCAAAACCCTGCACACACCCACATGCACACACCCACATGCACACACAGGAAGGATCACAAGTTGTTAATTTTCTTTTTTTACCTGCTTCCTGAATTGAATTGAGCCATCAAAGTCCACGAAATAAAATGACACAAAACACTTCCTTCAGCGTCACTGTCTTCTCTTATCTGCAGACATAGAACTAGTGCAGAGTGTATTTTGAAATAGCAGCTTTCAAGCTTTTTTTCTTGCATTACAACCACAGTTACTGTCACACGCACGCGCACACACACACACACACACACACACACACACACACACACACACACACGCACACACGCACGCACGCACACACGCACGCACACACGCACACACACTCATCTCAGCATCCTGTTCCGAAACAAGGAAGTTGACGCTTCAAAGTTGATTCTGCAGCTTCATTCTAGAGAACTGCCTGTTCCCGTCTTGGACTTTTAACAATCATTCTTCGGGGTGTTTTAGTGTTTTATTTTTTATCAGCGATCACACACATGGACGCAAAAATGGAGGCTTTCTCGCTTGGACCTTTATTGCTTACATGATGATCACACGAGATGATTTCTCTCCCCTTGCTATCTCTATCTCTATCTCATTCTGGCTCTCTTTTCCCTTTGACCCGCCGCTGCGTCCGTAGTGCCCCCTAAACCGCCGCACCTGCTGGCCCTGGGACAGGACAAGAAGCCCAAGAGGATCCCGCCCGCTCCGTGCAGACCGCTGCCGGCGCCCCCTCCTCCGCCCAAGCCCAAGCCCAGCCAGACGCCTCCTGGCCCGGGCACGCCGCCTCAGAGAGAGGCCCAGAAGGTGGGACTGCTCATCGAGAGGTTTGAGAACTCGAGGTACGTACGGCACGCCACGGTTTCATATTGTCACTGTCGGGACGGGCAGAAAGTTTCAAATTTGTAAATTGTTTTGCAAAGTAAAGCCCTGCTTCATCACACAAGGCTGTCGCACAAAAGTAGTGAAAACAGCTGATCTGCAAGCACACAACGCCTCGTGCTTGTAGATCGTCTGGTTTCACTAGTTTAAATCATTTTAAAAATGATAAATACAAAACGTTTTTTGACATACAAGGTTTCCTCCCGACAACGATGATATGCATTATCTTTTGTAAAACCAGTCTACGCTGTAAAATCGTCAGTGTTCATTTACCGTAACTCTGAGAGTTGCTGAGCGACCCAGGTCCATTTGGAGGTAACCGGAGCACTTTTTTTCTTGTATTCGTATTTGTTTGACTGAGGATAAGGTGAAAAATAAGGTCAGGTTTAGACATAGTTTTACTGAGGTTAGGTTTTGGAATAGGGTTAGGCTTTGGCAGCGTTTTACTCAGGTTACGTTTAGGAATAAGGCAGGGGTTAGGGTTAGTTTTCAGGCCAAGGACCCCTTAGTTGAGAGAGAGATGGAGCAGGGACCCCCACAACCTTCTCATAGATTCCATATAGTCTCATTGTTTGACAGCACGATCATCAGTGTATTTTGAATTCATGTAAATGTGGGTTTTTCAGATATTTCACCACTTGAACTGTCAATGCTTAATAAACTTGACTTTTCACTGTACTTAGTCTGCTCTTTTCCCCCTCCAAAGCGCTTTGCCAAAAATAGCCGATCTACAATCGGCTATTTTTGGCTAAAGTTCTTAGAATATGGATGCTAGGGTTCAAGTGGTTAATATATAAAAAAAAGTTTCTATCACACAAAGATTTGGAGGACCCCCTGTAGTATTTCTGAGGACCCCCTAGGGGTCCCGGACCCCCTGTTGAAGACCCCTGGAATAAGGAATAAGAATAAGAGTACCAGGAGGCCACCGTTCCGAGGACGCCGGATTTGCCCCGGGGTGACTGTATGTGTTTTGGGGCGAGGCGAGCATTTGGTTATTCCATTTGGACCCCTGGTTGTCCCCGGCCCTGACGTTGAGAAACAGTGCTAACATCCTCATTCACCTTGCTTATTGAGTAATTGTCACGTCAGAGAGAGCTTGCGTAAGAGTAGTTCATGCTTGAGTCTGGGCCTATAATAAGCAATGCTAATAACCTGAGTGATAAATGCTATGGCAGGAATGACAGGTGCAACGCTCCGGCTAACCATCGTTATCACCGACAGTTTATGATATTCGTGTTCTCATGTTGCGGTGAGAAGTACAGATTCCACACTTCCATCTGTCTGTGGGAGTATACTATAGCGGTCTGGTTGCATTTTTATGTTTTCTTTTTTTTTTAAACTATATTATTGCTATATTGCTTCAAGAGTGGGTCCGGGACCCCTAGGGGTTCCTCAGAGTGACTACAGGGGGTCCTCCAAATCTTGAGTGATAGATATATTAACCACTTGAACCCTAGCCAAAAATAGCAGTAGATCTTGTAGAGCTTGTAGATCTCTCTATCTCTTCAGCTCTTTACTGAACAGGATACCAATTTAATCAAATCAGGAAAGAAAACTCATATAGCAAACAGGATAAAGAAGTGAAATTGGATGTGGTTCCACTGTAAAAAGTGTACCCACTTGAACTTGTATTCTCTGTTTATTAAAGAGCTGGAGAGACACTCTTAGTCTATAAGTGATTACTATTCGAATTTTGAGCTACTTAACACAATTTTAATAAACACCATTACACCACTTTTAAATTTACACAATTCTGCCCACATTTTCTTCATATCACATTCTCTGACCATAATGTTTTCCCAGTGTTCAATATGAAGCAACAACATAAACCTTGTTGTCTTGCATTGGGTGATATCAATGCACATCTCATCACCAGTCCAATACAGTTGCCTGCCTGTTCTTTTGGGCAAGACCTGCGCTGTGGGTTGTCTTAGCGGAAGTGCTCCATTTAAGTTAAGTTACGTCATTCGGTGCAGGTCTGTTTACATCCCCCACTGCGAAACAAACCAAAATAGATTGTAGCTCTTAACTCACTCTTAATAGCTTTCATCAGTGTAACTTTGTCAGAATCCATGTTTTGTTTGGATATCTGTCGGACAGAAACCTCGTATCTCCAAGTTTCAAATTGGTATGTTTTTTTTCACAAAGCAAAGCCCTGCTTCATCATACAAGGCCGTCGCACAAACAGACAGCAGATCTACAAGCACACAACGCCTCGCGGTGCGAGGCGTTGTGTGCTTGTGGATTGGCTGTTTTCACTAGTCTAGATCGTTTTCAAAATGATAAATAAAAAAACGAATGGTTTTGGACTTACAAGGTTTTCACCCGACAACGACGATATTGTTTATTGCAAGCGCAACCCAAGGAGCGGGAGAAGCAGAGCAGAAAGCTGTTTCAGCGGGGAATACGTTTGCAGGAACACCGCACTGTGAAAAAAAAGACAACTTCCGGAGAAATTGTCATGACGGTCGGGAATGCCACCTTTCTAACCACTCTCTGAGTAAGCCTGGCTACGCAAGGTTAGTCAGGATCAGGACTCGAACGCGCGATGCGCTGTCAGGCTACTTTGGAGCCAGAGTTGCCTGTTCTGACTGTGTTGTTGTTTTGCTCACCTATAGGGTTACTATCCTGGAGGCTGTTCTGTTTTGACAGTGCTGTTGTTCCCTATAGCAGTGGTTTCCAAGCTGTTTAGCCTGTGACCCAAAAGAGAAACTAGGGACCCGTAAAAATGTCTTGCTCCCTATAGGGTTAATCCTGGGGTTGGTTCTGTTCTGACAGTGTTCTTGTCTTGCTCACCTATAGATACATTGAAGAAAAAAATCGAAAAAAGAACGTGTCCATTTATTAGTGTTCAATAATGAATGGATAATGAGGCACATATGGGTACACAGACGTCTATTTGTGTGCCTATGTGTGACACTTTAATGTAAACTATGCATGGCATGAGTGAGTAGTTCAGTTTTTATTGCGACCGTCAGGTCGCAGTTACTATCAAAACCTCAACCAGCTGTCCGTCCGTCTGTCAGTCTGTCACACGTAACACGTCACACTTTTGCCTGCTCATATCTCCGCAACCGTTGCCCCAATCCATGCCAAATTTTGCACACACACTCCTTGCCTGCCAGACCACAATTCTCACATGACCCTCTTCTAGCGCCAAAAAATCACGCAAATCGGTACACACTTGGTCTACACTCATGTCTTCAACATCGATCTGTCCCATATAGCGCCACCATCAGGACGATTTTTTCAAACACATTTTTGGACACTGCTTCTACAGATTTTGCCCTAAAATCACGCAAATCGGGACAGTATCTCTACACTCATGTCATCAACATGGATCTCTCCCATATAGCGCCACCATCAGGCTGATTTTTTCAAACACTTTTTTGGACACTGCTCCTACACATTTTGCTCTCAAATCACGCTGCGACCTGACAGTCGCTTATCTCCCAATTAGGGAGTCTTACTGGTATAGGGTTCCTATCCTGGCGGTGGTTCTGTTCTCACATTGTTCTTGTCTTGCTCACCTATAGGGTTCCTATCCTGGGGGTGGTTCCGAGGACCCAAAGTCTCCACCTGTCTCTGAAAATGGACGTCCCGCCTGAGCTGCACGCCGCCCTGGCGGGAGCAAAGCTTCCCTTGGACTCCCGCTCCTCCTCCCCCGCCGCCCTAGCGTCTGACAAACTTGCACTTAGCGCCTCGGAGGAGGAGCGGGCCGACGACGGCGCGGCGACGGAGGACGAGGAGGAGCTGTCGCGCAGGCTGTCCTCCGTGCACATGACGGACGGCTCGGACGACGTTCCCCTGGACGACGTGCCTCTGGACGAGCACGTCGTGTCGTGCGGCGGCGGCGGTTGCCTCGACGACGCGGAGCGGGAGGAGCTCCGGGACAAGAACAATCCGGACTCGTCGTCGCTGCACGGCGAGCAGAGCGGCGGCGGCGCGAGCGGGAAGATCCCCAACCGCGACAGCGGCATCGACAGCCCGTCGTGCGCCGCGGAAGGCGAGGCGTTCCCCAACGAGGACGCCATCGACGAGGAGGACCGCTACGACGACAACAGCGTCACGGAGACGAGCGTGTCGTGCTGCGTCGCCCTGGGCAACAAGCGCGACTCCACGCAGGACGAGGACAGCGACTTGGACGAGGGGAGCAGCGGGGAGATCGAGGTGGTGGACAAGGCCGATCCTCTGCACGGACTCTCGGAGCCAAACAGAGTGAGTACCACACATTATCTACAACAGGGGTTTTCAAAGTGGGTGACGGGGCACCCTGGGGTGCCGTGAGATAATTTGATGATACAGTATATGGAATTTGTTTGGACACTATTTAATATTTAGTGTCATTTTAAACTTGAAGTACAAAGTTATTTTCTGTCAGTTCAAACCAAAAAGGCTGTTATCTCAATGTTTTCCTCGCAACATAATCGCTAAAATATCGTCACTGTCGGGCAAACCTCGTATTTCCAAGTTTCAAATGTGTACGTCTTTTGGTAAAGTAAAGCCCTGCATAAAAGACTGTCAAACAAAACTAGTGAAAACAGCCGATCTACAAGCACACAACGCCTCGCGATGCGAGGCGTTGTGTGCTTGTAGATCAGCTGTTTTCACTAGTTTAGTAGATTTTTTTGTTGATAAATACAAAACAAACTGTTTTGGACATACAAGGTTTCCACCCGACAACGATGATATGCTATAAATATAAGGTGCTGGGAGTGAAAATTATAATGTAGGGGTGCCTCGGATTAAAAGAATATTTATGGGGTGCCCTGAGACAAAAAAAAAAAGCCCATATCTGTGTGGCTGATTCAGACAGGGATCTCCATGTATGGGATTAAAAGGGATGTACTTTTACATCCCTTTTAAAAATGTAAAAGTACCCATGGATACCCATGGATAAAAGTACCCATGGATACCCAGTTACCCATGGATCTCCATATATGGGTAACTGGTCCGATATACATCACTGGCCAGATGGCCAAGAATTGGCGCGAGGTCGCATGTCGCCCTGAGATGTCTTACTAGTTCTTTAATCTGCATTGACGTCACGCTCTAGTGGGTGTGAATACAGGAAGGGAATCAGTGTCGCGTGAATGTTTTGGAGGTGCAAACAAATGTGGTTCTTCTGTGAAATGTGTTCCTTTTTGTGGCACTGGCGCCTAAAATCTTCATTTTTCTTAAGATAGTGGCTGATCCACTTACGGTACTTAACCATTTCTTTTGCACTATACAGAAACATCGTATTATCCATCTCACAAACTCAATGCTGATTCCTGTTTTGTTTGCAACTACAAGACAATGGTGGACTCTACCCCCAAATACTTGTATGCATGTCTCAAAGAACTATAACCACAAACATGCTTTCTAGAGGTTTAGGAATATGTCCTCCTTTCTTTTTCCACAACAGCATAACCTCTATAGTACGACAGACATTGACTTAAGAGTCTCTCTATATACGCCTCCCACTGCTCATACCTGTTTTTTACAACATCCCCTCGGTTTCTTTCCCCATTTCCAAGTTCACGTAGAAGAATTTGCAGGAGCCGTCAAGGCCATGCGAACCGACGTCTCGGAAGACAACCCAGACGAGAAGTCGAGATGGCCTTTCATGTAGTGGAAAATTAAGTTAGCCTCTGCTATTATTAACCCGACTGTCAGAGAATACCTCTGCGTGAAACAGACACAGTTTCACGAGTGACTGAGCCACATCTAAAAGCAGCTCCGCTTGTTATGTAAAAGGATGAATAACCGGAGAGACGTAAGAGGAGACGGTGAGGCCTGTCAGATGAAAGAGAAACAGTCTATCTAACGTTTCGGCCCGCTACGTCCCATCCTTTTGGCTTTGGCCATCGATTTGTAAATAACACTCGTACCTCTAAACCAGGGGTCTTCAACGTTTTCAGGCCAAGGACCCCTTAGTCGAGAGAGAGATGAAGCAGGGACCCCCTCTACATATATGTATAAATGTGTGCTGGAGACTTTCATTGATTTCATAGGTAGATTCATAGATTTGTTTGACAGCACTGTCATCAGTCTGTTTTGGATTCATGTTAATGTGTATTTTCAGACATTTAACCACTTAAATCATCAATATTTTGTCAACTTGACCATTCACTAGGTACTTGGTCTGCTCTTTTTTTACCTCTACACCAAACCTATTTGCCGAAAATAGCCGATCTGCAAGCTCTCAACGCCTCGCAACGCGAGGCGTTGAGAGCTTGTAGATCTGCTATTTTTGGCAAACGTTCTCCTTGGAATAGATATACGAGGGTTCAAGTTGTTAATTTAAAAGAATTATCCTATCACAGAAGGATTTGGCGGCCCCTCTGTAGTAACTCTGAGGACCCCCTAGGGGTCCCGGACCCCCTGTTGAAGACACTTGCTCTAAACGATGAACCCAGGGCTCCCAGTGTTGGCCGTCAGACCGACCCACAGCCACTGAGTCAGTGTGTGTGTGAGTGCGTAAGTCTAAAGGTCTAAAAATATACTGAAAGTCAGGGGAAAGAACAATGGCACACTGTTAAATCAGGAATTCAGACACAGAAGGCAGACGCTGTTTAGGATGGCTTAACTTTCAGCGGTCAGAGCATGCATTTGCATGGCAGAGGTTGCTTCCCCATATTGGGTTCCAATTAGTATTATATGAGGTCGAATATTATAAATATATTACCGATATTTCCCCAAAACGTGACCCCACAAATGTACAGACAAAACACACCCTTTTGGCAAAGGATCTCCGGTTTTCAGAGTTTCCTGATCCCAATACTAGTGCCCAGAGGAAGTGTGCGTGCATGTGAGCGTGTGTGTACAGTATGTGAGTGTATGTGCCGTGTGTGTGTGTGTGCGCGCGGGCGTGTACATATGTGTGTGCCATGTGTGCGACATGGATATTACAGCTGACAGGTTTATAGCTGCATAATCGCAGTGTTGTCACAGAGGATGTGGGTTTTGTTTGCGATGCACATTACAAGCTGATAAGGGAGAGAAAATGACGGACCTTTCTTTCGCGTCGCTATTTGATGGATTTGTGGACACTTTTTTACAGTGTTTCACAATAACCATGGTGCGTGTGACAGACAGTGTCAAGATAAAACAGTCAGCTGTTGCAAAACCCACACTTTCACAACAGGAGCTGTGTGTGTGTGTGCAGGGGCGTCACAAGGGGGAGGAAAGTGGGACTGAGTTACTAGGGCCCAAGGTGGAGGGGCCCTAGTAACTTTAGCTATTGAAGCCGCACTGTGAGCTTGTAGATCTGCTATTTTTGAAAAGTTGTAAAAATGTGTGCAAATCTTTGAATATATGTATTTTTTAAGCGAACATTTGTAACTCAAACTTTGCTTCTGGGGGGTCCCTGGAACTAAATATTTTGAGATGGGGGTCCGTGGCCAAATACATATCATCTTGGGGGTCCTTCACATAAAAAAGTTTGTATATAAAAAATACAAACTTTGTAAATAGTGTGTAAATAGCATATTGCCGCGCTGTGAGCTTGTATATCTGCTATTTTTCAATAGTTAACATTCATGTGGGGCCTGCAGTGAATCCTTGTACCCAGGGCCCAGAATTTGGTGTGACGCCCCTGTGTGTGTGTGTTCAGTCCCCAACTGTCACATTATGGAATGTGACATCATGCTTAATGTTAGTCCTAGGCTGCTGCAGCTCTTACTCGTCATAAAGAGAGGAGACATGCTTGTTTGTTTTCTCTACGTCAGCAGCAGCACTCTCAGCCTGCTGACTGCTGCAACATGCATTCAATTCAATTATGTAGATTTGGATTGGTTTGATTTCACCAATGATGAGATGCACCATAAATACAGGCTGTATTAAAAAAGAAAAAGAAACAATAACACACATAACATGAAAGAAACCCCCACTAGAAGCTGTCTGTCTGTCTGTCTGTCTGTCTGTCTGTCTGTCTGTCTGTCTGTCTGTCTGGCTGGCTGGCTGGCTGGCTGGCTCTTTGGCTGTCTAGCACTTTGGTCCCAGCCAACATACATATATCTCAAAAGGTTTCCCATGGTCTTCATACTCCGCCTCACCCCCTAGCACTCACCTCTTCAGACTCCACCACTTCCTCACCCGCTCACCCCTGTTTTCCCGGTATGCTAGTTTCTTTGAAGCACTACATTGTTTTTCTCTGCGCTCTACATGAGTATTTTGTCGACAAGGGTTCTTTACTCTGATCTTACACTTGCAAGTTGCTCTGGATAAAAGTGTCTGATCAGTGCCTAAATCGGTTGAGACTTGCTCTTGGGTGTGTGTGATGCTTGTTTTTATTAAGCAGTCTTGCCATACACATGCATTATGACCATGCAATCAAGCAAACCAATAATAACTATGCATGATGCAATAGAAAGATTAAAGAGTGGGTGAAATTCAATTTTTTTGTACTATCATCTGTGTCACCACTTTAACTTATTTTATACTTTGGCTATTCAAAAATACCAGATATACAAGCTCATAGCGTGTTACTTCGTGCCACACTATGAGCGTGTGGATCTGCTCTTTTTGAAAAATCTTGAAAATGTGAGCAAATCTTTGAATAGAGGGTATGCGCGCGACATCATCATCATACCCGGAAGGTATGCGGGAACGCCTACTGAGTAGCGAAAAACTACCTTCTGGCCTTGACAGCCCTATTTGATTGCATTAAAGGACAACTTTAGTTTTTTAAAACAAGGGTTCATATTTTTGATTGTAATTAAAGAATATAAAAGATGAGTGTTAAAATTATTTCATTTACTTCTTTCTATTGTTTTAGAGATTCTTATTTCAGTGGTTGGGGGCATGTGTACAAGTGGCTAGTCATTTTACACAGAATAAGCCCATTCCCAAGATACAACGCAACCTTTCATGGTTGGATGTGACTGGGGGCTAGAAGTGTTACTGTAAATAGCAATAAAGAAACTGCTGGCAAGACATATTTAGCCACTTGTACGCATGCCCCACATTTTTGCACGGTAAATGCGATAAAACAATAGAACGAAGCAAATGAAAACATTTTAACACTCACTTTTTCTGTTCTCTAATTACAATCTAAAATATGAACCCTTGTTGTAAAAAAAGTTGTCCTTTAAACAACTCACTTTGGCACTCGATATGCCATTGACTTGTCTTAAAGTATGCACCCTCTATAGGCTATTTCTTAAATCTTTGCTCCTGGGGGTCACTGGAAGAAAGTAGTTTGAGGTGGGGGTCAGCAGCCAAATACATATAATTTTGGGGGACCTTGACATGACTTCTTTTTTTTTTTTAAGAATCAGCCTCGGGTGTCTTAATGTAAATAACTGATTGTACGTGTGTTTCCATCCACAGTATCCAGAGGCTCAGAAGCTACTGAACATCGCCAAAGAGCTTCTCCACACTGAAGAGGCTTACGTTAAGAGACTGAACCTGCTTGACCAGGTACTGTTCTTGAGGACGACGCAGCCGATTGTGCATTAAAAGCCATTTTGGACGCGAGCCCCATTTCGTAACTGTTCCTTTCAAGACGGGAACCCCGTTTGGGGTTCTTGCTGCTATTTACAGTATATCGTCAGTGTTGGGTGGAAACCTTGTATGTCCAAAACTTTCCTTTTTCGGTTATTATCTTAAAAACGATTTAAAATAGTGATGTGAAAAACCAGTGAAAACAGCAGATCAACAAGCACACAACGCCTTGCATCGTGAGGCGTTGTGTGCTTGTTGATCTGCTATTTTCACTACTTTTGTGCGACACATTTTTACGATAAAGTAGGGGTTTAAAAGACACACACATTAGAAACTTGGAGATACAAGGTTTCTGCCTGACAGTGACGATATAGGAACATAGGATATAGGATGTTTTTTCTTTTCAATAGTTAACATTCATGTGGGGCCTGCAGTGAATCCTT